>NC_090936.1:565042826-565417692 GCF_040938575.1 Ambystoma mexicanum | reverse complement strand
TAACTATGGAATGGCATACCTAGAGCCAGAGGAGAGTAGGCAAAGAGAAATTACTTGCTCTAATGGAAAGGTAAACTATCGACTAGATTGTATGTTTGAGTAGAGGACTTTTAAAATGTATAGCCCTTTTTTAACACAGACACTTCTTTGAGCGACCATAAAGCACTTAAATGTAAACTATATTGTAAGCCATATTTTAGTTGGCAAGAGGGAACTGTCTTAAATATGCAAAGTTCGCTAGATGGAAATAGACTCATCTGGACAGAACGGAATCTGGAGAAATTTGACAACATGTTTAATATTATGCCCATTGATGGACAAGAGATCGCCTTAAATGGCCTTAAGGTGATAACTTAGCTGTTGGGCATGATACAAAAAAATAATAGCAGTTGGAAAGTGACACAAAGTGCAGGAAAAAACACGACAGTGGGCCTCATTACGAGTATGGAGGTAGCCATGACCTTAATAAGGGCATGACTGCCTCCATACCGGGTTCCTCCAAAGAGGATTTACCGGGCTATTCCAACCATGGAGGACCCAGTAAGTCCTCATTGGAAAATGAGCTAATAACGGGCCTGTTAATAAGGGACCCGTTATTAGCTCCCTGGTCCCCTCGCGGGATGCGCTAAGGATGCCTGGTTTTACCAGGCGTCCTTACCGGGTCCCGCAAGGAAACCTCGTAATAGGGCATCCCGTAATGAAGAGTGCCGGTCCCGTACCGGCACCCTTCATTACGGGAGCGCCATGGCCGTAATGAGGCACAATGTCTTCGATAGCCAGATTAACGATTGGAAAAAGGTCTTGAAAGACAAGATAAGGAAGATTAAGAAGATGGTGTAAATGGAGGAGAAAAAGATGATGAGGAAATTACATCACTCAAGACCAAATACAAAATTGGTTGAAAGCATATAAACAAAATACTAACAATGCAAAATGGCGTATTATATGTGTACTTTGCAGGACCCATGACTCAAAGAAATTCTGGTAATTGTGTCGCCAATATTTACTAGAGGAGAGAGGTACTGATATAAATGGTGTTGGCCAGGAAATGTGGATGGAATATATTTCTCGGCTATTTTTTATTAAAAATAGTAAGGAAATCACTTATGATCTGAACTGGAAGAGAACATGACCCACTTTCCCATATGGCCAGCAAGACATATTACAAGTAATAAAAAGAATGAAAACTTCGAGCACCCGGGCCGGATGGGATTGCTAATATAGTTATCAAACGCAACCCAGAAAAATGGGCATGGTTACTGTTTCATCTTTTCTCCGCCATTTGGAAAAGCAGTAAAATTCCGGATCACTGGCGAAAAGCTATTTTTCTCCTGATACATAAAAAAGGGGACAGAATGTTACCGGATAATTACAACATTTTGGCTATTGCAGACAGTAGCTGTAAAATCTTTTGCTAACTCTTATTAAAACCATCAATAAGTGGAGCAAAGAGAATCAGCTGCTGTCAATGCAACAAACTGGCTTTAGGCAAGATAATAGTACCCTGGATAACTTGGTTATGTTAAATTATCTTAAATCTGACACTATGGATAGGAAAGGAACCAATTTGTATCTGTGTTTTATTGACTACACTAAAGCCTTTGATGTTGTCGACAGGTATAAGCTGTGGGATGAACTAGCCAAGTTGCATATATGTCTGGTCATGTTACATTTTTTAAAGGAGATGTACAGAGAAACTACAGTGGTAATCTGCCTAGATAAAGGGGCCAAATATTCTCCGCCCATTAGAACAAATATGGGACTAAAACAAGGATGTGTTACTTCTCCAGTGCTCTACAATCTTTATGTTGCCGACATGTGGGAAAGATTAATAAATATTAACAATTTCCCCCCGAAAATAGGGACGAAGTTTATTAGTTGGTTAATGTACGCGGATGACACCGTCCTATTGGACTGGACATCGGTGGGATTGCAACGGATGTTGAACAGGATACAAACATACTCAACAGAAAATTATGTAAGTATTAATGTTGGCAAAACCAAGATTATGGTGTTTGGAGGAACAAAAAGAAGTGTACACAAATCTTCATATACATGGAAAATTGATTCCAAAATAATTGAGGTGGTCTATAGCTATCCGTATTTAGGTATACCCATTATAAATAAACCCCCCCCGTGACTTATTTTGACATGGTAAAATCAAAGGTGATAAAAAAATTGAACCTCTTACAAGGATATATGAATGGGAAAGGGGCATATTTGGTGAAAGGCCTCCTTGAAATATATAAAAGTTGTATTATACCTGGGGCCCTATATGTCAAAATGGTGGTCTCAAACAGTAAAGAAGAGAGTTTGATGAGTTTAATATGGGAAAATATAAATAAGAAGGAAAAGGGAAACAACTTTGCTCAAGATTTGAAGACCACTACTTTAAGGTTCCTAAACACTGTAAATGTGAAGCTCCCTACTGAGGTATGAGAAATGTGGCCTATGTATAAGGAACTTAAAAAGAGCCCTTGTCCGGGACGTCAGTAGCAATGTGTCTAATTTGAATAAAAATCAAAGATATAGGATGTACTCAGTACAAGGACTAGATCATTCTATTCCTCAAAATTACTTATTGAAGATCAGAAATAGAGAATTTGAAAGATTTATCACTCTGCTAAGGTTTAACATACTACCTTGTCATGAATATATTGACGCATGGTTAGGTATACCAATAGATGAAAGATTGTGCAGACTGTCGCAAGGAGGTCGAGACATCAAGATCTACAAAAGTACTATTACAAAGGCTATAAGGACCTCGTGTGTGACTTAAATATGATTATGTCTCACCAATTCTGGTCACATATTTATATGGTAGACCCATTGGTGTTTCTTGGAGCAGCATTTTATATTCAGAAGAGAGTTATGGACAAATCATTTAACATGTCACAAAGGGCTATATGCATGATTTTATGTAGTAAGGGTAAAATAAATGTAACCACTAGGTAACTGTAACTTGATGTGACTTGATTTGAATTGAATTGTGAAATTGAAATATTGTAATAATTATAATAATTTGATTTTTGTGTATAAGGTTTTAATTAACCAATTTGCACTTTAAATGTAATTATTTTTTAAAGATAGAGCAGTCAAGATAGGAATTTCTGAGAATATCATCAAAACATTGGTACTATTTAAACAGATAGGAAAGCTATCTCCAAGTAGACTAGAGATCACCAGTATGTTCCCACCATCATGTGAAATCTAATTTCCATGAGAGTTTGCTTTCGGTAAAGATCTAGACATTCTTGGTAACAGGGTAGAGAAATTAGAGTCACTTAAATCTGTGCAGTGAGAGGAACATTTCCCTTGATCAAGGGAACTATACAAAGTATGACTGCCTTTCATGACAGTTTTCAAGTTAGTCATGTAGGTGTGGTCTGCCAGAAGAGCATAAGTATTATTGATAATTTCAGGGGGAGCCAAACAGAGCTCTGTCGGAGTCTTTATGGCAGGAGAAAGATCAGAGCGCCACCCTCTTGGAACATACAATTTATCCAAAAATCCCCCCAAATTCAAGTTTTGACTTCCTTCAGGCAGTGCGAACACAAGGTTTGAAGGTGGATTTGGAGGTGTGTTTCTCAATCTTGGCTGCAAGGGGTGCTGACCAAAGATGCTAAAAACATTTGCCCCACACACTCGGGATCCCAAACCCCATCAGTTTGTACAACAGCCTCACAATTTGAGATCACATTTGATGCAGCATTCGTCCGCCCATTATCACACTTATATTGACTCTTCGTGGCAATGGTAAATAAGTGAGATGCTTTCTCAGGGAGTGGTGTAGGTTTCATAACAGGAAATGTTACAAACTTCCCTGCGGGGTAACGGCATCATTGAAGGTTACCATTTTGGGCATGGTTTGTATACTAGCATCCACTTTAAAAGTGCCGAAGAATCAGGATTTACCTGAGCTGATATTCCCAAACTACTTTTTAAGCCAATACAGTTTTTAAGACTGTTTAGGGGCATGCCAAAATATTTAGTGGGAGGGGGGGGGTTTGTCACAGACAAGGATTGGGGCATGCAGGGGATTACGTGCCCAGCTGGCAAAGCAAATTGGAGCTCCATACTGTCTTCTTCTATAACTCGGGTCAGCTGACTTTGTCACCCTTAAATCTGCTTTTGTATTTTTTTAATGAGTCAACAATCGGGAGATTACGTAACCATTTACGGGAAGAGGTGTTTCGTCATTTGATCAATTTCTCGTTTTTTGTTTTTTTCCCTCTGCATTACATTGCAGAGGGCTTCTATGCCCTATGAGTGAACCATGGCTACTGTTTGTATTATGTGATCTTTTTGAGCAGCTTTTTGGGAGGCGATGCCAGTCCCCGGAATAATTGTCTCCAGTGGTCGGACAGAATTAGACATAAAGGTAACTTCAACATCAGAATCATCTATTATTATAGGGTCATTAACTGCAGATCTCAAGTTGCTATAACATGACTCTCCCACAATTGGTACTAAACTTCGGGATGCTATATGCCCCACACAAGCTTCTAAATCTTCAACCTTAATATTTGTAGCACTTAGCATTGTAGTTTGGACCTTCAACCCTTCCCAGATATTATCGTATAGTTTAACAAATGAGCTTAATACCACATTAAGTGCCGAGAGGCTGGAGGAGGATAGCTTTACAAAGTCATCAGCCTCTCTGAGAGTATTATGAATAATGCCCTCACTATGTTGAGCAGAGTAGTCTGGTGAGGAGATCGACTGCTCATTACAGTTCACTTGTGATAAGTAGTCAGTTAATTCCGTAGTTGACCCGACTCTTGAAGCGTCACAAGTCTGTTGGATAACTCTCACTGAGATCTCACAGGCGTTCGGAAGAAAGCCAGAGTCGGCATACTCTATTATGCTTAAGTCCATTACAACATTCATCTTTGTACTATCTAGGGTAGCAGTCTTCCTAATACGCTGAGAATATTTAACATCAGTGCTTGTCTAGGAGAGTTTGGGAAAGTAGTCCATGATGTACAGACCCGCTATAGGAGACATCAGGATCAGTGTGCCTGCTTTCTTAGTGGCAGGGTTTGTCCCATCCACTTTTTGACTCCTTTAGGCTGGAACTCTGCAGGGGCATCCGAAGGGCTTGTTTTCAGTGGTGCATTTATATTATCAACCCCTAAATTATGCCTTAAAGCAGCAACAATGTCTGCTTCATTACAATGCTCTTCAGTGTCCTCAATATAGGCTGTTGGGTGGGCAAGACCATCCTCCTCAGTTGGTAGAACTGTTGGAGTATCCAAGGAATGAATTGTGTCTGTGCCATGGATTAGGCTTCTAAGATCAGTCCTAAGGGCTATGTTTTGGGGGTGTTGGGTTCAAAGATCTGACAAGCACAACTCTGAGGTCACCCAATGTAAAGGTGCTGAATTCAAAGAGCTGATGAGAACAACCCGATGTATAACCCCTGCTTTTGTAATGATAATAAATGTGCTTGGTTCAAAGGGAAAGTATCCCTGCAGTCACCGAGAAATATTGAAGCAATAAAACAATATAAATGTGATTGGCCCAAGAGAAGGAATTGCTATAACGAATGGAAGGACTCAAAGTTGTACCGTGTTACACTGTGAAGAGGGGCATGCAGGCTGCTTGAGTCCGTCTAGCTGTCGCAGTTGAAGACAGTAGAAGACAGTGGAAGACAAATGCACCTGCAAACGGCTCCGCGGATGCTCCGCATCCAAATTAGGTTTTTAAAGAATTATTCCTCCTTCAGTCAGCAAGCAACAGTAGACAGACTTCAACACAGCACCAGAAGAAGACAAACGCCTATGCAAATGGCTCAGTGGACGCTCGCTTCCAAATTAGGCTTTTAAAGAATGGCTCCTCCTTCAGTCAGCAAGCAGAGTAGACAGACCTCAACACAGCACAAGTAGAAGACAAAACACCTCTGCAAATGGCTCTGCGGATGCTCCACATCCAAATGAGGTTTTTAAAGAACGACACCTCCTTCTGTCAGCAATCAGATTAGACCGTCTTCAACACAGCACCGGTAGAAGACAATGCCTCTGTAAACTGCTCTGTGGACGCTCCGCATCCAAAAGAGGTAGGTTTTTATACACTGACTCCTCCTTCAGTCAGCAAGCAGATTAGACAGATTTCCCAGACATCACCACTAGAAGACAAATGCCTCTGCAAACGGCAACAACTACGGGAAAACAGTTTTGACTCTATCCCCATTACAAGTAGGTCACTACTACTACAATGCCTACTTTTATGGGAACACAAGCAAACCCTGTGCCTGGGTCTACACTCTCTAATTTTGGGACCTGCACTATCAACACCAATGGAAAAGGATTTTAACGACTTAAGGTTGTGAGTTATGAAACAATGTTACTTGCTGGTTTAAATTAGACTTTTGACTAGGGGTGTAATGAAATTCAGCTTCAAGTAAGCATTTGGCCGAATTCATTTTGAAAATAAGGTATTCGGCTTTGGCTGATTACTTAATTATCACCCAAAGCTGAATAGTTTCCCCTACAAAATACATTAAGTACTGCTTTGACTGCTGCCTAGAATCATTCAGGCATGTCATGTTTATCCTTTAAACAGATCAATAAACAAATGCTGCTGTCACTTTTTGTGATTGAGTGCAGGCAGAGCAGCATTCTGGAAGTCTCTGACATTCATGTGCTGGATAGACTTTTATCTGGTGGTTTGCTGGGGATGGGTGAGCTAAACCAAAACTCCCAATATGTTGAATGTAGCTCTGAACTTTCCTGTATTTTGCAGTTGAAAACTATTGAGCTTGGACAATAGTATATGAAGTCACTTTTGGAAAATTGTGTTATAGTTAGGCACTTACTGATTTGCTGATGACCTGTGTGAGATATCTGAAAGCTGCAGGTTCCAATTCCACCTATTCCCAATCCAAATAATATAATTAAGTGGATTGAAATAGTGGCTTTAGGGATCCCAGTAAGTTCCAAACCCTGAGTAAACTAACCCATGAGGTAGTGTGCCTGCAGAAATTAACTGTAGTCAGTCTGCAGGCCAAGGTTATAAAGCAAATAAGATGGCTCAGAGGGAAAAGTGCTTGTGGCACAGATGTTTTTGTAACAGCAAATCAAAGGTTACAATTCCTGCGCTCCAATTTTCTCATGTTACCAAAATGAGTCGCTTTTAGTAGAGTAAAAGTGAGAGATGTTAGTAAAGAATGTGGCTATATTTATTTTTACTATAATGTCCCAGTCTCTGGCAGCAGAAATATTCCTTGTAACATTAGAGAGTTAAAAAAGAGGGATATTTGTTTATTAAAAGAAGGAGATACAAGTTTTCAATTTAGAAACATTGGACCAAACATTGGAGCAAATGGACCAATGGATGCACAAGTTAAACAAATAAATAAAATAAACATGCGCATGACAATTAAAGATCAAAAAATCAGCTCTGTCCCTTCCCTACACAGTCAACCGAGAACCATAGAGGACTCAGAATTCCCTACATATTTCATCAGGTGTATTTTACCATACTAACAAACATACTCCACCCGAAAAAGAAAAAAAAAGACTATCTATTAATTAAAAGACATTTTTCAAATGCCTCATCCCCACTCAGTGCCATAGCATTGTTCAGGCATTCCACAGGTTTGTAATCAGTAGCACTTCAGCAATCAGCAGGGTTCTAATTGATGTATTCACACACTTTGTGTTTCAGTGCCTTGTAGGAGCCAGTAGGCTAAAAAGGGCAGGCCCAAAGGAACATTTGAAAGTACAAGTAGTCACATCCCAGTCTCCCCTCACAGTGATTGCATACATGCATACTATACTTTTGGGCCTGCCCAATAAGCGCCTCTTATGAATTCACAAAAATACAAACTGTTCTGTTATTAAACAGTTTATTGTCTGATAATGTATACCTTTTATAGTTTACACAATCATCTTCCATAGACATCAATGAAAAGAAATTCAATAAAGAATGGACATACATATTTTAAAGTGTGTTTTTAATATTAAAAGGGTTTTACTTGTCTACGTAACTATTTATTAAAAAGTCAAATATTCATCTAAATATTTGGTTATGGACGAATACTTGTCCAACTATTTTGTGTTCAGCCAGATACTTAAATCTACTATTCGATCCACACCTACTTTTAACGGATGTCAGAGCAAAAAAATGAATGGAAATGGCAACAGTATTTCTAAAAGAAAAACTGAAACTAAAAATTCCAGTAATTTTGTGTGTGTTTTTTTCACCGAAATGCAAAAATATATACAACAAAATCCCAGTTTAGGTCTGGTTCGCGAGAGAGATTTACTACTCTGTCAGAGATCTTGGTATCAATCAACAGGTCATGATGTGGAAAGAGACCATCATAATGAAAGATCTGTTATAGTTTTAGCCTAGTTGTAGAATTTAGTGCAACTGTGTACGTTCATGCAACGCTCATGGATAAGACACAAGTCAGATGTGGAATATGTTTCCAAAAGGTTCTCTATTAGGGTCTTTAGAAGGCCAAACAGAAAGAAATTCTCTATGGGCCATGAATGTGCCTCAAAGAAGCTCAACTGTAGTAATCATAGTTGTGCCCAAAATAGGCATCCATGTGTCTCGGAAAGGTTCAAGAAAGCTCCAATGCCGGCCTGGGGCCTGTTCCGTCCCAGCATCTGTAACACAGAAAACCAGATGTGTGGGTAGGTGCTCAGAGTCTCAAATCAAGCATAAGAATTCCAAGATGAATGTCTATCAAGATCTTGTAGTTCCAGTCCATAGCAGTGTCTCTGTTGTTTGCAATGAAGTAGGACATGCTCTTGTAAAGCTAGGGAATGGTGGGGAGGCCTGGGAGTCAGATAGTTGGTTCTGTAGTTGGTGCCATGCTGGAACTGGCCTTAAACTAAGGATTAGTGCCACCTGCCAATCTAAGACCTTTATGGGGTTCTCTATAGGCCTCCTACCACATCCCTCTCCAGGGTCTAGGCTCTATAGCCTCCCAACCTAAACTATCTTTACTCCATGACATTCCACCATGAGGTGCTTGTACTACCGGAGGACCTTTCCATATATTTACTGTCTTTCTCTTTCCTTGTTCTTCTCCTGCCCTCTTCAACACCTGTCTCAGGCTTCCTCTTGCATCATGTTCTGGTCTCCCCCTTCTTCTGTTCTTCCATTTCCCCTGAACATAATGTCTTCCTCCTCTCTCTTACTCCTGGTGACTCTCTGTTTCAATTCTCCCCTCTTGTTGCTTTTCTCTCTAATAGTCTCCACGCTGCTCACCACCTTCTCTTTATTTAACTCCTCCTCGGGTATCTCCATATTAAGGGCTGGACTATTCACCCCCTCCTCCATGTTTCTTCTAACCACTTCCTCCGTAGCTTCCCTCACCATCTCCTCTTTAGACACCTTTGTAACCAAAGCTTAATTTGCAGTCTCTTATTTCCAACTGCCTGGGTCAATTTCTTTTCAGCCTCCTTCCCCCCCCCAGAGTAACCTGCACCTCTCTCTTTCTTTCTCTTTATCACACTACAGCCTCTTGGGCCTCTAACTACCAGCCACTGGGTCTTTATCCCTTCAGTACTCTCGGTGTCCCATTAACCTTCCTGGGTCTTTCTCTCGAAGTACTCAAGGTCACCCCCCAACCTCTACTCTCTTACTTACCCCAGCCTCCTGTGTTTTCCTCTTCTCAGACTTCTGGATCTCTCCTCTGGACCCCTGTCTCCTGCACCAGTTCCTTCTACTTGACTCTCCAGCCATAGCTGAATGAGCTCCTTACCCAACCTTCTTCCACATGCCCTTTTTTTAACAGGACCTCGACTGTGCCTTTCAGACCCTCTGTGACCAAAGGGAACAGAGGCATGTTGCCCCCCAAGCATTTGGAATGGAGGTGGGCCTCACCACTGGGGATGGCTTGCAGCTTTGATGTGGGATTTGGGTTGGTTAGTTCCCCCACATGGCGAAGTCCACTGTACACGGACAGTAGAGTCAGAGGGGGAAAATGAAATAATACAAAATAAACAAGCATTGGACAAAGCCAGCAGTTTTGGATTGTATGTGGGCATGGGAAAGGCCTTTTCTATGCACTGTCATAATGATGCTATCTGCCCATAAAACCTCAGTATATTATGACAGTGCCTGACAAAAGCCTATATAATGCCTACTAGGAGCCAAATCTATTGGTGTTGCCAATCGTTGTTACTTAGTTGAGACATTTTTATTACACCACACCAGGAGTTGGATTATGTTGCAGATACCCCATTACCTTACAGAGACTGCTTAGAAATAACATGTTATTACCCTCAAGACATTTGGAGAATCATACCCTAAATCCTTTATCTCATTATTGTGC
Source organism: Ambystoma mexicanum (assembly GCF_040938575.1). NCBI lineage: Eukaryota > Metazoa > Chordata > Amphibia > Caudata > Ambystomatidae > Ambystoma > Ambystoma mexicanum. The sequence continues at coordinate 565,407,398 of NC_090936.1, read as the reverse complement.
TACTTTTTAAACTTTCATTCCCAAGCTCTCAAGTTTCAAAGCCGAAGCCGCTGATGCCGTCAACTTGCCTTGCGGGGTGCCAGAGAGTTCATGTTAATCTCCGACTCTATATGACATCTTTACAAAACCCCTGTTTGAATTACTGATGCAAAGGGTATTAACTACACTAATTGGGCTGATTACACTCTCGGCCTTATCCCCATCTCTGACTATAAGAAAGACACTGAGGTCTTAAATGAGGTGTACTCCCTCATCCAGCACTGGTTGGCTCACAATGGATTAGCATTAAATGACTCCAAGACAGAGTCAATGCTAACAGGTACTTCTGTGAGACTCAAGAAACTAGGTCCCGTTAGAAACATTATTATTGTGCAATGTACTATAGCTACCTCAAAGTTAAAACTTTAGGTCTCTATTTAGACTCCGAAATGTCCATGAAGATCCATATTAATAACATTTTTTCGACCTGAGTTTACCATCTTAAATATTTTAGCCAAATTAGACCATTTCTCTCCAAGGAGAGCTGTGTTATCATAGCAAGGACCATCATCCAAATAAAAGTGAATTACTGAGGTAGTCTGCTGTATGGAACAAGAAAGGGCAATACTGCTAAATTGCATAATTGCAGGTAATAAAAAAAGTGCTGTGCAAATTGTTGAAGATTTGGAAGAAGAGAGAATGTCTCTCAGACCAGGTGTGCACTTCATTGACTGCTTGTGGAAGCTCAGATAACTTTCCGTCTTCATACCCTTACTCATAAATGTTTATTTGGTGTTAGCCACATCTATTTATCAAGAAGAATTTCCGGGCTACCTGCTCGGAGAACATTGACATCTAACTCTGTCAATCTCTTGGTCGTGCCGGGAATGAATCTGGTGTCAGGTAGACAGTGCACCATTGACTATGCCACTCTTAAACTCTGGAATACTATGCAACCCGAGTGGCCGGTTTGTCGCCAAGGAGCCCTGAAGACGCATCATTTTAATTGACTATTTTTCTTTTTCTTTTTTGTTCTGCTCTCCTGCATGCTTTTTTGGCTATGACTGTGTGCGTTGCCCTGTTCATTTTTGTGTGTGTGTTTGTGTCTTGAATTGTGAGCGCTCTGATGCCTCTGGACTTGTATTTTGGTGCTATACAAACAATTGAGCCGGATCTCCTTAAGTTCTGTAAGCGGCTCAAGACCCTACTGTTCTCTTCTTCCTTCCCTCTCTTTTCCCTCTCTCCCCGTGCTAATCCCTCTGTCTGTCTGCTATGACTGCCAGTCTGGTCCCTTATGAGCCTTACAGGACAATCGGCCCCCCTCGTCCAGTCAGATTCAGCAAGCACCAAACCCAGCACTGCCCTTACGTGCCCCCTCCCTGACCAACCTGGAGGGTTGGCACCTCCTCCCGATCGGGTCCACTCCCCATTCCCCAAACTAGTTGGTGCTTCCCGTCCTCCCCTGGCACTTGCCCTTTTGAGCTTCCCACAGCTCTTGCCTAACCCTGGGCCCCCCCTCCCCCGTCCCCCACTCTCAACTCCCTCCTGCACTTCTTGCTGCTACACTTGCACAATCCGAATGTCACAAGGCCTAGTAGGACTGTTATTGTTTTTAATCCGCTTGTGCTCCCCCCACCCCTGTCTTTGTTTTATGGTGCCTGGAAGGACATTGTGTATAGGCGCCTTAAAAAGATGCAATAAAATAAAATGTAAATACATAAAGTAGCCATTCATGCGAAGGCCATCCAGTCCTGTTTTTTCCTTTGGATCTTGGGACATTTCTTTCCCATTTGAAATGTAGTCCAAGCAAAAACAGAATGGATCATGCATGACCATGGCAAACATCAGAGCTCTGTGATTCCTGCCCCCCTGCCACCTTAGGAGTTACACATTTTAGCTCGAACTACAATTGTATCTGTGAGCTCAAAGGTACTTCAAGAACGCCTTTAGATTTGGCTCTGTATGGAAAGCCACTTTTCCCCTTCAGCCTCTCACTTCAGTCTTCAAACGGGGCTAACTGAAAATCAAAGGAGTCACTGTAAATATTTCAGAAAAGATTATAGGAAATGCAAAGATGTGGCATGTAGCCCCTCAGAAAGCATCCACAGATAAAGTTATAATGCATAGGCGTAGAATGAGACTGCACGCACTACGCAGAAACAACATTATCAGTAAACTAGTAACCAAGGACCAATAATTTCACTTTTGCAAGCCACCCAGCTAGCACAGTAACAACCCCAGGTTAATAATGAATAATTCTCTTTCGAAAATCAATACCGTGGCTTTTTTTAAACACATTGAAGGTCATGCGTGAAAGACATTTTGATATTTCATTGGATACAGCTTATTTGTTGAGAAAGAAATGGATGGCCACTGGCCACTTAAGAAATGGTTACCTGTAAAGAATACATTCACTCAATAAAATATAATGATGGTGTGCAATACGCACCACAAGTTTAAAGCTGCTCATAGGCAATCACAAATCAGAACATGTTCTTGCACCCAGAAAACATGTCTGGAACAGCACATTTTAAGTGAGGGAATCTACCTCTTATAATAGTCAAATTAAATCACATTACTTTACAGCTCTCATACAGCCCCATGTCAGATGTAAGTCTTTTTTTAGCTTGACTTGCCTGCATCATACCATGGCCAACTGAACATTACAATGGAATTCCTACATTTCTCACTCAGCAACAATATATTTCTCTTCAATGGGGATTTCTATAGGCAAACAAAAGGTATAGCAATGGGAGATAGCTATGCCCCAGCACTGGCAAATTGATGTATGCATGCTTATGAGCAAAAACAAGCCATTAGACAACGTCGACAGTTACGAGCTACAGGATATCTTGAAAAAACACTGGTCTCTACTTCTAATGGACAAATATATCAGTACGAAACTCACACCATAACCAAGTCTTTCTTTTAGCAAAGCACCAAAGTTATAAAATATTCCAAGCCCATCATTTATGGCACAGAAAAAGATCACTGCAACAGATTGGCTCAGCAAAAACACCACTATAGGATTTACCGAATGTGGTACATGTTGAACAACAGTAGCACAATTCCCTAACTGCAAAAAATTTACCATCAAATAGCAGATTAACTGCAGGACCAAATTTGTAATGTATGCAATTGTCTGTGTATTTAATGAGATTTATATAGGCAGTACCATCAGGGAACTTCGTATTAGGATCCGAGAACACCTCAACAGTATACAGTCACACGATCCGAAGCTCCCCCTGGCAAACCACTGGCAAGCAAACCACCAACTTGAAGACAAGAGGAGAATTTGCTTCGTTGGACTACAAACAGTGAAGTGTGGAGCTAGGGGTGGAAACAGGGAATGGAAAATGAGACAGCAAGAACCAAGAATGATATGCAGATTCAGGTGCGTCAAATACAGACTAAACACCAACCATGATTACAATGTATGCCATGTTATTCACAACATTCCCCGACCATAAGGATGGACCAAACCCAGTCAGCAGGTCCCACTAACAACTAGGTGAACACTCCCTAGCTGATCAAGGCCGCCCCATACGTGGTCCCATTAGGACCAGTAGTCGCCTTAACCAAAATTGATCGCAGACGGCAGGAGCACATCACCATAACAATGACCATTGAATATATATCTCTAGGTTGCCCTGTTATGCTCACCTGGACCCCACAGGGGCGTCGAACAGAATTGGACTGCTACAGACTTCACCAGCGTGACTCGTAGTGCGGTGATGGCTGACTGGACTGGCTCTCCTAGTTTCGTTTGCTTGACCCGTAAGAATAATCTCCTAAAAGCAGGAAAAAGGGAATTAGCCACCCGTGGGCAAGAGGATACACGCACTCAATTGTTCCCCACTGAACACCTCCTGCATTCCCTTTCACAAGTCTCACCTTATAGTTTGAAAAGATGAGCTCTCCATCCTGTGTGTAAGGCAGGGGCGCGTAGAAAACCAGTTACTTCACTGGTCTGTGGGAGTTGGGCGAGTTCCAGACAACTGATGACTCCGAGGTAAGTAGCATATAGTTCTTTAGAGTTCAAAATGTCTGTTATTCACTCTTGCCCCTCTTTTCTCCCTTTTTTCTTGCAGCTTGAGCCGAGGGATGATCACCTCGTTGGAAGCAGAAGCGCTTAGATAAGAGTCTCTATTTCCCAAACTGTCCGGCGAAAAATAATGGTCCAAATGTATTTAACTGACTACCTTCTGTCTCCCTACAGGTGCAGCGTAAGAAGAAATGGTGTGCAGAAGAAGAATGCCTCGGGCGATGAACTCAAGTAAGTATCTTGCGGTGAAAGAAGAATGTCCTTGCTGGCAATTGGCTCACCTTGTTATTTGTTTTGTCTTTTCAGATGCCAGGATTTAGGCGACGAGGCGATGGAGGCTGCGCCGGGTCGTGGAGATGCTGTGAAGACTGGTGAGTATGGCGCGGCGCTGCAGCTGGTGATGCGACGCGTTTGAATTTTAAGTCTTTTTCTCTATTTGATGGTGCTGCAGCTCTGTGAACTGCTGATGATTGAAAGGTAATGGGCCTCATTCCGAGTACGGCGCTAACCAATGGCGCTATTAACGCCTTGGTTGACGCCGTACCCGGACCGGCAGCGCCTTGGTGGATGGCGGAATTACCGCCCCATTCCAAGGGTGGCGGGGCGGTAATTCCCCAATCCCCATTTACCCTTCCCCATTCCCATTTTTGCCCCATAGGGCATAATGGGAGTGGGGAAGGCGTTAATTACGCCACCGTAAATTACGGTGGCGTAATTAACATCAAGGTCCCTTAGCACCATGGTTTTTAACACCTGCTAAAAGCAGGTGTTAAAACCTCCATGGCGCAAAGGGAACTCGGAGTATGGCGGTAAGGGATTACCGCCACCGCTCTCGTTAGCGGTGGCCGCTATCCCTTACCGCCATACTCGGAATGAGGCCCAATGTCCTTGTTCTAACTTTTCCTTCTTCTTTCCCTTCTTTCTAGGATCTGGTCCGGAGTCAAGGCGGGCGTGGCTGAAGACAGGATGCTCGGCTTGCAGGCACGGTGAGCGTTATGCTGCAGAAGGCAGAATAACGCGAAGCGTGTGCTGTTCATCGGACGTGGTTTAAATAGCCTTCAAAGTAGTCCCAGGTAAGAAGTCCCAAAACCACACCCAAGCAAAAAATAGTCCCTAAAGAAAAGTAATCCCTTCCAGGCCTCACGATGGCCTATGCTTAAGTTCCTTGCAGCATGGTCTGCATGAGGTAAGTTTAACAATATGAGCCTGGCGCCAGGATCGCACCCACATAGCTCCTAACTGGGATTGTGGGAATCCCAGTGGGTGCTTGGATGCCTGTTTCCTGGGCAGATGGACTTGATCCTGATGTCCGGGGGCAGGCATCATGACATGCCCTTAGATTGAACTTCTTTGCACCCAACTATATACCCTCCATGTCAAAAACAAGGGGACAATGGGCCTCATTACGACTCAGGCGGTAAGGGGTTTACGGCGGCGTAAACAGCGCCGACCCTTACCGCCTGATTCCGAGGTCCCTTAGCGCCATGGAGGTTTTAACACCTGCTTTTAGCAGGTGTTAAAATCCATGGCGCTAAGGGACCTTGATGTTAATTACGCCACCGTAATTTACGGTGGCGTAATTAACGCCTTCCCCACTCCCATTATGCCCTATGGGGCAAAAATGGGAATGGGGAAGGGTAAATGGGGATTGGGGACTTACCGCCCCGCCAACCTCGGAATGGGGCGGTAAGTCCGCCAACCACCATGGCGTAAACGTAGTTTACACCATGGTGGTAAAGGTACGACCCAGGCGGTAACTTACCGCCTGGGTCGTAATGAGGCCCAATGTACTATGCACTAAAATGCCAACAAAATACCAAACAAACTACAACTACCCAAAGTACAACAGGCTGACCACCACAGACTGCAGGACAATGACCTTCATCCAAGGACCAACCATGCACAACGATATCCCTAGGCTGCCTTTAAGATTTGGCCACCGTTGGACCCAACCTTATACCCCACAAGCCAAGGGGGCAACATACTATTCAATTCTAGCACACTACCTTCAATGACAATTATCAAGGCCATATATAAAATATGGTTCCCAAAGCTCCACGGTCACCTAATGGGCCTGAATCAATGGGATGGGGCGACACACACTACAGTGGCTACAGGTATAACCATGAGAGATTGGGAGTTGACACCCAGTAACTTAGCAATAGCAAACAGGAGAATCACTCACTGTGCGGCCGACCTTGGAACTTAGCACAATTAATGCATGACATAGGTACTGATAATATTAGCTCACACAATAGAAAATATCAATGACACCGGACGCATGCGCACTGATGATCTGTCAGGCCAATGCCTGACTTTGCCGAATGTGCATATGCGAGTAAGTAGTGGTCATAGATTAGGGTATACGCGCAATGAGCATGCACATACACAATCCAAACACTCCACGCATGCCCATATAGTCAAGCAATGACTAGCATTGCAGGTCGACTATCCGAGCAGCATACGCAGACTAACATAGAGGAATCGGGTAAGAGGACTGAATCCGCATGCCATCCAGCATCTCGCACAATTAATTATGCCCCAGTTAACTACCGAGGAGGGAGAGGGCACCACCAGACATGGTAGCGCCACAATATTACAAACGAAACTACGTAACTTAGCATCATGCATGTTGAACCGTGCAGCAATTGGCCTGGGAATATCACGGCCATGCACATAATCGAATTAACGGGATCCTGATCACTCATTAAAACACTGTCTTGCAGACAAGATGCAACAGATCCGGTTTAACTATACCACGTGCAAACCAGCACACATTAGTAATGTACACCAATTCAATCACTCACAATTTATGCTCAGGCCAACACCCAAAGGCATGTGCACGGCATCACGGCAATCACGAGAAAGCTTGAAGCCCCTCCACCACTCCCCTCTGATAAATAGCATAGGCACAGTCACATACGCTCAAGCGAGTAGTCACCACCACCGTATAGGTATATCACAGCGTGCAGACACAGCAATAGTCACTATACACACAACTGTGGCTGACCACACCTGGGCAATATGCCTATTTTATAAATTAAAAACAAGCTGATGGGTTATAAGGACAGCTCCATGATCTTAGTCTGACCCATTTCATCGCCAAGCCTATCTGGATTTGTTAATAGCCCACACAGGGCTGCTACAGGAGTTCACCTTCTACCACCTATACAGGACAGAACTGGCCAGGGCGTATGTGGCCATTAATTGAAACACTAGGTAAGACCAGACCCCAATAACAGTAGACCGGTTTTCCATTATGCCAGCTATCAACACGCAATACTAACTGACTGCTTCCCTCCTTTCTTCTCTCTCCTTCTTTCTTCAATGAATAATATGTCAAAGTATGTGCTTGCAATATATATATATATATATATATATATACATTACATGGCCACGGTAGTGGCCGTGTAGTTATGGTTAAGTTGCTGTTTCCATAGGAAGAGCACTTTTTGGGTGGCTTATAACTTCGCTCTCCCTGGACGGATCCTCACCAAACTTTGCAAAAAAAGTATTTGGGTCACTCTGAAAGCGTGCTTTTGCAAATTTGGTGAAAATCCATCCAGTAGTTTTTTTTTTTAAAATGACCAAAAAGTAGGTCAAAAAAAATTTGTGATATCTGTGTTCGGTTCGCGGACACACTTCCATGTTCGCTCCGCGGACAGTGTCCTGATTGGCCAATCGTCTTGCGTGATGTTCGCGGACATGCAACATGTTAGCTGATTGGACGGCGTGGAGCGTGAAGCGCGTCAGATTTTTTGGTAGCGCCCGCCTTCTTGGATTCGCGGATGTCCGCGGACAGCACAGTGAAACTTTGTTCAAAATGTGTATTTAGTAGAGTGTGTTGTGTGTAGGAGTGTTTGGGGAGGGTGGGAGTGTATGAGATAGGATGAAAGTTGTGTTTTTATGCCATTTGTGATGTCATCTTTGATGTCCTGGGTGTTAGTCTTAGCAGTGCACGGTGGTGGCGCGAGTTATGGTTGCTTAGCTTACCATAACTGGCAAATTTCAAGGGTTTTTCGGTTTTACTTGGAACCATAACGTCCCTTTAACAAAGTTTTTTCACTGAATTTCATAGGTTTTTAGTAGCGCAACTTAACCATAACGTCCCTTTAACAACGTTTTTTTCACTGAATTTCATAGGTTTTTAGTAGCGCAACTTAACCATAACGTCCCTTTAACAAAGTTTTTTCCCTGAATATATATATATATATTAATCTCAAAAATCTCACAGCAAATGAAATTCTTGCCATCAAATCATCAATTGGTTATCAAGGAAGCGGACAAAGGTGGCAACATTATAATAATGAATAGAGTGGATTACATAAAGATGGCTATGAACCACTTGGAAAATCCAGAATGTTATGAGAAATTAATAGGAAATCCAATACCGAAAATAACACAAGATTTGACAAGCCTTATTAATGCCTGGCACCAGCAAGGACTAATAACTGATGAAGAGCAGACACACCTACGGGTAAATAAACCTACAATTCCAACCATATACTTTCTTCCGAAAGTTCACAAGAAATATGACACTATCCCAGAAGGAAGGCCTATTGTAAGTGGCATAGGTTGGGCGACAGAACATATAGCGGAATATATTGACAATATAATAAGACCTGAAGTACCTAAAATACAGGCATATCTGAAAGACACAACAGATGCCATTAAAATTGTAGAAGAAATTCAGTGGCAAGATACATACTTATTAGCAACATGGGATGTCAAGGCTCTATATACATCTATTAAATACGAATTGGCCCTGGAGGCAATGGACTATACTTTCAAAAATAGATCTGCGTCATTTTTCAACTCTGCATGCATGCTTAAAGAAATGCTCATGACAACTTTAGAGAATAATGTTTTCATTTTCAATAATCAGTTTTTTCGACAAATACGTGGAGTCGCAATGGGCGTTAAATATGCCCCAGCCCTTGCCAACATTGTAATGGGAATGTTCGAAGACCTACACATATACCAAATACCTGAGTTCAAGAACAAAATAATCAAATGGCTAAGGTACATCGATGATGTACTAATTATTTGGAACGGTACACCGGAAGAACTGGAGTCTTTACTAAACCAAGCAAATAACAATGAATTTGGCCTAGAATTTATTGGGCAAAGCAGCAAAACGGAAATTAACTTTTTGGATCTAACCATCTTTGTATCCACAGGACAATTACACACAAAAACATTTAGAAAAGAGACGGAAGTCAATTCAACATTGTATGCGACTAGCTGCCACCATAAACCGGTTATCTACAACATTCCGAAAGGAGAGTTCATTAGAGCACTACGTAATTGCACAGAATTATCAGATTTTGAGAGTGAATGTCAACTGTTATCAGACAGATTTAAGGCCAGAGGATACTCACAAAAATCAATTAAAACTGCAAAAATGAAAGCCAAAAACATGACCAGACAATCAACATTATCTCAAAGCAGCAAAAGTACACAACCAGATGATACTATTCATTTTATTACGGCATATTGTGCAAACAACAAAGAAATTTAAAACGTCCTGAAAAAGAACTGGTATCTATTAAAACTAGACCCACATATCGAGAAACACATACAAGATTATCCAACAATAATTTATAGGAAAGCCAGAACTCTGAAAAACATGTTGAGTCCTTCTATGATGTCCGAAGAGGAAGAAGAAGAAACAAGATCACAAACATGGTTACGACAAACACAGTCAGGTTTCAGGAAATGTGGCTTCTGTTCGATGTGCCACTATGCACTACAAGAAACAGTTACTTTTACGAACCAAGAAGGTGTCAAAACAAAGATTAGGGAACAAATTAATTGTAGATCCAAACATGTGGTCTACGCAGTGATATGTGCCTGTAATCTGCTCTACACTGGGAGCACCATTCGGGAGTTAAGAACTGGAATTAGAGAACATATTTCAGCCATAGGAAGTCAAGACAAAAACCTCCCGTTATCTGTTCATTGGCAAAACCAACACCAAATGCATAATAAAAAAGACATTAGATTTATTGGACTGAAAAGAATCAAACTGGGCAAACGAGGAGGAAATCAAGAACTTTGCTTAAGGCAAGAAGAAGCCAGATTAATCTGTCATTTTCAAACATTGGAACATGGATTAAATTCAGACAATGAAATGATTCACTTTTTGTGATGCTGGAGAAGTAGCAAAGAAATAGCAGAAACAAAACCAAAAAAATTATAATATACAGGACTCTTGTTATGAATATTGCAAATGTTTTCATTAATTACAAACATGTTTTTTTCCTGTTTTCTATTTTGTTCAATTATAATTTGTTGCATAGAAAAATATTATTGAATACTGCAATGTTAAAACACATGCTTCAGATATACACATGGGGAGATCCTATATATGGGCGAAACCGCTAATCAGATGAAAGTTAAACAGATGAGAGAGGCGAAATTAACATCAAACCACAGGTACCACAATGCACCATTCTGAAATTGTGAAAAGAATGTGCACTGTTAAATCATATGTTTTAGATATACACATGGGGAGATCCTATATGGGCGAAACCGCTAATCAGATGAAAGTTAAACAGATGAGAGAGGCGAAATTTACATCAAACCACAGGTACCACAATGCACCATTCTGAAATTGTGAAAAGAATGCTAATAAAATATAGTGAGAAAATAATGGTCAATGAAGAAAACTAAAGTTACCATAATGCACCATTCCCAACAGGAAACTGTCTTAGGTATACATAATATAAAGAGATTGCGGGGGGGAGAAGAAAAAAATACTAATAAACTTAGTGAAAAATTAGTTACTCCTTTAACTTTAATTTTTGTAAATTTGGACATAATAATAAGTAACAGATCAGCCGCGCAAGATAAATACGGAAGTTCAAATTCAAATCAATGTTACACTAAACACAAATGCAACAGATCATTTTAAACATCAAAAAGGAAAAAATGACTTACGTACTAAAACTCAGCCCAAAGTATGGCCGCCGAATTTTGTAAATGAACAAAAGGAAAGAGGGACTAGCAATCTGTAACTTTTTATGAACAAGGATCTGCCAGAACCAAAACAGGACCCCCGATGCTTGAGGCATGAGCAAGAGAATTTTGTAGGTAAGCGCTTTTAAGGGGTGGAAAGACCACCGCTACAAGCATGCTCAATGTAGAATTCAGCACGCTTGATGCCGAGTGGCATAAACAAAATATATTTTGGTTGGGATTTCAAACTCACGCGAAAGGGTTTTTTGGTAAACACAAATGGGGGGAAAATCGGTTACCAGTCATTGTAACTGAAAAAGTAATTCCTAGTGACCGCTAGAGTAACAGAATGCATGAGACCAAGGATATGTAATGCGATTGGAGGATTGCAAATATGAATAGCACTTTTTACATAAATGCAATGAGAAAGATGTTACTAGTCATGCTTACTAGAGTTTAAAATGTGTCTAAATATATGCCAGGGAATCATGCATAAAGAATCAATCCGATATAAGGTTAAAAGGTTAATGTTAGCATAATAGAGCAACCAAATTTGTTCTAGGTGGGATTTAACCCTGGAACTACCGTGATACACTTCAACTAAAAACTAATTCCCGGAAATAAGGAAAGGGAGATTCGCACTACATTCAATAAGGGTAAGAAAACAAATTTACATGCCTTTCTGACAGACAAAAATTGTTAGGTCCATGCCATCCCATACTTACTTCTTTTTCGGATTGCACAAATTTAATTTAAAAAAACTAACATAGTCACTGTAATGGATTTATTTTTAACCATTTGAGGTAACTAAGAGGTGCTGCACTTTTAGGTGTTCATGCAATTTGAGAATGCTAAAATGATATACTACACAGCCTAAGTCACTATTCTAACTACTAAATGTGTTACAAAATATGCTAAAATGCTATTTCAAATGTTATATTTTGTGTTTTGTTTTATTACATGTTACGCTTGCATTCAGCCCGGATTTGAAAAAGGCGCCAATGAAACGCCGAAACACGTGTCATCCATATGGGCAGAACATATATCAAATAAATTAAGAAAATATACTTGAAGAAACTTGACTACGTACTTTTATTCATTTACATCAGAAATTTGGCGCAAAGAGGTGTATGCACAAACAAACTACTGCTTATATATATATATCGTTATGATTAAGTTGCGCTACTAAAAGCCTATGAAATTCAGTGAAAAAAACTTTGTTAAAGGGACATTATGGTTCCAAGTAAAACCGAAACACCCTTGAAATTTGCCAGTTATGGTAAACTAAGCAATCATAAATCGCGCCACCACCGTAACACCCAGGACATCAAAGATGACATCAGAAATGTCATTGATGCCATCACATGTGCATTTACCTTTCATGAAAAGTCCGTACAAGGGTTTCTTATTGTAATGTTAATTAACAAAAGTGTCAATGATCATTGGAATAAATATCAAGGGCTAATTAGTCCAACCAGTATGCTAAGGTGCTTATGTAGAAACATAGGTATTGTGTGCAGCATACATGATGGAAGTACAATATTCATAAGCTTTTTTCACTGAATTTCATAGGTTTTTAGTAGCGCAACTTAATCATAATGTCCCTTTAACAAAGTTTTTTCACTGAATTTCATAGGTTTTTAGTAGCGCAACTTAACCATAACATCCCTTTAACAAAGTTTTTTCACTGAATTTCATAGGTTTTTAGTAGCGCAACTTAAGCATAACGTCCCTTTAACAAAGTTTTTTGACTGAATTTCATAGGTTTTTAGTAGCGCAACTTAACCATAATGTCCCTTTAACAAAGTTTTTTCACTGAATTTCATAGGTTTTTAGTAGCGCAACTTAACTATAATGTCCCTTTAAGAAAGTTTTTTTACTGAATTTCATAGGTTTTTAGTAGCACAACTTAACAATAATAACTTTGACTTTATGTACATGTAATATGGAACATACTGAACCGCTTCTACTGAACTTGATGTCCGCGAACTCTTTTAATGTCCGCGGACATGTTTGGAGAACAGTACCACTACCTAAATACTCTGTGGGGGGGGGGGGTTTGATTGTTATATCATAATATAGGAAGATTGAACAAATTCAAAAAGTAACACACATACACATTGTCAAGCCGATTCATGGAATTATTAGCGCGGCGCAAGTGGCCAAAAACGTGCGAATCGCAGTGGAATAGCGAAAATCGCAGTGCAAGTGCGAAAATCGCACAAAAAGCAGCGCACATCGATTCATGGAAGGCCGTGCGCGAGAAAACCATCGGATGTGCGATAAAAAAGTGCGCGGCGCATGTTGGCGCACAGGCCATCTAACGGCGTGCGCCAGGTTACAGCGAAAATCGCACAGGCCACAGCGAAAATCGCACATAGCGCGGCGCACGCAACAAAAGTAGGCGGAACACGGGGCGTAACACTCGGAATGGGGAACAACTTGCCAAAATGTGGGCGTCACGAGGGAAGCACAGGGTACAAGTGCGTGGAACGCCCACACGCTCGCCTACAACACGTATTCATGGAATAGAATAGGGCAAAAAAGCGCACGCTCAAACCAGCGCACAGGCACAAACACGACCGCCACAAGAAAGCAGGCGGTAGCGTCTCTGCGCCTGTAAGAAATGTGCGCCAAAAGGTGCGCCAACAAATAGCACCTATATACAGCCATGATGAATGCCCAATACTGTGGCCCTCCAGGACAAATGACGTGCAAAGGGGTACCCACAAACAAAGACACGCGCTGACAGAAAAAAAACATGTGCGTGTATACCGGGGTGCGCGGGAAGTCTCACACGTGAATTGGCCGGGTACGTGGATTACAGGGGTGCGCGGGAAGTACCACACGCGATTTGTCAGGGTACGTGGATTTCAGCGGTGCGCGGGAAGTTCCACACGCGATATGGCCGGGTACGTGGATTTCAGGGGTGCGCGGGAAGTCCCACACGCGATTAGGCAGGGTACGTGGATTTCAGGGGTGCGCGGGAATTTCCACACGCGATTTGGCCGGGTACGTGGATTTCAGCGGTGCGCGGGAAGTCACACACGCGATTAGTCAGTGTACGTGGATTGCAGGGGTGCGCGGGAAGTTCCACACGCGATTTGGCCGTGTACGTGGATTTCAGGGGTGCGCGGGAAGTACCACACGCGATTTGTCAGGGTACGTGGATTTCAGGGGTGCGCGGGAAGTTCCACACGCGATTAGTCAGGGTACGTGGATTGCAGGGGTGCGCGGGAAGTTCCACACGCGATTTTGCCGTGTACGTGGATTTCAGGGGTGCGCGGGAAGTTACAGACGCGATTTGGCCGGGTACGTGGATTTCAGGGGTGTGCGGGAAGTTCCACACGCGATTTGGCCGGGTACGTGGATTTCAGGGGTGCGCGGGAAGTTCCACACGCGATTAGTCAGGGTACGTGGATTGCAGGGGTGCGCGGGAAGTTCCACACGCGATTTGGCCGTGTACGTGGATTTCAGGGGTGCGCGGGAAGTACCACACGCGAATTGTCAGGGTACGTGGATTTCAGGGGTGCGCGGGAAGTTACACACGCGATTTGGCCGGGTACGTGGATTTCAGGGGTGCGCGGGAAATTCCACACGCGATTTGGCCGGGTACGTGGATTTCAGGGGTGCGCGGGAAGTTCCACACGCGATTAGTCAGTGTACGTGGATTGCAGGGGTGCGCTGGAAGTTCCACACGCGATTTGGCCGTGTACGTGGATTTCAGGGGTGCGCGGGAAGTATCACACGCGATTTTTCAGGGTACGTGGATTTCAGGGGTGCGCGGGAAGTTACACACGCGATTTGGCCGGGTACGTGGATTTCAGGGGTGCGCGGGAAGTTCCACACGCGATTTGGCTGTGTGCTCCCAGGTATTACCTGTACACCCTCCACGTCCCCTGCAGGCAGCACACACCACAGGGGACTACCCTGCACACCTGCTCATGTCACCCACCACCCCCACCCCCCAGCCACCAGGGGCACCCTCCACCAGGCCCCCAGCCATGTCACCCACCACCCCCACCCCCCAGCAGTGCAGGGGCATCCTCCACCAGGCCCCCACCCATGTCTCCCACCACCCCCACCCCCCCAGCACTGTGGGGCACCTGCCAGCAGGCCCCCACCCATGTCCAACCCATGTCTCCCACCACCCCCACCCCCCAGCCACCAGGGGCACCCTCCACCAGGCCCCCACCCATGTCACCCACCACCCCCACCCCCCAGCAGTGCAGGGGCATCCTCCACCAGGCCCCCACCCATGTCTCCCACCACCCCCACTCCCCAGCACTATGGGGCACCTGCCAGCAGGCCCCCACCCATGTCCAACCCATGTCTCCCACCACCTCCACCCCCCAGCACTGTGGGGCACCTGCCAGCAGGCCCCCACCCATGTCTCCTACCACCCCCACCCCCCAGCCACCAGGGGCACCCTCCACCAGGCCCCCACCCATGTCACCCACCACCCCCACCCCCCAGCCACCAGGGGCACCCTCCACCAGGCCCCCACCCATGTCACCCACCACCCACACCCCCCAGCAGTGCAGGGGCACCCTCCACCAGGCCCCACCCATGTCTTCCACCACCCCCACCCCCCAGCACTGTGGGGCACCTGCCAGCAGGCCCCCACCCATGTCCAACCCATGTCTCCCACCACCCCCACCCCCAGCAGTGCAGGGGCATCCTCCACCAGGCCCCCACCCAGGTCTCCCACCACCCCCACACCCCAGCCACCAGGGGCACCCTCCACCAGGCCCCCACCCATGTCTCCCACCACCCCCACCCCCCAGCCACCAGGGGCACCCTCCACCAGGCCCCCACCCATGTCACCCACCACCCCCACCCCCCAGCAGTGCAGGGGCATCCTCCACCAGGCCCCCACCCATGTCTCCCACCACCCCCACCCCCCAGCCACCAGAGGCACCCTCCACCAGGCCCCCACCCATGTCACCCACCACCCCCACCCCCCAGCAGTGCAGGGGCATCCTCCACCAGGCCCCCACCCATGTCTCCCACCGCCCCCACCCCCCAGCACTGTGGGGCACCTGCCAGCAGGCCCCCACCCATGTCCAACCCATGTCTCCCACCACCCCCACCCCCCAGCACTGTGGGGCACCTGCCAGCAGGCCCCCACCCATGTCTCCCACCACCCCCACCCCCCAGCCACCAGGGGCACCCTCCACGAGGCCCCCACCCATGTCACCCACCACCCCCACCCCCCAGCCACCAGGGGCACCCTCCACCAGGCCCCCACCCATGTCACCCACCACCCCCACCCCCCAGCAGTGCAGGGGCACCCTCCACCAGGCCCCCACCCATGTATCCCACCACCCCCACCCCCCAGCACTGTGGGGCACCTGCCAGCAGGCCCCAACCCATGTCCAACCCATGTCTCCCACCACCCCCACCCCTCAGCAGTGCAGGGGCATCCTCCACCAGGCCCCCACCCATGTCTCCCACCACCCCCACCCCCCAGCCACCAGGGGCACCCTCCACCAGGCCCCCACCCATGTTTCCCACCACCCCCACCCCCCAGCCACCAGGGGCACCCTCCACCAGGCCCCCACCCATGTCACCCACCACCCCCACCCCCCAGCAGTGCAGGGGCATCCTCCACCAGGCCCCCACCCATGTCTTCCACCACCCCCACCCCCCAGCCACCAGGGGCACCCTCCACCAGGCCCCCACCCATGTCACCCACCACCCCCACCCCCCAGCCACCAGGGGCACCCTCCACCAGGCCCCCACCCATGTCACCCACCACCCCCACCCCCCAGCAGTGCAGGGGCATCCTCCACCAGGCCCCCACCCATGTCTCCCACCACCCCCACCCCCCAGCAGTGCAGGGGCATCCTCCACCAGGCCCCCACCCATGTCTCCCACCACCCCCACCCCCCAGCCACCAGGGCACCCTCCACCAGGCCCCCACCCATGTCTCCCACCACCCCCACCCCCCAGCCACCAGGGGCACCCTCCACCAGGCCCCCACCCATGTCTCCCACCACCCCCACCCCCCAGCCACCAGGGGCAGCCTCCACCAGGCCCCCACTCATGCCCAACTCATGTCTCCCACCACCCCCACCACCCCAGCAGTGCAGGGGCAGCCTCCACCAGGCCCCCACTCATGTCTCCCACCACCCCCACCCCCCAGCCACCAGGGGCACCCTCCACCAGGCCCCCACTCATGCCCGACTCATGTCTCCCACCACCCCCACCCCCCAGCCACCAGGGGCATCCCCCACCAGGCCCCCACCCATGTCTCCTACCACCCCCACCCCCCAGCACTGTGGGGCACCAGTCAGCAGGCCCCCACCCATGTCCAAACCATGTCTCCCACCACCCCCACCCCCCAGCAGTGCAGGGGCATCCTCCACCAGGCCCCCACCCATGTCTCCCACCACCCCCACCCCCCAGCCACCAGGGGCACCCTCCACCAGGCCCCCACCCATGTCACCCACCACCCCCACCCCCCAGCGCTGTGGGGCACCCTCCACCAGGCCCCCACTCATGTCCAACCCATGTCTCCCACCACCCCCACTCCCCAGCACTGTGGGGCACCCTCCACCAGGCCCCCACCCATGTCACCCACCACCCCCACCCCCCAGCCACCAGGGGCACCCACCACCAGGCCCCCACCCATGTCTCCTACCACCCCCACCCCCCAGCGCTGTGGGGCACCTGCCAGCAGGCCCCCACCCATGTCCAACCCATGTCTCCCACCACCCCCACCCACCAGGGGCACCCACCACCAGGCCCCCACCCATGTCTCCCACCACCACCACCCCCCAGCCACCAGGGGCAGCCTCCACCAGGCCCCCACTCATGCCCAACTCATGTCTCCCACCACCCCCACCCCCCAGCAGTGCAGGGGCAGCCTCCACCATGCCCCCACTCATGTCTCCCACCACCCCCACCCCCCAGCCACCAGGGGCACCCTCCACCAGGCCCCCACCCATGTCTCCCACCACCCCCACCCCCCAGCCACCAGGGGCACCCTCCACCAGGCCCCCACCCATGTCTCCTACCACCACCACCCCCCAGCGCTGTGGGGCACCTGCCAGCAGGCCCCCACCCATGTCCGACCCATGTCTCCCACCACCCCCACCCCACAGCAGTGCAGGGGCAGCCTCCACCAGGCCTCCACCCATGTCTCCCACCACCCCCACCCCCCAGCCACCAGGGGCACCCTCCACCAGGCCCCCACCCATGTCTCCCACCACCCCCACGCCCCAGCCACCAGGGGCACCCTCCACCAGGCCCCCACCCATGTCTCCCACCACCCCCACCCCCCAGCAGTGCATGGGCAGCCTCCAATAGGCACCCACACATGTCCCCCTACCCCCAGGTCCTGACGATACTCAATCATGGCAGTAATGGGCAGCATACCCAGCACAAACACCCAGGCAAGGATTGCATCCACCCACATAGTGAATGCAATTACATGATACAACCCCAATGGCAAGTATGTAAATGAACACATGTCCGTCACACACACATACACAATGGGTGCAAGTGAATGTCAAAACCCATATCATGACATGTATGAAACCAATGAGAAAAAAACCACAAGTGAAAGTTAAAAAAACATGTATTAAAGATGAAAAATAAGTAAACAAATCAAACATACAACAATGGGGATAACAAAATAAATGGTCCATGTCCGAGAACAAATGTAAAAATAAAAAAAAAAAAGTAATCCAAAAACAAATGTTGTCCAAAGCAATATCATGTGGAAGGAAAATAATGAAAAACCATTTCCTCATGGTGAACACAATAATTAATAAAAAAAAATGTTTCTTCAAAAAGCAAACTATATACACGAATATTCCAGGGTCCATGAGCCCAACACCATAAATGAAACCTACTACTACCTAATGAAAAAAATATATACAAAAAAGTGGCCATTGTCCGAGCGGTCCAAAAAATAAAAATGAATAAAGGAAACCTAACACTAACTAACTAAATAACTATATACAAAGGCAGCGGGCAAGTCCTGCGGCTCACTCGGTGATGTTGCTGGCCAGGGCATCATCGAACTCCATGTCGATGTCCTGGAGGCGGGACTCTGTCCTGGCCCCGAGGTCTCGCAGGGATAACCCCATGTTCAGCTCAAACTCCCTGCGAGCTTCCTCGAGGCACTAAGCCCGCCTCAACGCCCGACGCATGGAGAACTCCGCCCTGACCATGGTGAGCCGCTCCTCTTCCGCCCGCTGCCGCTCCGCACCTATCCGCTGGACCAACTGCTCCCACACGGAAGACACCACCATCCCAGGGTTGCCCTGCCCTCCGGCCGATGCCTGCCCCTCTGATCTTGATGGCCCCGAGCCATGATGCCTCCCACGTCGAGCCTGCTGCTGCCTCCGACGCCACTGCCTCTGCCAGCACGACGGCATCCAGGCTGATGGAAACCACCGACGCCGTCGTGCACGTGCCCTGCCCGATGATGCTGTCACATCTTCCATCTGCTGGGGTCCAGTTGCTGTGTTGTCCACCCCTGCTGGACCTCCGACTCCCAACTGTGGCAGGGATGGGATCCCCACCGAGCTGGCTGCATTGGTCGGGGCAGGTCCACAGGGGGCCCTGGTGGCATCTGGGCCGGAAGACGGCAAGGAGAACGACTGGTGTATAGCCTGCACAGAGGAGGAGAGGGCCGCCAGATTGGCTAACACATGCAGCAAACCCCCGAACATGGCCGATCCCAATTGGGCCACGTCGGCACGGTGCACTTCGTGATGACGTGCATGCTCCTCCCGGGAAGCATGCACGGCATCACGAATCACAGCCGTGCGCATCGCGACCCCAATCAGGACCTTCTCCACACGGCCAGGGGTTCCCACGTCCGCAGGTGGAGGGGAGTCAGGTGACATGGACATCCCCTCTACCTGCGGACGGGCCTGGGACGGGGCATCCCTGCTGGTGCATGGCGGTGCACTCACAGGGTCAGGGACAGCGACATGCACAGGCCCCTCCACGGTGACCTGTGCTGCCTCCTGCCCATGGACTGCACCACTTGCACCAGCAGGGATGCCCCCACCAGGCCCCATGTGTGCCCCAGTGGCGGCCTCCTCCTCCTCTGTGCAAACCACCAACCTGGATGGCTCCTCACCGTCTCCCACCATAGCAGGCCCCTGTGGGGGCTCACCCACCCCTTCCGCTGCAGCCGTGGGGGCATCCCCGCCGCCTTGCTCCATAGCGCCGTCTCCGCCCTCTTCTTCACTAGCCGCTGCGTAGAGGGAGACAAAGAACACAAGCATCAGGGTACTGTACAATGGTCCCCTAGACAGGAAGCAATAGCAGATGAGCACCACTGTCAAAGTACACTTCCATCATGTCCCTCCACAACACATGGGTCAGTCCAGGCAAAACACACACAGTAACAGGCATGGTGCATGCCATGGACATTTCCATGCATGTCCAATGGACTCTTGAAACATTCAATGATATGTAACTCACATGCATCATGGCTCATGCCTATCACATGCACACACTTCACCTCAGTCACATCCATCTGGCCCCAAACACACCAAACACAGCGGATACAAGGGTAATTTGGCTGCTTCACTGAATCTGTGCATTGTCACACACATGTGTCATGCATCCATGGCATGCACAAGTCACAGACACGCAGGTCAGGCACACAGACATGGCTACCATATATGTACCTGGCATCAGCACCCATCCCTCACCCCCACCCATGTCCAGGTACAGAGACTGGCATGCTCTCATGTTCAAAATCTGCATAGGGCTCCCCATGCGGCATTTGAACACATGCAACAACCATGTGGGTCACACATCACTGGTCGCACATGCATTACTATGATGTCCCTGCACACATACATGCACACATGGCCTATGGCACACATACAGGCAAGTATCATAGAACCAGCCCACCGCAACATGCCCTGTCTCACACAGTAATGCTTGGACACTTACCGCTCAACTCCAGACGTGCCTCCCTCTCAAGGATCTGGGCGTGGAGCACTGGGCGTACGCCTTCCAGGACCCTCATCTGGATGGAACTCATGCGGCCCCGGCCCCCCTCCACGAAGCGCCGGGCCTTCACAAGGGTCCTGGACCTCAAGTCCTCCCAGCGCTTCTTAATCTTCTGGACGTTGCGGGTTGCCACCCCCTCTGCGTTGATGGCAACCACACAGTCGGCCCAGATCCGGCGCGCGGCGATCCAGAGAGGGCATCATACTGCCCCAGGACATGCTCCACCAGGACACCAACTTCGGTGGCAGTGAAGCTGGTGCCCCTCTGCCCCTCTGGCCTGGGGTTGCCACTGGTGCCAGATGTGGAAGTGCCCGACATGGCAACCCCAGAGGCAGGTGTGGGTGGGCAACTGGGTCCTGGGGCTGGGATGTGGAGCGATGTAATCCCAGTCGGGAGTCTTCAGTTCCAGCAGGGGTGGACACAGCAACTGGACCCCTGCAGATGGCTGATGTGCAGGCACCAAATGGCAGGGCACGGTGGCAGCAGGCAGGCAGGCAGGCAGGCAGGCAGGCAGGCAGGCAGCAGCAGATGGCACGTGGGAGGCTGCTCGGGGCACTGGGGGGCAGTAACTCGGCCTTCTGGGCAGGCGCGTGGTCTTCCGTGTGTTTTCGCGTGGCCAGCTTGATACGGAGTGATTTGGCACGTGAAAATCCTGCACGTCAGCGTGAAATCCGAGGAAAGGCCCTTAGCGCGTAAGCGCGTCAGCACGCATACGCAATTCTATTGGACCAGAGTCCCTCAGCGCGTAAGCGCGTCTGTGACGTGACCCGCACGGGTGTTCCCCACTCAGCACGTGATGACGGAGCACACGTGGAAATACTGCACGTCAGAGTGTCATCGCGTGTAATTGGACAAAAGTGCGCGTACACGCGATTGGCCTATGTACGTGTATTTCAGGGGTGCGCGGGCACTTTCACACGCAAGTACGTCAGCGCACCTGTATCCCGTGGTGCGTGGGAATTTCCACACGCTATTGGACTGGGAACTGGATTCCAGGGGTGCGCGGGTCACACGCTCGCCTAGAACACGCGCAAAGCATAAATTTGCGCACTTTAACAATAACAAGCTCAGACGCCAGGATGAACATACCGTTCCTAGCAGCAGTGGCAGTGGGCTACCAAAGGAGGAGGAGGAGGATAGTCAGGGCCAGAATATTCACACCCAGAACTAGCCTTTTCGGGATGCCTGATGACCAGGTGTATGGGAGGTACAGGTTTCCACCACACATAATACTGGACCTGGTGAGTGAGTGGGAGGATGACCTCACATCACCCACCCTGTGCTCCCAAGCACTCAGCCCCCTGGAGAAGGTCCTCAATGTATTGCACTTCTTAGCCACTGGATCATTTCAGCGGACAAGTGCCATAGTGGGTGGGGTGTCACAGGCCACCCAGTCACGCTGCCTACACCAGGTCTTGAACATCATCACTGCACGCCCATCAGTCCGCAGGCACATATACCTGCCCAGAACACCTGCAGAAAGGCATGCTGCCGCCCTGGATTTTTACGGTGTGGCACGATTCCCCAAAGTGCTAGGTGCCATCGACTGCACCCATGTGGCTCTATGTCCCCCCAGGGCATCTGAGCACATCTATAGGAACCGCAAGCACTGGCATTCCATCAACGTGCAGGTAGCATGTAATGCCAAGGGAATCATCACCTCAGTATATGCCAACTATCCCGGGTCCACCCACGACAGCTTCATTTACCGAATGTCCACCCTAAGCCGGGACCTAGAAGCTGGGCGAAATGGCGATACATGGCTGCTTGGTGAGTATGTATGCCACTGCACATGCATGCATGTTGGATACTGAGCAAGGTCACAACCCCACCAATGATACCAATCACCACCTCCACAGGGGACAGTGCCTACCCTCTCAGCCCCCACATGATGACGCCAATTCGGAACCCCACCACGCCACCCGAGGTAAGATATAACACAGCCCACATTACGACCCGGGGCATAGTGGAGCGCACATTCGGAGTGCTAAAGTCACGCTTTCGCTCCCTTGGCCGTTCTGGCGGGCAGCTGTTATACTCTCCCCCAGTAGTGTGCAGGATCATAGTGGCAGCATGTGTCCTGCACAACGTTGCAACACGCCGGGGCCTGGCCGTGGACATGGTGGTGGCCCCACATCCCCAACCACATGCACAGCCGCTGCGCATGGGAGGGGAAAGGGCACGGGGGGAGGCAGCCCGTACACAGCTAGTGGCTAATTACTTCACATAGTGATCACACCCCTGTGGAGTGCACACTGGCCTGGCACATTCCATCTGACAATCAATGATGACTCAACCTGACACTGATCCTGAATGTCTGGAGATTCAACCGTGAAAAGCATATCAGCCTGAGATTGTTCACCTGGAAGTGTTACAATGTGTGCATCCCTACCCACACACACCACCAATGCAGTTTTGTGAAGAAACACATTCAAGCAGCTAAAATGAATACCCACTTGCTAAATGCAACAAGAGGACAGTGCCATGTCACCCAACCCATCCCCAGCACCGCCACACAACACACCGTGCCATGTCATGCTATGTGCAGGTAAACAAAGTAATCCCCACAACATGACAAGTGTAACTATGTACAGTGTCCCCAATTGAAACTTGCTACACCTGAAATGCTCAATGTAATGCAGGACCAACAACAAACTTGAGCAGGTACTACCATTAACATGACTTCACTAATGTAATAAATCAGTAGTCTCACCACCTGGAAATACCTGCACTCCCACCACTTCCAACTGTACAGTGTTGGCGCCATGTAGAGTTGTAGGTGCACTGCTGCCAACAAGGACCCCATCTCCAGACTAGAGGGCCTTGTGTAGACATGAGGAAGGGACCTGCAAATTGGGAGGCAGACACAGATGATGAGTTACACATCAATGCAACATGCAGTGTACAACAGAACAGCAATATGCACTAGGAATGTATACACAGTATTGACTAGACTACCCACACATGTAGTGGGAGTCCAATGTCACCATGTACTTCAATGTCACTTGGGCACACCCTTTGCAAGCCCATGGAAACGGGAAGCAGGAGGGGTGTGTGTGACTCAAACCCAGGCATCTGAACCAAATACATGACAAGCCTGCATGTGCCCAGCCACAATGCAGCGTATGCCCACAGGAACCACGGAAGCCAACAAATTGTCCCAAAAAAATTGGGAAAAATATAAAAATAAAAATAAAAATAAAAATAAAAATAAAAAAAAATCAAAAATGGCCATTAATGGGCCCAGGGGGGTTGGGGAGGCCACCCAGGAGGTCCGAGGACAGGGTGCACACCAAAACCCACCTGTGTGGATCCTGGGAAAAAAAAACACCTCCATGGGCTCATGGCCCACACGGCTACCCTGTTGTGGGAGTATCACTGCTGTCGCTATTATCACCCTGCGCAGCTGCATCCGGAGGTGGTTGCACTATGGGAGGCAGCCCACGCAAGGCCCTACTCTGTTCCTCCATGGCTGCAAGCATGCGGGTGTGGTAGGTCCCGTTCTGGAGGATGAGGGTGCGGAGGTCCCCATGCAACAACTCACGGGATGCCCGGACCTCAGCCCTTGTTGCTTGCATCTCAGCTGAGAGCGTACGGGTGAGACGCTCCAGCTGCTGTTCTGTCCTTTGGTGTGTTGAAGCCTCAAGCTCAACAAGAGTCGTCCTGAGTTGATGGAGCTCCTGCCTCAGGGCTTCCCTGTGGCCCTGGGACTCTATGGAGATGGCCTCCTGCAGAGTCGCCAGTGCCGCCCGCCTGTCCCTGTTGGACGCCAACATGTCCTCCCTGGGGACTGGCAGATGGAGTCGGTTGCCTGCTCTAGTCGCTCCATCAGCCTTTCAGGGGGGACAATGGAAGTGGCCACCCTATCCATGGCCTGAGCCATCATCTCGGATGATGCTGCCTGTTGGGTAGCCATACCGTAAATGGATTGCTCCCATGCGGTATTGCCAGGTGGCGTACGGCCACCACGTCGGCGGGCACCACACCTGTCTGGGCAAGGCGGACTGCGCCTTGCTGTGCCGGCACTGCCTGAGGCTGCAGGACTGCATTCCCCCTCTGATCTGCTGGCCCAGGAACAGGATCAGATGTCGCGGAGTGTGACCCTGCATCCGTAACCACCAAAGGCCTAGCTGCCAACACTGACATCCCCATTGAGGGTTCTGACCCTGGTGCAGGTGGGTGGGACAGAACAGAATCCCTCCCTGGAACACTCACCTGCGACGGCACGTAGGTCTCATCATCCGAATCAACAGCTGAGTACAGCTCGGGGGAGGTGCAGCCAGAGACACCCCTTGAGAGCACGACCTGCAGCACTTGTGGGATCTCACCCACCAGCACACCACGTCCCTCACTGGTGCTTGGTTGGCCCTCGGACCCCTCCTGGCTCTGCACCATCTCCACAACCCCAGCAGTATCAGGTGTGTCTTCCCCTGCAAAGACATAATAACAAAGAAATGGAAACAGGCATTAGCACCATGGCACACAATGACGGCTGAGAAGCAAGAGAACCAGTACTTGATTGACACATGTCCCAAATGACTAAGACCCTCCCATGCATGCACCCTCACTGCGTATGAAGGGCAGGCAAATGGCACACACTGATGACACAAAGATGGAAGATGAACACATTTCCTGCATGCTGCCTGGCAGTGGCATCACACATTGGCCTGTGATTGCCAGGTGACACACACATGCCATCACACAGATGGCATGTACCATTGCTATTGAGGCAAGATGGAGAGGAGGGCAGCACTTATTCATTCAGTCCAGTTCCCGCATGTAATAGCTTTTCTAAATCAAACAGGTCTGATTTTCACCTGGAGCTGGCAGTCCCAAATGGTCCAATTGCACAGGGACATGTGTGAACATATGATATCCAGGTAACAAAGTCACTCCACTTTACCATAGCCATGCCAGACATGTGACTAGAGGACTGAGAAATGCCTAGTATAAGTGGTGGAATGCAAACAATCTGTCTGAATGAACAGAGAAAAATAAGCAACAATGTTGTGGCAAGGTGACACTTCAAGGGCAACTGGCGTGCTGTTGGGCTAGATGTCTACTGTTGGCAGAAGGGATACTGCAATGGCCAAATGCAGCTGCGCAGGATGTATTGCATGAAGCACATGGCTGACCCATACGACTCAGGCGCACACACTCTCACCTGGCACACAAACAGAAGCCCTCACACACACACCATGCACATGGATGACACACACATGCATGTGCACTCACCGGACAATGCCTCGTAATCAGGCAGATCTCCCACGCCTTGGATCTGTTCCTCCGTGACGTAGGTCCCAGCGACTGACTCATGTGGAGTGAGTTCCATGTCTACTACTGGAGACTCACCTCCAGTCACTAGAGTTGCGGCATGACTTGAGGCCAGCTTCTTCTTTGCCCTGCGCTTTAGGTCATTCCAGCGCTTATAGCAATAATTGGCTGTGCGCCTCACGATTCCAAGGGCACTTACGATGTCCGCAACGGTCTGCCAGTGTGCCTGGCGTTGTGCAGGTGTGGTCTTGGATCCTGCAACAATGACCATCTCGTTATCATGTCCGGACACATACTCGACAAGTGCATTCAGTTCGTCATCCGTGAAGCTGGGCTTCCTCGACGGGCCGGACTGTGTAGCCGTGTCTGGGGCATCAGCCTGTGCCGGACGAGCACTCTTCCTCTTCCGCTTGGAAGGTGGTGGTGATCCTGAGTGTCCTGCGCCGCTCTGGACACTAGGGGCAGGAGCCCTGGTGGGCTCTGTATCAGGTGTGTGGGACTGCACACTCAGCATGGGAGTTGGTGCAGGCATTGGCTCAAGTGTAATGGTGTCAGGGGGAATGTCAGCAGGATGGACTAGGACCGACACTGTCCTGGCTGGGTGTGTGAGAGCTGGGGTGGATGGAGCCGCAGCTGCCCCTGCAGCCTCTCCGCCCTGCCTACTTGGGGCAGCAGATGACCTTGCTGCCCCAGATCCACGTGGCATGATGGCATCAACGTGCACCAGCGCACGTGTCATAGCCCTGCTGACCTGGAAGTCAGCCATGGAGTCAGCCAGGTCTGGTGCCACAATGGGCTGGTCCAACAAGGGCTGAGCATGGATGGTGTCAGCCACATCAGCCTCAACGGGAGGGGAATGGGGGGGGGGATTATGGGTGCCCTTGACTGGTCCTCCACACATGGGGGGACAGGCTCACCCTGCAAGTTACGACCACGTCCCCTACCGGATCCACCACGGCCACCACTTGTGGCTCTTCCACCTTTGCCACCCTTACGGAATCCTCGCCTCCCAGCCATGGCACTGATGTTAATGTGCGTATGGGAGTGGATGTAGACTATTGTCCTGGGCAATTGGGGGTCAAAGGGGTTGGGTACCAGATGGTAATTGTACCCTAGTGCTCTAGCAAGGCTGAATGTAACCCCTGGGGAAAGATGACGGGTCACGCAACGCACAGGAGGCCCAAAAAAGGGAGATGACGTGCACGCAACCCCTCCTAGACCACATGTGCAGAAAGAAAAACCTGCACTACGCTGTGGCACCCAGTAACACAAGAATGAACAGATGCGTGTCACACGCAGCCTAGAATGACCTCTGAAGGGGTAGGCTACACACGGGGCAAGCACAGATGTTAGATACGTGCGTGACTCACCGTCTGCCAGGTAAAAGAGCGTGAAAAATGAGCGCGTTTGGTTGGCAACACCCCCGCCAAAAGAAGATATGTACGCTGTCTGAGGAGACAGGACAACAGTAGAAGGGAACACTGTTTGAGGGAACAGGCCCAGGTAAACCAGTACAAGAGAAAAAATAGAAAAAGCTGTCAGAGGTAACAGGGAGTACGAACTTGAAACGCCGTGAAGTAAATCGCGTGTGAAACGACAAGAAGTACAGAATTCACCCACTCGCTCTCCACGAAAAGCACGTACAAGGAATTGGTGTTCTACATGTACCTTATATGCAGGCCCACACGTACAGCGTCACTTACGCGGCGTGTACGTGCTAGGCCCATTCCCACCAATTACACGCTTTGTCACTTCTGCGTGTAGGTCCATTTGCACCAATTACACGCTTTGTCACTTCTGCGTGTAGGTCCATTTGCACCAATTACACGCTTTGACACTTCTGCGTGTAGGTCCATTTGCACCAATTACACGCTTTGACACTTCTGCGTGTAGGGCTATTTCCACCAATAACACGCTTTGACACTCGGACGTGTGACGCAACTTTTTCCTACGCATGCACGTGACTTCATAGACGCGCATACGCTAGTGACGTGTTTACGCGCTAAGGGCCTTTCATCGATTTACACGCAGACGTGTGGGATTTTCACGTGCAAAATCACTCCGTATCAAGCTGTCCACGCGTTCACACACGAAAGACCACGCTCCTGCCCAGGAGACCAAATTACTGCCCCCCAGAGCCCTGAGCACGCTCCCACCTGCCATCTGCTGCTGCCTGACTGCCTGCTGCCCACGTGCCCTGCCATTTGCTGCCTGCACATCAGCCAGGGGTGCTGTTGCTGTGACCACCCCTGCTGGAACCAAAGGCTCCCGACTGCTTTTCCGTCGCCCCACAGCCCAGCCCCAGGACCCAGTTGCCCACCCACTCCTGCCTCTGGGGTTGCCATGTCGGGCACTACAACATCTGGCACCAGCGGCAACCCCCGGCCAAGGAGGCAGAGGGGCACCAGCTTCAGTGCCAGGGAAGTTGGTGTCCTGGTGGAGGATGCCCCTGCACTGCTGGGGGGTGGTGGGTGACATGGGTGGGGGCCTGGTGGAGGGTGCCCCTGGTGGCTGGGGGGTGGGGGTGGTGGGTGACATGGGTGGGGGCCTGGTGGAGGGTGCCCCTGGTGGCTGGGGGGTGGGGGTGGTGGTCGACATGAGTTGGACATGGGTGGGGGCCTGCTGGCAGGTGCCCCACAGTGCTGGGGGGTGGGGGTGGTGGGAGACATGAGTTGGACATGAGTGGGGGCCTGCTGGCAGGTGCCCCACAGCGCTGGGGGGTGGGGGTGGTAGGAGACATGGGTGGGGGCCTGGTGGTGGGTGCCCCTGGTGGCTGGGGGGTGGGGGTGGTGGGAGACATGGGTTGGACATGGGTGGGGGCCTGCTGGCAGGTGCCCCACAGCACTGGGGGGTGGGGGTGGTAGGAGACATGGGTGGGGGCCTGGTGGAGGATGCCCCTGGTGGCTGGGGGGTGGGGGTGGTGGGAGACATGAGTCGGGCATGAGTGGGGGCCTGGTGGAGGGTGCCCCTGGTGGCTGGGGGGTGGGGGTGCTGGGAGACATGAGTGGGGGCCTGGTGGAGGCTGCCCCTGCACTGCTGGGGGGTGGGGGTGGTGGGAGACATGAGTTGGGCATGAGTGGGGGCCTGGTGGAGGCTGCCCCTGGTGGCTGGGGGGTGGGGGTGGTGGGAGACATGGGTGGGGGCCTGGTGGAGGGTGCCCCTGGTGGCTGGGGGGTGGGGGTGGTGGGAGACATGAGTTGGGCATGAGTGGGGGCCTGGTGGAGGGTGCCCCTGGTGGCTGGGGGGTGGGAGACATGAGTTGGGCATGAGTGGGGGCCTGGTGGAGGGTGCCCCTGGTGGCTGGGGGGTGGGGGTGGTGGGAGACATGGGTTGGACATGGGTGGGGGCCTGCTGGCAGGTGCCCCACAGCGCTGGGGGGTGGGGGTGATAGGAGACATGGGTGGGGGCCTGGTGGTGGGTGCCCCTGGTGGCTGGTGGGTGGGGGTGGTGGGAGACATGAGTTGGGCATGAGTGGGGGCCTGGTGGAGTGTGCCCCTGGTGGCTGGGGGGTGGGGGTGGTGGGAGACATGAGTTGGGCATGAGTGGGGGCCCGGTGGAGGGTGCCCCTGGTGGCTGGGGGGTGGGGGTGGTGGGAGACATGAGTGGGGGCCTGGTGGAGGCTGCCCCTGCACTGCTGGGGGGTGGGGGTGGTGGGAGACATGAGTTGGGCATGAGTGGGGGCCTGGTGGAGGCTGCCCCTGGTGGCTGGGGGGTGGGGGTGGTGGGAGACATGGGTGGGGGCCTGGTGGAGGGTGCCCCTGGTGGCTGGGGGGTGGGGGTGGTGGGAGACATGAGTTGGGCATGAGTGGGGGCCTGGTGGAGGGTGCCCCTGGTGGCTGGGGGGTGGGAGACATGAGTTGGGCATGAGTGGGGGCCTGGTGGAGGGTGCCCCTGGTGGCTGGGGGGTGGGGGTGGTGGGAGACATGGGTTGGACATGGGTGGGGGCCTGCTGGCAGGTGCCCCACAGCGCTGGGGGGTGGGGGTGATAGGAGACATGGGTGGGGGCCTGGTGGTGGGTGCCCCTGGTGGCTGGTGGGTGGGGGTGGTGGGAGACATGAGTTGGGCATGAGTGGGGGCCTGGTGGAGTGTGCCCCTGGTGGCTGGGGGGTGGGGGTGGTGGGAGACATGAGTTGGGCATGAGTGGGGGCCCGGTGGAGGGTGCCCCTGGTGGCTGGGGGGTGGGGGTGGTGGGAGACATGGGTTGGACATGGGTGGGGGCCTGCTGGCAGGTGCCCCACAGTGCTGGGGGGTGGGGGTGGTGGGTGACATGGGTGGGGGCCTGGTGGAGGGTGCCCCTGGTGGCTGGGGGGTGGGGGTGGTGGGAGACATGGGTGGGGGCCTGGTGGAGGGTGCCCCTGGTGGCTGGGGGGTGGGGGTGGTGGGAGACATGGGTGGGGGCCTGGTGAAGGCTGCCACTGCACTGCTGGGGGTGGGGTGGTGGGAGACATGGGTTGGACATGGGTGGGGGCCTGCTGGCAGGTGCCCCACAGCGCTGGGGGGGGTGGTGGTGGTAGGAGACATGGGTGGGGGCCTGGTGGAGGGTGCCCCTGGTGGCTGGGGGGTGGGGGTGGTGGGAGACATAGGTGGGGGCCTGGTGGTGGGTGCCCCTGGTGGCTGGTGGGTGGGGGTGGTGGGAGACATGGGTTGGACATGGGTGGGGGCCTGCTGGCAGGTGCCCCACAGCGCTGGGGGGTGGGGGTGGTAGGAGACATGGGTGGGGGCCTGGTGGTGGGTGCCCCTGGTGGCTGGGGGGTGGGGGTGGTGGGTGACATGGGTGGGGGCCTGGTGGAGGGTGCCCCTGGTGGCTGGGGTGTGGGGGTGGTGGGTGACATGGGTGGGGGCCTGGTGGAGGGTGCCCCGGGTGGCTGGGGGGTGGGGGTGGTGGGAGACATGAGTTGGACATGGGTGGGGGCCTGCTGGCAGGTGCCCCACAGTGCTGGGGGGTGGGGGTGGTGGGAGACATGAGTTGGACATGGGTGGGGGCCTGCTGGCAGGTGCCCCACAGCGCTGGGGGGTGGGGTGGTAGGAGACATGGGTGGGGGCCTGGTGGTGGGTGCCCCTGGTGGCTGGGGGGTGGGGGCGGTGGGAGACATGGGTTGGACATGGGTGGGGGCCTGCTGGCAGGTGCCCCACAGCACTGGGGGGGTGGGGGTGGTAGGAGACATGGGTGGGGGCCTGGTGGAGGATGCCCCTGGTGGCTGGGGGGTGGGGGTGGTGGGAGACATGAGTCGGGCATGAGTGGGGGCCTGGTGGAGGGTGCCCCTGGTGGCTGGGGGGTGGGGGTGGTGGGAGACATGAGTGGGGGCCTGGTGGAGGCTGCCCCTGCACTGCTGGGGGGTGGGGGTGGTGGGAGATATGAGTTGGGCATGAGTTGGGGCCTGGTGGAGGCTGCCCCTGGTGGCTGGGGGGTGGGGGTGGTGGGAGACATGGGTGGGGGCCTGGTGGAGGGTGCCCCTGGTGGCTGAGGGGTGGGGGTGGTGGGAGACATGAGTTGGGCATGAGTGGGGGCCTGGTGGAGGGTGCCCCTGGTGGCTGGGGGGTGGGGGTGGCGGGAGACATGAGTTGGGCATGAGTGGGGGCCTGGTGGAGGGTGCCCCTGGTGGCTGGGGGGTGGGGGTGGTGGGAGACATGGGTTGGACATGGGTGGGGGCCTGCTGGCAGGTGCCCCACAGTGCTGGGGGGTGGGGGTGGTGGGTGACATGGGTGGGGGCCTGGTGGAGGGTGCCCCTGGTGGCTGGGGGGTGGGGGTGGTGGGAGACATGGGTGGGGGCCTGGTGGAGGGTGCCCCTGGTGGCTGGGGGGTGGGGGTGGTGGGAGACATGGGTGGGGGCCTGGTGGAGGCTGCCACTGCACTGCTGGGGGTGGGGGTGGTGGGAGACATGGGTTGGACATGGGTGGGGGCCTGCTGGCAGGTGCCCCACAGCGCTGGGGGGGTGGTGGTGGTAGGAGACATGGGTGGGGGCCTGGTGGAGGGTGCCCCTGGTGGCTGGGGGGTGGGGGTGGTGGGAGACATAGGTGGGGGCCTGGTGGTGGGTGCCCCTGGTGGCTGGTGGGTGGGGGTGGTGGGAGACATGGGTTGGACATGGGTGGGGGCCTGCTGGCAGGTGCCCCACAGCGCTGGGGGGTGGGGGTGGTAGGAGACATGGGTGGGGGCCTGGTGGTGGGTGCCCCTGGTGGCTGGGGGGTGGGGGTGGTGGGTGACATGGGTGGGGGCCTGGTGGAGGGTGCCCCTGGTGGCTGGGGGGTGGGGGTGGTGGGTGACATGGGTGGGGGCATGGTGGAGGGTGCCCCGGGTGGCTGGGGGGTGGGGGTGGTGGGAGACATGAGTTGGACATGGGTGGGGGCCTGCTGGCAGGTGCCCCACAGTGCTGGGGGGTGGGGGTGGTGGGAGACATGAGTAGGACATGGGTGGGGGCCTGCTGGCAGGTGCCCCACAGCGCTGGGGGGTGGGGTGGTAGGAGACATGGGTGGGGGCCTGGTGGTGGGTGCCCCTGGTGGCTGGGGGGTGGGGGTGGTGGGAGACATGGGTTGGACATGGGTGGGGGCCTGCTGGCAGGTGCCCCACAGCGCTGGGGGGTGGGGGTGGTAGGAGACATGGGTGGGGGCCTGGTGGAGGATGCCCCTGGTGGCTGGGGGGTGGGGGTGGTGGGAGACATGAGTCGGGCATGAGTGG
Source organism: Ambystoma mexicanum (assembly GCF_040938575.1). Lineage (NCBI taxonomy): Eukaryota > Metazoa > Chordata > Amphibia > Caudata > Ambystomatidae > Ambystoma > Ambystoma mexicanum. The sequence continues at coordinate 565,374,477 of NC_090936.1, read as the reverse complement.
GGGCCTGGTGGAGGGTGCCCCTGGTGGCTGGGGGGTGGGGGTGGTGGGAGACATGAGTGGGGGCCTGGTGGAGGCTGCCCCTGCACTGCTGGGGGGTGGGGGTGGTGGGAGATATGAGTTGGGCATGAGTGGGGGCCTGGTGGAGGCTGCCCCTGGTGGCTGGGGGGTGGGGGTGGTGGGAGACATGGGTGGGGGCCTGGTGGAGGGTGCCCCTGGTGGCTGAGGGGTGGGGGTGGTGGGGGACATGAGTTGGGCATGAGTGGAGGCCTGGTGGAGGGTGCCCCTGGTGGCTGGGGGGTGGGGGTGGCGGGAGACATGAGTTGGGCATGAGTGGGGGCCTGGTGGAGGGTGCCCCTGGTGGCTGGGGGGTGGGGGTGGTGGGAGACATGGGTTGGACATGGGTGGGGGCCTGCTGGCAGGTGCCCCACAGCGCTGGGGGGTGGGGGTGGTAGGAGACATGGGTGGGGGCCTGGTGGTGGGTGCCCCTGGTGGCTGGTGGGTGGGGGTGGTGGGAGACATGAGTTGGGCATGAGTGGGGGCCTGGTGGAGGGTGCCCCTGGTGGCTGGGGGGTGGGGGTGGTGGGAGGCATGAGTTGGGCATGAGTGGGGACCTGGTGGAGGGTGCCCCAGGTGGCTGGGGGGTGGGGGGTGGGAGACATGGGTTGGGCATGGGTGGGGGCCTGCTGGCAGGTGCCCCACAGTGCTGGGGGGTGGGGGTGGTGGGTGACATGGGTGGGGGCCTGGTGGAGGGTGCTCCTGGTGGCTGGGGGGTGGGGGTGGTGGGAGACATGGGTGGGGGCCTGGTGGAGGGTGCCCCTGGTGGCTGGGGGGTGGGGGTGGTTGGAGACATGGGTGGGGGCCTGGTGGAGGCTGCCCCTGCACTGCTGGGGGGTGGGGGTGGTGGGAGACATGGGTTGGACATGGGTGGGGTCCTGCTGGCAGGTGCCCCACAGCGCTGGGGGGGGGTGGTGGTGGTAGGAGACATGGGTGGGGGCCTGGTGGAGGGTGCCCCTGGTGGCTGGGGAGTGGGGGTGGTGGGAGACATGGGTGGGGGCCTGGTGGTGGGTGCTCCTGGTGGCTGGTGGGTGGGGCTGGTGGGAGACATGGGTTGGACATGGGTGGGGGCCTGCTGGCAGGTGCCCCACAGCGCTGGGGGGTGGGGGCGGTAGGAGACATGGGTGGGGGCCTGGTGGTGGGTGCCCCTGGTGGCTGGGGGGTGGGGGTGGTGGGTGACATGGGTGGGGGCCTGGTGGAGGGTGCCCCACAGTGCTGGGGGGTGGGGGTGGTGGGAGACATGGGTTGGACATGGGTGGGGGCCTGCTGGCAGGTGCCCCACAGTGCTGGGGGGTGGGGGTGGTGGGTGACATGGGTGGGGGCCTGGTGGAGGGTTCCCCTGGTGGCTGGGGGGTGGGGTGGTGGGAGACATGGGTGGGGGCCTGGTGGAGGATGCCCCTGGTGGCTGGGGGGTGGGGGTGGTTGGAGACATGGGTGGGGGCCTGGTGGAGGCTGCCCCTGCACTGCTGGGGGGTGGGGGTGGTGGGAGACATGGGTTGGACATGGGTGGGGGCCTGCTGGCAGGTGCCCCACAGTGCTGGGGGTGGGGGTGGTGGGAGACATGGGTTGGACATGGGTGGGGGCCTGCTGGCAGGTGCCCCACAGCGCTGGGGGTGGGGGTGGTAGGAGACATGGGTGGGGGCCTGGTGGTGGGTGCCCCTGGTGGCTGGTGGGTGGGGGTGGTGGGAGACATGAGTTGGGCATGAGTGGGGGCCTGGTGGAGGGTGCCCCTGGTGGCTGGGGGGTGGGGGTGGTGGGAGACATGAGTTGGGCATGAGTGGGGGCCTGGTGGAGGGTGCCCCAGGTGGCTGGGGGGTGGGGGTGGTGGGAGACATGGGTTGGACATGGGTGGGGGCCTGCTGGCAGGTGCCCCACAGTGCTGGGGGGTGGGGGTGGTAGGTGACATGGGTGGGGGCCTGGTGGAGGGTGCCCCTGGTGGCTGGGGGGTGGGGGTGGTGGGAGACATGGGTGGGGGCCTGGTGGAGGGTGCCCCTGGTGGCTGGGGGTGGTTGGAGACATGGGTTGGACATGGGTGGGGGCCTGCTGGCAGGTGCCCCACAGCGCTGGGGGGGGTGGTGGTGGTAGGAGACATGGGTGGGGGCCTGGTGGAGGCTGCCCCTGCACTGCTGGGGGGTGGGGGTGGTGGGAGACATGGGTTGGACATGGGTGGGGGCCTGCTGGCAGGTGCCCCACAGCGCTGGGGGGGGGTGGTGGTGGTAGTTGACATGGGTGGGGGCCTGGTGGAGGGTGCCCCTGGTGGCTGGGGGGTGGGGGTGGTGGGAGACATGGGTGGGGGCCTGGTGGTGGGTGCCCCAGGTGGCTGGGGGGTGGGGGTGGTGGGAGACATGGGTTGGACATGGGTGGGGGCCTGCTGGCAGGTGCCCCACAGCGCTGGGGGGGGTGGTGGTGGTAGGAGACATGGGTGGGGGCCTGGTGGAGGGTGCCCCTGGTGGCTGGGGGGTGGGGGTGGTGGGAGACATGGGTGGGGGCCTGGTGGTGGGTGCCCCTGGTGGCTGGTGGGTGGGGGTGGTGGGAGACATGGGTTGGACATGGGTAGGGGCCTGCTGGCAGGTGCCCACAGCGCTGGGGGGTGGGGGTGGTAGGAGACATGGGTGGGGGCCTAGTGGTGGGTGCCCCTGGTGGCTGGGGGGTGGGGGTGGTGGGTGACATGGGTGGGGGCCTGGTGGAGGGTGCCCCACAGTGCTGGGGGGTGGGGGTGGTGGGAGACATGGGTTGGACATGGGTGGGGGCCTGCTGGCAGGTGCCCCACAGTGCTGGGGGTGGGGGTGGTGGGTGACATGGGTGGGGGCCTGGTGGAGGGTGCCCCTGGTGGCTGGGGGGTGGGGGTGGTGGGAGACATGGGTGGGGGCCTGGTGGAGGATGCCCCTGCACTGCTGGGGGGTGGGGGTGGTGGGAGACATGGGTTGGACATGGGTGGGGGCCTGCTGGCAGGTGCCCCACAGTGCTGGGGGGTGGGGGTGGTAGGAGACATGGGTGGGGGCCTGGTGGAGGATGCCCCTGGTGGCTGGGGGGTGGGGGTGGTGGGAGACATGAGTCGGGCATGAGTGGGGGCCTGGTGGAGGGTGCCCCTGGTGGCTGGGGGTGGGGGTGGTGGGAGACATGAGTGGGGGCCTGGTGGAGGCTGCCCCTGCACTGCTGGAGGGTGGGGGTGGTGGGAGACATGAGTTGGGCATGAGTGGGGGCCTGGTGGAGGCTGCCCCTGGTGGCTGGGGGGTGGGGTGGTGGGAGACATGGTTGGGGGCCTGGTGGAGGGTGCCCCTGGTGGCTGGGGGGTGGGGGTGGTGGGAGACATGAGTTGAGCATGAGTGGGGGCCTGGTGGAGGGTGCCCCTGGTGGCTGGGGGGTGGGGGTGGTGGGAGACATGGGTTGGACATGGGAGGGGGCCTGCTGGCAGGTGCCCCACAGCGCTGGGGGGTGGGGGTGGTAGGAGACATGGGTGGGGGCCTGGTGGTGGGTGCCCCTGGTGGCTGGTGGGTGGGGGTGGTGGGAGACATGAGTTGGGCATGAGTGGGGGCCTGGTGGAGGGTGCCCCTGGTGGCTGGGGGGTGGGGGTGGTGGGAGACATGAGTTGGGCATGAGTGGGGGCCTGGTGGCAGGTGCCCCACAGCGCTGGGGGGTGGGGGTGGTGGGAGACATGGGTTGGACATGGGTGGGGGCCTGCTGGCAGGTGCCCCACAGCGCTGGGGGGTGGGGGTGGTAGGAGACATGGGTGGGGGCCTGGTGGTGGGTGCCCCTGGTGGCTGGGGGGTGGGGGTGGTGGGAGACATGGGTGGGGGCCTGGTGGAGGCTGCTCCTGCACTGCTGGTGGGTGGGGGTGGTGGGAGACATGGGTGGGGGCCTGGTGGAGGCTGCCCCTGGTGGCTGGGGGGTGGGGGTGGTGGGAGACATGGGTGGGGGCCTGGTGGAGGCTGCCCCTGCACTGCTGGGGGGTGGGGTGGTGGGAGACATGGGTGGGGGCCTGGTGGAGGCTGCCCCTGGTGGCTGGGGGGTGGGGGTGGTGGGAAACATGAGTTGGGCATGAGTGGGGGCCTGGTGGAGGCTGCCCCTGGTGGCTGGGGGGTGGGGGTGGTGGGTGACATGGGTGGGGGCCTGGTGGAGGGTGCCCCTGGTGGCTGGGGGGTGGGGGTGGTGGGAGACATGGGTGGGGGCCTGGTGGAGGGTGCCCCTGCACTGCTGGGGGGTGGGGTGGTGGGAGACATGGGTTGGACATGGGTGGGGGCCTGCTGGCAGGTGCCCCACAGCGCTGGGGGGGGTGGTGGAGGTAGGAGACATGGGTGGGGGCCTGGTGGAGGGTGCCCCTGGTGGCTGGGGGTTGGGGGTGGTGGGAGACATGGGTGGGGGCCTGGTGGTGGGTGCCCCTGGTGGCTGGTGGGTGGGGGTGGTGGGAGACATGGGTTGGACATGGGTGGGGGCCTGCTGGCAGGCGCCCCACAGCGCTGGGGGGTGGGGGTGGTAGGAGACATGGGTGGGGGCCTGGTGGTGTGTGCCCCTGGTGGCTGGGGGGTGGGGGTGGTGGGTGACATGGGTGGGGGCCTGGTGGAGGGTGCCCCACAGTGCTGGGGGGTGGGGGTGGTGGGAGACATAGGTTGGACATGGGTGGGGGCCTGCTGGCAGGTGCCGCACAGTGCTGGGGGGTGGGGGTGGTGGGTGACATGGGTGGGGGCCTGGTGGAGGGTGCCCCTGGTGGCTGGGGGGTGGGGGTGGTGGGAGACATGGGTGGGGGCCTGGTGGAGGATGCCCCTGCACTGCTGGGGGGTGGGGGTGGTGGGAGACATGGGTTGGACATGGGTGGGGGCCTGCTGGCAGGTGCCCCACAGTGCTGGGGGGTGGGGGTGGTAGGAGACATGGGTGGGGGCCTGGTGGAGGATGCCCCTGGTGGCTGGGGGGTGGGGGTGGTGGGAGACATGAGTCGGGCATGAGTGGGGGCCTGGTGGAGGGTGCCCCTGGTGGCTGGGGGGTGGGGGTGGTGGGAGACATGAGTGGGGGCATGGTGGAGGCTGCCCCTGCACTACTGGGGGGTGGGGGTGGTGGGAGACATGAGTTGGGCATGAGTGGGGGCCTGGTGGAGGACGCCCCTGGTGGCTGGGGGGTGGTGGTGGTGGGAGTCATGGGTGGGGGCTTGGTGGAGGGTGCCCCTGGTGGCTGGGGGGTGGGGGTGGTGGGAGACATGAGTTGGGCATGAGTGGGGGCCTGGTGGAGGGTGCCCCTGGTGGCTGGGGGGTGGGGGTGGTGGGAGACATGGGTTGGACATGGGTGGGGGCCTGCTGGCAGGTGCCCCACAGCGCTGGGGGGTGGGGGTGGTAGGAGACATGGGTGGGGGCCTGGTGGTGGGTGCCCCTGGTGGCTGGTGGGTGGGAGTGGTGGGAGACATGAGTTGGGCATGAGTGGGGGCCTGGTGGATGGTGCCCCTGGTGGCTGGGGGTGGGGGTGGTGGGAGACATGAGTTGGGCATGAGTGGGGGCCTGGTGGAGGGTGCCCCTGGTGGCTGGGGGGTGGGGGTGGTGGGAGACATGGGTTGGACATGGGTGGAGGCCTGCTGGCAGGTGCCCCACAGTGCTGGGGGGTGGGGGTGGTGGGTGACATGGGTGGGGGCCTGGTGGAGGGTGCCCCTGGTGGCTGGGGGGTGGGGGTGGTGGGAGACATGGGTGGGGGCCTGGTGGAGGGTGCCCCTGGTGGCTGGGGGGTGGGGGTGGTGGGAGACATGGGTGGGGGCCTGGTGGAGGCTGCCCCTGCACTGCTGGGGGGTGGGGGTGGTGGGAGACATGGGTTGGACATGGGTGGGGGCCTGCTGGCAGGTGCCCCACAGCGCTGGGGGGTGGTGGTGGTAGGAGACATGGGCGGGGGCCTGGTGGACGGTGCCCCTGGTGGCTGGGGGGTGGGGGTGGTGGGAGACATGGGTGGGGGCCTGCTGGTGGGTGCCCCTGGTGGCTGGTGGGTGGGGGTGGTGGGAGACATGGGTTGGACATGGGTGGGGGCCTGCTGGCAGGTGCCCCACAGCGCTGGGGGGGTGGTGGTGGTAGGAGACATGGGTGGGGGCCTGGTGGTGGGTGCCCCTGGTGGCTGGTGGGTGGGGGTGGTGGGAGACATGAGTTGGGCATGAGTGGGGGCCTGGTGGAGGGTGCTCCTGGTGGCTGGGGGGTGGGGGTGGTGGGAGACATGAGTTGGGCATGAGTGGGGGCCTGGTGGAGGGTGCCCCTGGTGGCTGGGGGGTGGGGGTGGTGGGAGACATGGGTTGGACATGGGTGGGGGCCTGCTGGCAGGTGCCCCACAGCGCTGGGGGGTGGGGGTGGTAGGAGACATGGGTGGGGGCCTGGTGGTGGGTGCCCCTGGTGGCTGGGGGGTGGGGGTGGTGGGAGACATGGGTGGGGGCCTGGTGGAGGCTGCCCCTGCACTGCTGGTGGGTGGGGGTGGTGGGAGACATGGGTGGGGGCCTGGTGGAGGCTGCCCCTGGTGGCTGGGGGGTGGGGGTGGTGGGAGACATGGTGGGGGCCTGGTGGAGGCTGCCCCTGCACTGCTGGGGGGTGGGGGTGGTGGGAGATATGGGTGGGGGCCTGGTTGAGGCTGCCCCTGGTGGCTGGGGGGTGGGGGTGGTGGGAGACATGAGTTGGGCATGAGTGGGGGCCTGGTGGAGGCTGCCCCTGGTGGCTGGGGGGTGGGGGTGGTGGGTGACATGGGTGGGGGCCTGGTGGAGGGTGCCCCTGGTGGCTGGGGGGTGGGGGTGGTGGGAGTGGTGGGAGACATGGGTGGGGGCCTGGTGGAGGCTGCCCCTGCACTGCTGGGGGGTGGGGGTGGTAGGAGACATGGGTGGCGGCCTGGTGGTGGGTGCCCCTGGTGGCTAGGGGGTGGGGGTGCAGGGGGACATGAGCAGGTGTGCAGGGTAGTCCCATGTTTTGTGGGATGCCTGCAGGGGCCGTGGAGGGTGTACAGGGAACACCTGTGAGGACCCACCCAGCCTAATCGCGTGTGATAATTCCCACGCACCCCTGTAATACACGTACCCAGCAAAATGGCGTGTGATAATTCCCACGCACCCCTGTAATTCACGTACCCTGCCAAATCGCGTGTGATAATTCCCGCGTACCCCTGTATTACACGTGCCCTGGCTAATCGCATGTAAGACTTCACGCGTACCCCTGTAATACACGTTCCCTGGACAATCGCGTGTTGAACTTCCCGCGTACCCCTGTAATACACGTACCCTGGCTAATCGCGTGTAAAACTTCCCGCGTACTCCTGATATGAAGGTTGCCCGCTTTGCGTTCCTTGTTTGGCAGCCCTGTAAACTGGTCCAGGGTTAGCGCAGCCCTTTGCGATGATTTAGCGATGTTGATGGCTTTTCCTTGCGCGAGGGCGTTCTTGGGGGCGTTACTGGCGCTGCTGCAGGCTCGCTGCGATACTCTGCGCCACGGCTGGTTTGGGAGCATGAAATCCATGAATACGCTGTGCGCGGAAATCGGTTTTAGCGCACGTGCCTGGCGCACACAATCGCACGCGGACACTCTGCGCCAGCCGCTTGCGACACTTTTCTGCGAAATTCTATGAATTACCCTGTGTATGTAGTGTATGTAGTAATACATAAGAAATATAACCCATATATTTAACACACTAACCATTCATTTAAATACAATATGTTCTAAAATGAATATACCAGCAGAAGATAAACTGGCTTCCAACATAATTACCTCACAGACACTACAGAACCAAGAACACCAGACCTACACAGTACTTAGAACATATATTACCTTAAATAGTAAGTGTACTTCATTTTACTCATATATTTATAAACTTTCTGTATTAGATAAAAAAAAATATAATATGTTTTTTTTTTCTCACAGAAATGTCTAGTACTCTGGAATGGCTAGAGCAGCATTTCCCACATGAGGAAATTTCACAAGATAGTGAAACTAATGGTAAACACTTTACAATATAAACCATTTAATTATTATCATTTTATATACATTTAACATATATATATATTTTTTTGTACAGAGCATACCAAAATAGAAAATACCTCTGAAGAAGCTGTTATGGAAAACACGCTTGACAGCATAAAAGAAAAAATGGATTTATTTTTGACCAATTTTAATAATTTGAAAACTTTTGTTGAAGATCATTTTAAAACAAAAACGTCATACCATTGCCCCACATGTACTTGTCCCCCTCACCATATCCAAGTCAATTATCCCCAAACCCTCTCCATAACCCAAAACGTTTCCATCCCTTCTTCACCTCATACCAATCATGTTGAAACCCCTAATTCTCCTGTTTTTGTTTCCGTTTCTTCCCCACCTTCTCTGTCATAAATTATTAATATATGTTAAATAAAGTTAAATGTCTATATTGAGTTGTAATTAGTTTCTGTTTTTTTTTTAAAAAAACAATGTAGGTGTCCGCGGACAGCGCGGGTGTTCTTAAATGTCGTAAATAAACGAAAATGGAGCTGTCCTGAAGAACACTATACCTGTCCGTACTGTTCTCTAGCAAGTTGAAACTGTTGTAAGAACACACGCGGTGTCCAGAAATGTTCGTGAATAAACGAAAGCGGAGGTGTCCTGAAGAACACTATACCTGTCCGTACTGTTCGTTAGCAAGTTGAAACTGTTCTAAGAACACAATTGGTGTTCTGAAATGTTCGTAAATAAACGAAAATGGAGTTTTCCTGAAGAACACTATACATGTCCGTACTGTTCGTTAGCAAGTGAAACTGTTCTAAGAACACAATTGGTGTTCTGAAATGTTCGTAAATAAACGAAAATGGAGGTGTCCTGAAGAACACTATACCTGTCCGTACTGTTCGTTAGCAAGTTGAAACTGTTCTAAGAACACACACGGTGTCCCGAAATGTTCGTAAAGAAATGAAAATGGAGGTGTTCCGAGGACGATTTTCTGTCCGTATTGTTCGCAAGCAAGTTGACACTGTTCTAAGAACAAACGCCTGTCCGTAACTGTTCGCTTGACGTCTGACGCACTTTTAATTACTTCAGGACCCGAACAGTGTCCGTAGAACATCAACGCACATGCGCAAACCAATGCCCGTGCATTTGGTGTCCTGCGGACAGCCGCTTCCTTCGCAAACATGTTCGCGAAGCGATCATGTGACCGCGCCCATGCTGATCGCGTGTTCTAAAAGCGGAAACTGTTCATGTCCCTGAACAATTTAAAAGTACATTTTCAAGTAATCCACCATATTTTCCAATAAAAACTCACCATAGCACAAGTCCCACATACTAATTATAGTTTATACATACTTTTTGAAACCTTTTCAACCTTTTTTTGTGTTCGATCTGTCCGCAGACAGCGCGCATGTCCGCAGACTGCGCACAAGCACCCCTATAAAAGATCACGCCCTAGAGCTTATTCTCATTGTGTTTCTGGCTATTCTACAGAGCACAGAGATTTTTGCTGCAACCTGCAGATTTCCATCTTCAACCTGATGGCTTCTGTGACTCCACTGCTGCCACCTGGTGCTGTGTCTGCCTCAGCACCACCCCCACCCCCTCCACCACCACCACCTCCCCAAGGGCCTGAAGAGGGGAACAGGAGTGAGGATGCAGAGGAGGAAGAAGAGGATGAGGAGAATGAGTTAGAGGAAATCCCTACTACCCACACTAGGCGTGAGTCTTGGGTGTGGACGTTGTTTACCATTCATGGGAATGGTCCTAAGGCTCGTGCGAACCGTGTCACCTGCAATGAGTGCAAAATGATACTCAGTCACGGGAGGCATGGTTCGTACAGCTTTGGGACCACTACCATGAAGCGACACCTGAGGTCATTTCACTCTGGGGCTATTTGCAAGGTTGTACCTTGCGAAGAATGTAGTAGGTTGATTTCCTCTACTTCCTCCTCTGTTTCTGATCCTGTCACCACAAGGACCACCTCTGTGAGACAGCATCTTCCTCAAGCTGCCTCACAGGCCATACAGAATTCTGATGACCCTTACCTTTCAGGGTCACAGTTGTATGTATGTACTGTGAAACAGTGCTCTGCATGGGGGAGCGACTTTGCAGTGCTTTTGAGACTATCGTCTCAGAGCATGAGAAGACCTGCTCACTACCCAAATAAAACCCACTCTACATCTTCCTCTCTCAGCTCGCCCTTTCTTGTCCCGGTGGTTGGTGTCCCCCCTTTATCCTCCTTTCCCCTCATCTCCCAGTGTGTTGTGTATAAAAAACCAAAAAAAAATACAAAATTAAAAAAATCAAAAAAATAAGGCTCTTTTCAGAGCCGTCTTTCACAGTTAAAAAATAGAAGTGAAAATAAATGAAGCAGGGCCCTTTGTATTTCTTAGAAGTTCACGGACAGTCCGCGGACATCTAATAAATTGGGTTGCTACCCTATCATAACCATTGCAATTTTCTCTGGTAGGAAGTGGTGGCTCTGAAAACAGCCTTTGGGAGGTGTTTGTATGTCAAAAATTATAAATACTTAACACCTACTTCAAAATGGATGCTGTAATTCTAAAAAAGGTCGTAATGCATTTTGTATATTTCTCAAAAAAATCTGATTGCCAGCATAAGTAAGATGGACTCCATCTCTGCGAAAAAATATATGTACTACGAAACATAATATTTTCATTGTGAAAAGAGGACATGCCAAAATCTCTTAGAAAGGCACAAACAGTCTTATTAACATTGCGCCTTGCTTTTTCCATTTGTGGACAAAATGAAGAAGAACAAAGCCACATTTGTCTCTGTGCAATCCGTGAAAATATTACTTGAGAATTAGGGAACATGTCCATGACCTTCCCAAGTCCTTCTTTCATAGAAAATTGCAAAGAAATTCCAGACACATGTCCTAAACTGTTCCCTCCACAATGAATTACAATTATGTCTGGATGTTGCTCTGTCTCCAAACTAGCACAAAGAGGTAGCAAGTCCAACCACTTCATTCCACGTACTCCATGCCAGTGTACTTCCACATGTGGAAATCCAAGATCTACAGCTACTCCACAGCTATCTGCATGCACCTTCAACCAATGTATCCATGAATCTCCCAAAATCCAAACACTCTGTTTTCTGAAACACAGAGCCATAGCTATCTGTTGTTCTCTCAGCAAAAAGAGTATCTGAGAAACTCTCTCCTGGCACAACACACCCACTAAACTTTCCTGACCAGTCCCTTTCAGTGCTCATTCTCATTTGCATGACTTCTGAACCCAAAAATCCCCGGATGTAACACCCATGTCCGCGGACATATCATAACATGAACAGCCCTTCTACCATTTCCACTTCACTTTCTGTGCCATTCCCTCATCCTCTACTCTTTCCTACTGGCAAAGGAGGAAGGTACAATGATAGACCTATACAAATATCAGCATCAGAATACCGCTCATTACGGATGTATTCTGAAGATCCCAGATTTAGACAAAATGTGGAATACATATTCCACCTACTCTTCGAAAGTGAACTAGCAACTTTATGTTACGGAGTTGGACACATTCTAAAATCAGGATCACACTTTCAAAATATGACAGCTACACAATTATTACAAAAATTGCAACAAAAGGATGAGGTTTTACAATCAAATATTACAAATATATTAGCAAATATGCATGGTACTAAAGAGTACTGGTTTCGACGTCATGGAGATGTACGTTGTATGATCAGAAACCTTGGCCCACCCACTTGGTTTGTTACATTAAGTTGTGCAGAATATGCATGGGAAGATTTACATGATTTCCTACGCATATCAAACAAAAACAAAACAAACATAGATATACTAACACCTGGAGAACTTTGTTCTTTGGATCCTGTTAAAGTTTCAAGATATTTTCACCATCACTTCATTGCTATGCTACATTTTATTTGTAATAAAACTGTTCCTCCCCTTGGGAAGTGCAACACTTCTTTTGGAGAAAAAAATACCAAGCCAGAGGAGCACCACATATCCACATGCTTTTATGGATTTAAGATGCTCCTAAATTTGGTCAAGACAGTGATGCCACTGTTTTAAAGTTTATTGAAAAGTATGTCACTTGTGAAATTCCATCAGAAGCCACAAATAGTGATCTTCATGTACAAATTTTACAATTTCAAAGACACAAATGTGGAAAATATTGTTGTTGCAAATACAAAAACAAAGGGAAATACTACACCAAATGCCGATTTGGTTTCCCTAGACCAGTTACAAATACTGGTCAAGTGAACAACCCCATGTCTTCAGTTAAACATAGTGTTAAAGGTAAGTCACCTAAAAATACATATTACATAAAAAGAAAAGAAGAAGAAAAATATATCAATGATTATAATACAATCATTGCCCACTTATGGAATGGAAACATAGATGTGCAGTACATTGCAGACAATTTTACTGCAGTTGCACGATATGTTACAGCATGCTTAACCAAAGCAGAAAAGACAGAGCTCCAAGACCTCTGGAATGACCTGTCATCAGATAAAACAGTGTCTCAGAAATTATACAGCTTGGGCAAAAAAATGCTCTCCCATAGAGAATGTGGATCATATGAAGCAGCTGATCGTTTAACTGGTACTGCATTGTATGGTAAATCTAAAAATATAGGGCCTCATTACATGGATGGCGGTGAACCATGGCGCTATTAGCGCCATGGTTCATGCTGGTAAAATACCGGCACCACCTTGGTGGAAAGGGGAATTACTGCCCTATTCCAAGGTTGGCGGGGCGGTAATTCCCCCTTCCACCATTGCCCTTCCCCATTCTCAATTTTGCCCCATAAGGCTCTATAGGAATGGGGATGGCGCTAATTACGGTACCGCAAATTTTGGTACCGTAATTAGCTCCCTGGTCCCTTTGTGGGTTGGTTTTTAACGCTTGCAAAAAGCAAAAAGTACCGGCAAACCCTTACCGCCATCCGTGTAATGAGGCCCATGGTATGGCTAAGTCTTGATCCAGCTAAATCTAGAAAAAGAGCCAAACGTGATTCCAACAGCCAAGACATTTTAAACAACAATTTATTGGACACATACTACCCAAACAGAAGTAATACTTTGGAAACCATGTGTCTATACCACATAGCCCAAAACTACACATACAAAAATAATATAAAACCTGATGAAAAAGAAGGTAAATACAGAGTGACAAACTGTGAAGGCAGCTTAGTTAAACTCACTAAACCAAATTTAATTAATCATATCAAATTGTCATTAAAGACTCCTCAACATAAAGAAGTATATTACATATCCCTGCTACAACTCTTTAAACCATGGAGAAAAGAAGAGGAAATACTAGATAACTATGACTCATATGAAGATGCTTTCAAAGCAAATGAAAGCACTATAACTGATGTAAACTTTACACAATACAAAACAATGTTGCACAATGAACAGCAACACAAATAACTCCAGCCCCAACTAGATAAGGACACTCCTGAAAGTAGTCAACCTTCTGTAACAGGAAGCCAAGAATACTGGGAGAACCACTAATAATAAATGAGGCAGAATTAGATATGATAGAAGTAGAAAACACCATGTGTCAGTATGAAGATAAAGAAGACTTAACTATACTACAATAAAAACTAAACAATGAGCAACGTAGCATTTTTCAAGAAGCAACAAAACAAATTGCACATGGTGTACAACATGAAAATAAAGAATGTTCCTGCTATTATTATAAACCTATACTACTGTACGTCAGTGGTGAAGCTGGTTCTGGCAAAACATTCCTAATCAAAATCATCAGTAAGTTCCTTCAACAATTGAAATACAACAAACTGTCAGCTGTTGTCACTGCCCCCACAGGTTTAGCTGCCTACAACATAGGTGGTGTCACTTTACACTGATTACTACTATTGCCAGTAGAACACCAGAACAAATTACAAACTTTCTGCGGAAGCTGCAATGGAACTACGCAGAGTATTGAAACAAATGAAAATGCTACTAACAGATGAAGTGAGCATGGTCTCCAACCTAATGTTGGCTTTGATTCACCTCAGATTACAAGAAGTACTCAAAACAAACTAAAGAGCTCTTAGATCATCGTCAAAGCTAATCATCAGATCCCTCAGTTTTACAATATTTGCTAGGCCTGTCTTTCTCGTGTCTTTTCTGTGTGTGTGAGTCAGCGCCCATAAGCCCTCGGGTGCCAGGTGCGTTTCATAAATTGTTAAACATAAACATAAACATAAAAGAGTGGTATTGTAGATAAAATACCACTGGAGGGCATGAGTTAATTATTCAGAGTGTACTAAATTCAGTACGTGTTTACTGTTAGTGACCTTGTTAATTTAATTAATAATTAATATAATTATTAGGCAATATAATTATTAGGCAGTGTTCTGAAATTAGTCTCACCACTTTAAAAATACTCCAATAAGTTTACCACAATATATCACCAAGAGCTAAGAAAATATCACCATACCAAAATACCAGAAAATACCCTAAGATAGTAAATATATCCCAAAAGATCTCTAACAGGTTTGTAGATGTAGATTCACCATTTGTATGTAGTCTTCACAGTTCATAATCATAATATTACCCCCCTTATCCGCCTCTTTGATGATAATATTCTCATCCTTCTTCAGATCTTGAAATGCAGAATGCTCAGATCTTCTCAAATTATCATAGCCATTGATGAGTAAATGTGTATTTTCTATATCACTTATTTATATTGGCTCTTTCCTTGGTTCAATTTGTCTGGATTTGTTTGAAAAGAATTTCTTGAGTTTTAATTTGCATGTAAATTTGAATAAATACATTTGTAGATCAATAAGATCACTGGAGATTGATGGCGCAAATGACAACGCTTTGTTCAAGAGTGCAGTTTTTGCTGCAGTGATGGTTCTAATTGATAGATCAATCACAAGGCCCTTTATCTGGTGCTCTGTGTTAGATCTGTGGTGCTTGTCCTGGTCACTCTGGGTCTCCTTGCATGTTTTGGTTGTTTCATCCTCTTGCCACCCATACTGCCCCTCCTCCTCTCCACAGAATTGTAGTATTTGTAACAAGGGGAACTTGAAATCTGACATGCTTGGACGGGGTACCTCGATTTCCTCTTTTGTATCTTGCGCTTGAGTGTAAAAAAAACCTTTTTGCTGGAGGTATCGCTGATACGTTAGTATTCGTGTTAATGCTTCCTGTTGCTGTTACCTCTCCATCTGGTTCTGAATCCACATTTGAGCTTGCTGGTGATGATGCAGGTTTACTCTCCCTTGAAGACATTCATCATTTGGTTAATGAAGCCCTTTTCGGATCCCAGAGATCTGGTTTGGTTATTCTCAAAAAAACCTACCTGTGCACAACATGCCACAGAGGTTTGCACCACATTTCAGTGGTCCTTACAGCTTCCGTGCAAATACATCCAGTGTTTCCCACCTTCGAACCAAAGCCCTATCATGAGGATCCCATTTTTCACTTCTACCCTCAGAGGGTCCACACACCTGACATGGGTGGAAAGGAATATGACGTCAAGGCCCTCAGTGATTCCCGCATTCTTCGGGTTGACTGTATTTCCTTGTTGATTGGAAAGGGTATGCTGCTTGGGACCATTTCTGTGAACCTGCCTTTGATGTGCATGTGCCACAGGTTCTACAGCAGTTTTTTCCATGCTGCCATGGAAACCAGGAGCCCCATCAGGTCATGGGGGATGGTAGTGTGTCACAGTTGTTTCTTGGTGGTGGGTTTAACCAGGTTGGTGCTTGGGGGTATAACAGAATTCTCTGGACCTTACATTCTGGGGCCATGACATCCATCCACAGGTCAGTTGTGGTCTTATTTTATTGCCTGAACCTGAAGAGAGTCCCGGCTCCCTTTGTTACCACATTGCTATATCTCCTGTTCCCTGGAGACCGTGCCACTGTTCCCTCTTTTTGTGTACTGCCTAGCTCTTTCCCTGGATTGCTCCTATGCTATTTTTGCCCACTCAACTCTTCTCTCCAGCTTGTTCCACTGGGGTTCCGATTGTTCCCAGTTTCTGTGGTCTTAACTTGCTTCTCTCCGTTTCCTCTCTATTCTGAAATACCTGGAATGCCTGCAAAGCCTCCTTAGGTCTGCATTCTGCTCCCCGTTTCTCGAGCATCACCTGCATTGCCCACGCTGCCCACCTCTGTGCTCACACCGTCCCTTGCTTCGTAAATAATGGGTGGTTGTCCTGTGGTGTTGACTGACTGTTCACCATGTATCAAGCCCTTTAGCAACCAGCCCAGGCGTGGTGAGTTCCTACCCAAATTTTCTTCCCCTGGGGCCTAACAGGAGAAACTGTTAGCCTGTGAATGAATCCTGCTACAAAATGGCTGGTAACAAGCAGTGGTGTGACACATGCATTAACATACAAGAACGGCATAGTAGTTCAACTCCAGTGTGTTTTTATGCAAATGTCCAACGCATTGTTTGTAATGTAGGGTTTTTAATGTATTTATTTTATTGCGTATGGTTTAAAACAAACCTTTGCAATTTTCACATATTATAAAACATTTCATCCCCATAAATACAGCTAAAATAACATATATTAATCCCTAAAATGTGAATATCAAATTACACATAAGAGAATTCATCAATCCAATACCACAAATATGTCAACATCAAAGTCCCCTAAAAATTCAATTCATACTAATTAATATCAATTCTTCCTAGTAAAAACAAATATTAATACTACTCCCTGTAGCAATAAATATGATCCAATTTTAGCAGTTTTTTTTTAAAGAATTGCAAACCTTTTAAAAATCTCAGTACAGCCAAGAGAGTGCAATTGAATTACCTCTAAACATATTCTCCCATAAGAGGTCAGTTTGAACCCATGCTAGACTTCGTATGAATCTAGCAACATACTGAATCCGTAATTGCAACTGAGTAGGACATTTTCCTTTAAATATAAATCATCACAATATCTATAGTCTGCTAAATCTCGAGGAATGCCTGGTCGCAAACATACAATCTCATAAAATCATCCCTCCATTGCTTATCTGGGATGGACTTCAGATATGGTCCCACAACTCCTATACTTTTGTGTCCCTTACCTAAATGACTACACAATGAAAATGTCCTAATGATTTCCAGGGGATTTATCCAATCAGACGGTTGGGTCATAGTTGTCACTTTTATCGGGTCTTCAATAAGAGTCTCTACAGTAGTGGTCAGTTCCAATAAAAGGTCCAAACAGTGTTCTCTAAAAGAATTCAGCAGGGATCCGGGGCTAGCCAGGTCTAAAAAGCCCATATCTGCATACAGTATAGTTGGCGGTGACATAAAAAATGTGCAAAATAGAATTAATGCTTCCATAGTATCTGAATGCGGGGAGATCATAAACCCAATTTTTGTCTTATCACCACAACAGTAATGTTTGTTGGCAGACAGTATAACACTCGTCACCACAAGATTGCTACGCAATAGTCCATCTCAGTTAAAATCCAAGGTGGAAGTAACTTCTGATGAATCTGATGGAGTCATCACTGTTTCCCTGGCGGTGACCTCCTTCCATGTGGCCAGGGGATGGCAGCCTCTACCTGATCCTGACCATGTGGGCATCTGTATGAGGGAGGATCACATGGGGGGGAGACAATCTCTGGGAAGATATTATGGTTTCATCAGGAGAGACATGGTAACCCCCATTTTCCCTTGAAGATAACCCTCCCATACCTAATACCCTCATGACCAATTGACATACATCTACTCATCCTCCTTTGAAGACCTATAGGCAAAACTTCCAACTCTGGTCTGCCTTGTGAAACTCATGAAACTGCCTTCTCCAGTTCCACCTATCATCCAAGACTGACTTACCATTTAAAACCAAAAAACATGTTTATCCAAGTTTTTCGTGCCAATAATCAAGAATGGACTTCCTTTCCCAGAACTACCAAAATACTCGGATGAGGAAGAAGGATCGAACAAAGGAGGCCACGAGCTCAGCAAGCGTTCTTGTTGTTGCTCGCATACACCTGTGACCAGGAAATTTAAAGAGCAGAAGCAGAGAGTGGAGGCCTGCTGCTGGCGGAAGAGAGCTGCGCCTCTCTGTGAGGGTCGAGAAACTGAAAGGCTCAGACTGGTGTGATGGAGCCAGGCAGCTTGCGAACCAAAGAGGAAGAAGCTGGTGCACAAGGAGGACATGCTGTGGCAGGAGCTGATGAGACTCCTGGGTGTTTGCAGGTGCCAGAAAGCAGCGATTCACTCACCGAAGTCGGGACTGAAGCAGATAAGCCAAGTGGAAGCAGCAAGAGACAGGAAAGCAGTCACGAGAAGGAAGCGGATGGAAAACCTTTCGCAACAAGTTAATGCCATCACTTCGGCATCAGCTTACACAGCTAAACTCATCACGGCCTGTAGCCCATACCTCACAGAAGTGAATCGGATCACTCTAGCAAGAGCATTAATCTTGTCAAGGATTGACTATTGCAATGCCATCTTTGCAGGCTCTTCAGTTAAAAACATAAAGAAACTTCAAATTGTACAGAATAATGCCATCAGAGCAGTACTCAACATCCCCAAGCCAGCACACATCACTACCTTCAGAAGAAACATCCATTGGCTACCAGTGAGAGACCGAATCAAATTCAAGGTCCTCACACTCACCCACAAATGTCTATCCAATACTGCTCCTTGCTACCTGTCCAGCCGGATAAACAAAATACAATCAACCAGACCTAACTGCTCAGCAATATATCGGGGGCAACTCGCCAAGCCCAGATATAAAAGACAAAGAGCAGGTGTTGCTAGCTTCTCCACCATGTCTGCCAGTTACTGGAATGCCTTGCCCATGGTACTCAGGATGGATCCCTCCTTATTTCCTTTCTCAAAAAACTAAAAACTTGGCTCTTTACTCAGGATATTAACTCATACCCTAAGCGCACATAAGTAACTTTACCTGCCCAGCGGTCGAACCTGATCTACACTGTACAGTACTTAGTCACCTGCCTATTAGGCGTTATCCTCTGCGGCACGAAAAAGCACACTACACAGCATAATGCTCTAAACTGTTCAGTAGAGCTAAAGTACTACCTGCCACCACCCCTCTAAGCCTTTTTGACCTGTAACCATACTCCTAGGCCAGCTGGATCTGTAACCATACTCATAAGTCTATTTGGCCTGCAACCACAAGCCTGTTCTGCCTGTAACCTCATGCTTAAAATGGCACAATGTGCAACCAATCTCTTAAGATTTACAACCTGTAACCAATTTCTTAAGATGTACTTTAAGATTTACAACCTGTAACGAATTTCTTAAGATGTACTTTAAGATTTACAACCTGTAACGAATTTCCTAAAATGTACTTTAAGATTTACAACCTGTAACCAAATTCGTAAGTTATACAAACTGTAACCACTTTCGTAATCAATGCACCGAGATGCCTGAGGGTTAGGTGCACTTTACAAATGTAATAATAAATAAATAAATAAATAAATAAATAAATAAATGGTGTATTAGTCTAAATTCCCCGGCAGCCTACTTAGGCATGACCCACAATGGGGACACCACCAAATCTCCCATGAAATCTGTAAATGGCCCTACCACTCTCCCCGCTATCACCTCCTTGTGCAGTTTCACCATTACCACTTCAACATTTTGCCGTGCCGACTTCAAAGTCTCCACCCACCGTCCCAACCTTGGACCCTGGTAACCCAACCTAAAAACCTCCCGAATACCTTCCACCAAAATCTTGGTCCCCTCTCTGTCCGGATAGAAACTGAGCCATTTCTCCAAAACCTCAACCTTAACTGGAGTATAGGCCTTTCCCCACAAATTCCCGTCCTGCACCTTGCCCTCTCCCTCTGCCCCCTGATTGGAAACATTGCGTGTCCCGCGCATCTGTTGCACTCGTGCTTAAATTTGCACACTGTCCTCGTGCAACCTTCTTTATTGAAAGCCCAACATGCTGCTGAGGGCTGACCCCTGCATCCTCCATGCTCCCCCTCCGAGGCGGGGGGACCATGAAAGGGCGGGTAAGGCACAGGTATGCCGCTCACTGTATGCAGCGTTCGTGCTGGCCACGTATGCGCCATCCATTGCAGCCAGCGACCCATGTCAATCTCTCCCCACACTTCCTGACTATCCTGTGCCATCCTTACCCTAAACTCTGCGTCATATCTCACCCATGCGAAACCCCCAAAACTCGTACACGCCTTCCTTATTACGTACTTCAATAACGCACACCTCTCAGGAAACTTCTCGCAGTAAACACTGGCATATGTAATAAAAGCTGACATCCAATTGTCAACCGTGACCGGTACTTTTGGCCTTGTGGCCAACTCCCTCTCCTCTTTCTTAGACCCTTCTTTCGCTCTCAACTCCCTGTGCAGGAGCTGAAAGAACATCCACAAACTCCCCTGCCCATATATTTTCTTTTGTTGTTCCCATCAAATGCGCGCCCTGTGGCTTAGTAATACCCATATAAGGCATCTTTTTGTCCTTTCCTGTAAGTTTCACAACCTTCTCTTTGGGAACCTGTAATGCCTCTGGAGCCATGAGCTCCTCCACCTTGTCAGTTTGTACTTCCACCGAGGATACACTCTTCCCCCTCTCCAAGGCCCCCGTGGGCCCCACCTATCCCCGTACCCTATTTTCCTCTAACCACTCCCATTCCTGCTCACCTCTTTCTGCCCTGCTGTCACCTAGCCACGGAATCCTGGCCTCCACTGCAACACTCATCTCTTTTCTCACTGGGCTCCTGCTGCAGGAACAAAAAAACATCAGCAAACTCCTCTAACCATTTTCTCCACCGGATCTTTGGCCCCCAACCCACTGCCTGACCCTTCACCTACCTCCCCCCACTCCTGGACGCTCTCCTAGGTACCTCCCTCCTGCTCCTTCAGGCCCCTTTGTTTCATACTCCCCCCTACTTACTGAAGGGCTACAAGCCACCACTGCGGCGAGGGCCCCATCCGCTGCTGCTCTGCGCTGAAGCATACCCTCTACGGCCCTCTTTTCCCCATAACTTCCCCTACTGCCTCTTCCAGCTGGGCTTTGGTTGCTGTACTAATAATATCCAGAGCCTCCCTCAATACCTGGGCATCCACCAAGCCTTTCTTCCCAGATCCTTGCCCTGCCATCCTGTTGCACCTGAATAGTTAACTGAATGCCGCTGCCCTTTGCTGCCTTCCCAAAAACTAAGCTAGCCCCCGAGCCAAAGAAATGTTTCCCTTACGTGGCCTGCCCCAATATTTGTGTTAGCAGGATAGCAGGCTTCTTAACGGAAATCTGTAAAAACAAACCCCACCCTAATGCCACTAAATGGAAATAAAATGATTTCCTTATTATTATTTTT
Source organism: Ambystoma mexicanum (assembly GCF_040938575.1). Taxonomy (NCBI): domain Eukaryota; kingdom Metazoa; phylum Chordata; class Amphibia; order Caudata; family Ambystomatidae; genus Ambystoma; species Ambystoma mexicanum. The sequence goes on along the minus strand of NC_090936.1, from coordinate 565,353,237 downwards.
TTAAAACCTAAAAACCGCACACCTAGCTAGTTATCCCTTGCTGCTTGGCTGTACCTGATCTGCTCAACCTTATCTGAAAAGCAAAGGTAACAGCATTTGTTGCCCTTTAAAGGCTTTGCACTGCCCCCTGGTGGCGTGAGGACCGCAATGATGTGCCCCGTCGGAGAGGAGCAACCTGATGTAGAAGGCTATCGGAGCTCCCCAGCCTAAATGCACCCGCACGTTCCTATTAGAACCCCCCTCCACTAGACAACCGGCATGCGGGGAACACCTCCCTCCGCCTAACCCAACCGTCACTCGCAGACCACACTGTCCAAACTGGGCCTGCTGTCGCCGGAATCCCTGAAACGACCCGGATGCCACTACACCCTCTTAGCGAGTGCACAGTGTGTGTAGGACCCAGGAAGCGGCTCCAGACATGGTAAGGAGGGGGTACTTTATTTACAGTACCCCCGGCTATGCATGAAAATACAGTTTATTAAAAGTTAACTGTCTATCTACCCCCCACTAATCAAGTTTACACAGAACCGCTGTCCCTACTCCCTACCTCGAATGCTGCTAAAGATAAGGCCCACACGCAGGGCAGCCTGGGGAGCAGCGACCTAAGACAAACGCTTGTCCCAAATGTTGCTTGTTCCTGAACCTTCCCTGCCCCCCTTTATACTAACTAGATACGCTCTATGCACAGGCTGTGCAGTGCCCAAAAACACCCCAGGAGGAAACACTTCGCGTTTTTTCCCCTTTTGCCCCCCTTCTCCTTAAACCTTTTTCAGAGGACACTGATGGTGGGACAGCTCTGGAAGCAGCATTATTTTGTGTGCTTATCATAAGTGTTAAAACTTTCCGCTTAGAGTAGCACACATTTGAACTGTTACTGTGGAATTTGAATTTGAAAAAACTCAGATCAAAACTTAGACCTAGGGAAGGATGACAGAATAATAAGAAAAGAATAAGAGGGTAATTCATAGAATTTCGCAGAAAAGTGTCGCAAGCGGCTGGCGCAGAGTGTCCGCATGCGATTGTCTGCGCCAGGCACGTGCGCTAAAACCGATTTCCGCGCACAGCATATTCATGGATTTTAGGCTCCCAAACCAGTTGTGGCACAGAGAATCGCAGCGACCCTGCAGCAGCGCCAGTAACGCCCCCAAGAACGCCCTCGCGCAAGGAAAAGCCATCAAAATCGCTAAATCATCGCAAAGGGCTGCGCTAACCCTGGACCAGTTCACCGGGCTGGCAAACAGCAAACGCCAAGCGGGGAACGTGTATATCAGGGGTGCGCGGGAAGTTCCACACGCAATTGGCCCCGTGCAAGCAGGGTACGTGTATTCCATGGGTGCGCGGGAAGTTCCACACGCGATTTCAGCATGGTACGTGTATTCCAGGGGTGCGCGGGAAGTTCCACACGCGATTTCAGCAGGGTACGTGTATTTCAGGGGTGCGCGGGAAGTTCCACACGCGATTGGGCCAGTGCGAGCAGGGTACGTGTATTCCAGGGTGCGCGGGAAGTACCACACGCGATTTCAGCAGGGTAGGTGTATTCCAGGGGTGCGCGGGAAGTTCCACACGCGATTCCAGCAGGGTACGTGTATTTCAGGGGTGCGCGGGAAGTTCCACACGCGATTGGCCCAGTGCGAGCAGGGTACGTGCATTCCATGGGTGCGCGGGAAGTTCCACACGCGATTTCAGCAGGGTACGTGTATTCCAGGGGTGCGCGGGAAGTTCCACACGCGATTCCAGCAGGGTACGTGTATTTCAGGGGTGCACGGGGAGTTCCACAAGCGATTTCAGCAGGGTACGTGTATTTCAGGGGTGCGCGGGAAGTTCCACACGCGATTGGCCCAGTGCGAGCAGGGTACGTGTATTCCATGGGTGTGCGGGAAGTTCCACACGCGATTTCAGCAGGGTACGTGTATTCCAGGGGTGCACGGGAAGTTCCACACGCGATTGGCCCAGTGCGAGCAGGGTACGTGTATTCCATGGGTGCGCGGGAAGTTCCACACGCGATTTCAGCAGGGTACGTGTATTCCAGGGGTGCGCGGGAAGTTCCACACGCGATTTCAGCAGGGTACGTGTATTTCAGGGGTGCGCGGGAAGTTCCACACGCGATTTCAGCAGGGTATGTGTATTTCAGGGGTTCTGGGGAGTACTACACGTGAATTGGCCGTGTGGGTCCTCCCAGGTGTACGCTCCACAACCTCCACGGCCCCTGCAGGCAGCCCACACCACGGGGGACTACCCTCCAGCCCTGCTCAGGTCCCGCAGGCAGCCCATCCACCATGGGCATGCCCCCCAGCCAACCCACATGTCACCTTGCACTACTGATCAACAATGCATGGCTCCCACCACCCCCACCCCCCAGCAGTGCAGGGGCAGCCTCCACCAGGCCCCCACTCATGTCTCCCACCACCCCCACCCCCCAGCCACCAGGGGCACCCTCCACCAGGCCCCCACCCATGTCCCCTATCACCCCCACCCCCCAGCAGTGCAGGGGCACCCTCCACCAGGCCCCCACTCATGTCTCCCACCACCCCCACGCCCCAGCAGTGCAGGGGCACCCTCCACCAGGCCCCCACTCATGTCTCCCACCACCCCCACCCCCCAGCCACCAGGGGCACCCTCCACCAGGCCCACACTCATGTCTCCCACCACCCCCACCCCCCAGCCACCAGGGGCACCCTCCACCAGGCCCCCACTCATGGCCCCTATCACCCCCACCCCCCAGCATCCAGGGGCACCCTCCACCAGATCCCCACTCATGGCCCCTATCACCCCCACCCCCCAGCCACCATGGGCAGCCCCCACCAGGCCCCCACTCATGTCCCCCTGCACCCCCACCCCCCAGCATCCAGGGGCACCCTCCACCAGGCCCCCACTCATGTCTCCCACCGCCCCCACCCCCCAGCATCCAGGGGCACCCTCCACCAGGCCCCCACTCATGTCTCCCAGCCACCCCCACCCCCCAGCCACCATGGGCAGCCCCCACCAGGCCCCCATTCATGTCCCCCTGCACCCCCACCCCCCAGCATCCAGGAGCACCCTCCACCAGGCCCCCACTCGTGTCTCCCACCACCCCCACCCCCCAGCATCCAGGGGCACCCTCCACCAGGCCCCCACTCATGTCTCCCACCACCCCCACCCCCCAGCATCCAGGGGCACCCTCCACCAGGCCCCCGCTCATGTCTCCCACCACCCCCACCCCCCAGCAGTGCAGGGCACCCTCCACCAGGCCCCCACTCATGTCTCCCACCACCCCCCAGCAGTGCAGGGGCACCCTCCACCAGGCCCCCACTCATGTCTACCACCACCCCCACCCCCAGCATCCAGGGGCACCCTCCACCAGGCCCACACTCATGTCTCCCACCACCCCTACCACCCAGCCACCAGGGGCACCCTCCACCAGGCCCCCACTCATGTCTCCCACCACCCCCACCCCCCAGCCACCAGGGGCACCCTCCACCAGGCCCACACTCATGTCTCCCACCACCCCCACCCCCCAGCAGTGCAGGGGCACCCTCCACCAGGCCCCCACTCATGTCTCCCACCACCCCCACGCCCCAGCAGTGCAGGGGCACCCTGCACCAGGCCCCCACTCATGTCTCCCACCACCCCCACCCCCCAGCCACCAGGGGCACCCTCCACCAGGCCCACACTCATGTCTCCCACCACCCCCACCCCCCAGCCACCAGGGGCACCCTCCACCAGGCCCCCACTCATGGCCCCTATCACCCCCACCCCCCAGCATCCAGGGGCACCCTCCACCAGATCCCCACTCATGACCCTATCACCCCCACCCCCCAGCCACCATGGGCAGCCCCCACCAGGCCCCCACTCATGTCCCCCTGCACCCCCACCCCCCAGCATTCAGGGGCACCCTCCACCAGGCCCCCACTCATGTCTCCCACCACCCCCACCCCCCAGCATCCAGGGGCACCCTCCACCAGGCCCCCACTCATGTCTCCCAGCCACCCCCACCCCCCAGCGACCATGGGCAGCCCCCACCAGGCCCCCACTCATGTCCCCCTGCACCCCCACCCCCCAGCATCCAGGAGCACCCTCCACCAGGCCCCCACTCATGTCTCCCACCACCCCCACCCCCCAGCATCCAGGGGCACCCTCCACCAGGCCCCCATTCATGTCTCCCACCACCCCCACCCCCCAGCATCCAGGGGCACCCTCCACCAGGCCCCCACTCATGTCTCCCACCACCCCCACCCCCCAGCAGTGCAGGGCACCCTCCACCAGGCCCCCACTCATGTCTCCCACCACCCCCCAGCAGTGCAGGGGCACCCTCCACCAGGCCCCCACTCATGTCTACCACCACCCCCACCCCCCAGCATCCAGGGGCACCCTCCACCAGGCCCAAACTCATGTCTCCCACCACCCCTACCACCCAGCCACCAGGGGCACCCTCCACCAGGCCCCCACTCATGTCTCCCACCACCCCCACCCCCCAGTCACCAGGGGCACCCTCCACCAGGCCCACACTCATGTCTCCCACCACCCCCACCCCCCAGCAGTGCAGGGGCACCCTCCACCAGGACCCCACTCATGTCTCCCACCACCCCCACCCCCCAGCAGTGCAGGGGCACCCTCCACCAGGCCCCCACTCATGTCTCCCACCCACCCCCACTCCCCAGCCACCATGGGCAGCCCCTACCAGGCCCTCACTCATGTCCCCCTGTACCCCCACCCCCCAGCATCCAGGGGCACCCTACACCAGGCCCCCACTCATGTCTCCCACCACCCCCACCCCCCAGCATCCAGGGGCACCCTCCACCGGGCCCCCACTCATGTCTCCCACCCCCCCACCCCCCAGCAGTGCAGGGGCACCCTCCACCAGGCCCCCAATCATGTCTCCCACCACCCCACCCCCCAGCAGTGCAGGGGCACCTTCCACCAGGCCCCCACTCATGTCTCCCACCCACCCCCAGCCACCATGGGCAGCCCCCACCAGGCCCCCACTCATGTCCCCCTGCACCCCCACCCCCCAGCATCCAGGGGCACCCTCCACCAGGCCCCCACTCATGTCTCCCACCACCCCCACCCCCCAGCATCCAAGGGCACCCTCCACCAGGCCCCCACTCATGTCTCCCACCACCCCCACTCCACAGCAGTGCAGGGGCACCCTCCACCAGGCCCCCACTCATGTCTCCCACCACCCCCACCCCCCAGCATCCAGGGGTACCCTCCACCAGGCCCACACTCATGTCTCCCACCACCCCCACCACCCAGCCACCAGGAGCACCCTCCACCAGGCCCACACTCATGTCTCCCACCACCCCCACCCCCCAGCCACCAGGGGCACCCTCCACCAGGCCCCCACTCATGTCTCCCACCAGCCCCACCCCCCAGCAGTGCAGGGGCACCCTCCACCAGGCCCCCACTCATGTCTCCCACCACCCCCACCCCCCAGGAGTGCAGGGGCACCCTCCACCAGGCCCCCACTCATGTCTCCCACCACCCCCACCCCCCAGCCACCAGGGGCACCCTCCACCATGCCCACACTCATGTCTCCCACCACCCCCACCCCCCAACCACCATGGGCAGCCCCCACCAGGCCCCCACTCATGTCCCCCTGCACCCCCACCCCCCAGCATCCAGGGGCACCCTACACCAGGCCCCCACTCATGTCTCCCACCACCCCCACCCCCCAGCATCCAGGGGCACCCTCCACCAGGCCCCCACTCATGTCTCCCACCCACCCCCACCCCCCAGCCACCATGGGCAGCCCCCACCAGGCCCCCACTCATGTCCCCCTGCACCCCCACCCCCCAGCCACCATGGGCAGCCTCCACCAGGTCCTCACAATCCCCAATCATGTGCGTTATGGTCAGCCTCCACAGCCAAAAAACCCTACCAAGTAACCCATTCACCCACATGGAAATGGAAATTACATGTTACACCCCCAATGTTCATAAAGCTAATGAACCCATGTCCGTCACACACAATGGTTGCAATTGAATGGGAAAACACCCAACATGACATGCATGAAACCAATGAGATGATACCACACAGTGAAGTATGAAAACAAAATTGTATTAAAAAAAAAAAGAATGCAAAAGAAATGAAACAAACTACAATGGCAATGAAAAAAGATAAGCTGCATGTCCGTTTAAAAAAATAAAAACACCAAATCCTAATCCAAAAAAATGTTGTCCAAAGTCAAATCAAAAATAAAATCAATCCAATGAAGAACTATGTACAAAACTTCCAAGGGTCCATGAGCCCAACTGAACAAAGGAAACCTACAAAAAACCCTAACTAAAATGCAACTATATACAAAAAGTGGAGCAGTGTCCGTCGACTCCAAATCATAAGAACAAACAAAGGAAACCTAAAACTAAAGAACTATATACAAAGGCGGCGGGCAAGTCCAGCGGCTCACTCCTTGGTGTTCCGGGCCAGGGCATCATCAAACCCCTGTTCGATGTCCCGGAGGCGGTCCTGTTCCATGGCCCCGAGGGTCCGCAGGGACGATGCTGTGTCCTCCTCCAACCCCCTGCGGATTGCCTCGAGGCATTCGGCCCGCCTCCGGGCCCTCCGCATGGAGTTCTCCACCCTGACCATTGTGAGCCACGCCTCTTCCGCCCGCCGCCGCTCCACATCTATGGCGTGGCCCAACCGCTGCCACACGGAAGACACTCTCTGTCCTGGGTCCTCCTGCCCTCCGGCCGATGCCTGTCCCTCCGATGTCGAAGGCCCTGAGCCTTCATGGCTCCCACCATGTTGCTGCTGCTGCTCTGCCTCTGCCCGTGCACTGCCTCCTGCTGCCTGCACATCCTCCGCCGGCTGGGGTGCAGTCGTAGATGTGGCCACCCCTGCTGGACGTCCGACTCCCGACTGTGGCAGGGATGCCTCCTCCACCAACCTGGCCGCACCGTCAGAGGCAGCTCCACAGGGCACCCAGGTGACTGATGGGTGGGAAGATGGCACAGAGGACGATTGGCGCGTAGGGGGTCCAGTTGAGGAGGGGGTCGGAGCAAGCCCCATCAGATGGAGGAATCCGGCCTGGGTGACCTGTCCCAGCAGGCTGACGTGGTCAACGAGCCATTCGAGATGGCGTGCAGTCTCTCCATGAAAAGACTGCAGGTCACCTCGCATGGCCCGTTGACGCAACGCCACACCAGCCAGGACAGGCTCAACCCGGACATGGATAGCCACGTCCGCAGGCAGAGGAAGGCCAGTTGACGTCAGCTCATCCCCTGCCTGAAAACGGGTCTGGACGTAGGCATCCCTGCTGGTGCAAGATGATGCAGGGACAGGATCGGGGACAGGATTGCACACAGGCACCTCCACGGCGGCCTGTGCTGCCTCCTGTCCCTGGTCCTGCACTGCACCACTAGCAACAGTGGGATCCCCACCTCCAGACCCCGTCTCCTGTGCTTGCACGGCCTCCTCCTCCACCAAACCCCCCACCAACCTGGATGACTCCGTGCCATCTTCCCCTGTTGGGCCCTGTGGGGTCCCAGCTGCCCCTTCTGCTGCCGAGGAGTCCAACTCCAACCTCCGCCTCTTGGACCTCCCCCCGGCAGCTGCGGCCTGGGACGCGGCACCAGACTCCTCACTCTCCGACGAGATGACAACACGGGAGGGGAGCCGGGCCTTGCGTCTCCGGCTGGCGGTGGGATCCCCGCCGCTGTGCTCCACAGCACCTTCTCCGCCCTCTTCATCAGTTGACGCTGCATACAGGGAGAAACAAAACACAGGCATCAGGGCACTGTACAATGGACACATACACACATGACAGTTCACATGAGTGGCATTGGCAAACCTCAGACATGTCATCACAATCCCCAACACACATGTCATTACAACTCGCACACATGAGCCATACCACAGCCATATCACAACTGCCACCACCATCCCTACACATACAACAGCATGAGCAGCCAAAGGTGAGCCCAACATCACATGCAACACAGGAAGTGCACCACACATGTACACACACCACCACACTTGCATGCATGTGTACACCTCTGCCAAGTGTCGCACTGTTCAGACGGGCATCCATGTCACATCTGCCAATCAGGCTTCCACATACCGCTGTCACATGCATCCATGTTGCATCACTGTTGCACCCTTGTCAAATACACACACATGCACATGTACACAGTGCTGATACATGCAGCCGAAAACAACATACATGCGTGACATCACGGACATGTCTACTTACATACACATTCATCCAAAAATGTGTGCCCACACAACTGCATTTGGCATGCAAGCCTACACACACAAGCACCATCCATGTCTCACACATTACAGCCCTCGCATGTGTCAGCCCCACGGCACTGTACACCCCCACCCATACTCGACCCCATACAAACAGATGTGCAACCTGCACACTACCGAATAATCACCACACGCACTGCTCACAATCAGGATACATGTACACTCACCGCTCGACTCCAGACGGGTCTGCTTCTCTAGGACCTGGACGTGGAGTGCTGGGGATATGCGTTCCAGGACCCTCATCTGTTCTTCCGACAAGTGGCCCCGGCGCCCCTTGGCATCCGCTGCCTTCAAGAGGCGCCGGGCCTTGTTCAGGGTCCTGGACCTGAAGTCCTCCCAGCGCTTCCTGACATGTTGTAAGTCGCGGACTGCCACCCCCTCCACGTTGATGGCAGTCACGATGTCAGTCCAGATCCGAGTCCGTCCTTCCTTGTCGGCATGGGAACTTCCAAAGAGGGCATCATACAGCCCCAGGACTTGCTCCACCAGGACACCAACTTCGGTGGCACTGAAGCTGGTGCCCCTCTGCCTCTCTGGCCGGGGGTTGTCAGTGGTCACAGATGGTGTTTGCCCCGACATGACAACCCCAGAGGCAGGAGTGGGTGGGCAACTGGATCCTGGGGCTGGGCTGTGGAGCGATGGAATCCCAGTCGGGAGTCTTCGGTTCCAGCAGGGGTGGTCACAGTAACAGCACCCCTGGCTGATGTGCAGGCAGCAAATGGCAGTGCACGTGGGCAGCAGGCAGTCAGGCAGCAGCAGATGGCAGGTGGGAGCGTGCTCGGGGCTCTGGGGGGCAGTAGTTCGGCCTTCTGGGCAGGAGCGTGGTCTTCCGTGTGCATACGCATGGCCAGCTTGATACGGAGTGATTTGGCACGTGAAAAATCTGCACGTCAGCGTGTAATTCGAGGAAAGGCCCTTAGCGCGTAAGCGCATCTGCACGCATACGCATTTTCATTGGACAGAAGGCCCCTCAAGCGCAAGCGCCCCTGTGACGTGACGCGTACAGACGTGCATGCGCATTTCAGCGCGCGTGAAAAACTGCACGTCCGCGTGTAATATGAGGAAAGGGCCATGCGCGTATGCACGGCAGCACGCATATGCGATGTCATTGGACCAAAGGCCCTTAGCGCGTAAACGCATCGCCAGCGTATGCGCGTCTATGAAGTCACGTGCACGTTGAATTGGGCAAACGTTTGAAAATGTTGTGTGTTAAAAAAATGAAAGACACGTCCGAGTGTCAAAGCGTGTAATTGGTGGGAATGGGCCTACACGCAGAAGTGACAAAGCGGGTAATTGGTGGAAATGGCCCTAGCGCGTACACGCCGCGTAAGTGACGCTGGATGTGTGGGCCTGTATAAAAGGTACGTGTAGAACACCATTTCCTTGTACGTGCTTTTCGTGGAGAGCGAGTGGGTGAATTCTGTACTTCTTGTCATTTCACACGTGATTTACTTCACGGCGTTTCAAGTTCGTATTCCCTGTTACCTCTGACAGCTTTTTCTGTTTTTTCTCTTTTACTGGTTTACCTGGGCCTGTTCCCTCAAACAGTGTTCCCTTCTACTGTTGTCCTGTCTCCTCAGACAGCGTACAAATCTTCTTTTGGCGGGGGTGTTGCCAACCAAACGCGCTCCTTTTTCACGCTCTCTTACCTGGCAGACGGTGAGTCACGCACGTATCTAACATCTGTGCTTGCCCCGTGTGTAGCCTACCCCTTCAGAGGTCATTCTAGGCTGCGTGTGACACGCATACGTTCATTCTTGTGTTACTGGGTGCCACAGCGTAGTGCAGGTTTTTCTTTCTGCACACGTGGTCTAGGAGGGGTTGCGTGCACGTCATCTCCCTTTTTTTGGGGCTCCTGTGCGTAGCGTGACCCGTCATCTTTCCCCAGGGGTTACATTCAGCCTTGCTAGAGCACTAGTGTACAATTACCATCTGGTACCCAACCTCTTTGACCCCCAATTGCCCAGGACAATAGTTTACAGCCACTCCCATACGCACATTAACATCAGTGCCATGGCTGGGAGGCGAGGATTCCGTAAGGGTGGCAAAGGTGGAAGAGCCACAAGTGGTGGCCGTGGTGGATCCGGTAGGGGACCTGGTCATTACTTGCAGGGTGAGCCTGTCCCCCCATGTGTGGAGGACCAGTCAAGGGCACCCATAATCCCCCCCCACCCCCTCCCGTTGAGGCTGATGTGGCTGACACCATCCATGCTCAGCCCTTGTTGGACCAGCCCATTGTGGCACCAGACCTGGCTGACTCCATGGCTGACTTCCAGGTCAGCAGGCCTATGACACGTGCGCTGGTGCACGTTGATGTCATCATGCCACGTGCATCTGGAGCAGCAAGGTCATCTGCTGCCCCAATTAGGCAGGGCGGAGAGGCTGCAGCTCTCACACACCCAGCCAGGACAGTGTCGGTCCTAGTCCATCCTGCTGACATTCCCCCTGACAACATTACACTTGAGCCAATGCCTGCACCAACTCCCATGCTGAGTGTGCAATCCCACCAGGGCTCCTTCCCCTAGTTTCCAGAGCGGCGCAGGACACTCAGGATCACCACCACCTTCCAAGCGGAAGAGGAAGAGTGCTCGTCCGGCACAGGCTGATGCCCCAGACACGGCTACACAGTCCGGCCCGTCGAGGAAGCCCAGCTTCACGGATGACGAACTGAATGCACTTGTCGAGTATGTGTCCGCACATGATAACGAGATGGTCATTGTTGCAGGATCCAAGACCACACCTGCACAGCGCCAGGCACACTGGCAGACCGTTGCGGACATCGTAAGTGCCCTTGGAATCGTGAGGCGCACAGCCAATGATTGCTATAAGCGCTGGAATGACCTAAAGCGCAGGGCAAAGAGTAAGCTGGCCTCAAGTCATGCCGCAACTCTAGTGACTGGAGGTGGGTCTCCAGTAGTAGACATGGAACTCACTCCACATGAGTCAGTCGCTGAGACCTACGTCACGGAGGAACAGATCCAAGGCGTGGGAGATCTGCCTGATTACGAGGCATTGTCCGGTGAGTGCACATGCATGTGCGTGTCATCCATGTGCATGGTGTGTGTGTGAGGGCTTCTGTTTGTGTGCCAGGTGAGAGTGTGTGCGCCTGAGTCGTATAGGTCAGCCATGTGCTTCATGCAATACATCCTGCGCAGCTGCATTTGGCCATAGCAGTATCCCTTCTGCCAACAGTAGACATCTAGCCCAACTGCACGCCAGTTGCCCTTGAAGTGTCACCTTGCCACAACATTGTTGCTTATTTTTCACTGTTCATTCAGTCAGATTGTTTGCATTCCACCACTTTTACTAGGCATTTCGCAGTCCTCTAGTCACATGTCTGACATGGCTATGGTAAAGTGGAGTGACTTTGTTACCTGGATATCATTTGTTCACACATGTCCCTGTGCAATTGGACCATTTTGGACTGGCAGCTCCAGGTGAAAAATCTGACCTGTTTGAATTAGAAAAGCTATTACATGCGGTAACTGGACTGAATGAATAGGTGCTGCCCTCCTCTCCATCTTCACTCAATAGCAATGGTACATGCCATCTGTGTGATGGCATGTGTGTTTCACCTGGCAATCACAGGCCAATGTGTGATGCCACTGCCAGGCAGCATGCAGAAAATGTGTTCATCTTCCATCTTGGTGTCATCAATGTGTGCCATTTGCCTCCCCTTCATACGCAGTGAGGGTGCATGCATGGGAGGGTTTTAGTCATGTGGGACATGCGTCAATCAAGTACTGGTTCTCTTGCTTCTCAGCCCTCATTGTGTGCCATGGTGCTAATGCCTGTTTCCATTTCTTTGTTTTTATGTCTTTGCAGGGGAAGACACACCTGATACTGCTGGGGTTGTGGAGATGGTGCAGACCCAGGAGGGGTCCGAGGGCCGACCAACCACCAGTGAGGGACGTGGTGTGGTGATGGGTGAGAACCCACAAGTGCTGCAGGTCGTGCTCTCAAGGGGTGTCTCTGGCTGCACCTCCCCCGAGCTGTACTCAGGTGTTGATTCGGATGATGAGACCTACGTGCCATCGCAGGTGAGTGTTCCAGGGAGGGATTCTGTTCTGTCCCACCCACCTGCACAGGGTCAGAACCCTCAATGGGGATGTCAGTGTTGGCAGCTACGCCTTTGGTGGTTACGGATGCAGGGTCACACTCCGCGACATCTGATCCTGTTCCTGGGCCAGCAGATCAGAGGGGGAATGCAGTCCTGCAGCCTCAGGCAGTGCTGGCACAGCAAGGCGCAGTTCGCCTTGCCCCAGACAGGTGTGGTGCCCGCCGACGTGGTGGCCGTACGCCACCTGGCAATACCACATGGGAGCAATCCATTTACGGTATGGCAACCCAACAGGCAGCATCATCCGAGATGATGGCTCAGGCCATGGATAGGGTGGCCACTTCCATTGTCCCCCCTGAAAGACTGATGGAGCGACTACAGCAGGCAACCGACTCCATCTGCCAGTCACACAGGGAGGACTTGTTGGCGTCCAACAGGGACAGGCGGGCGGCACTGGCGACTCTGCAGGAGGCCATCTCCATAGAGTCCCAGGGCCACAGGGAAGCCCTGAGGCAGGAGCTCCTTCACCTCAGGACGACTCTTGTTGAGCTTGAGGCTTCAACACACCAAAGGACAGAATAGCAGCTGGAGCATCTCACCCGTACACTCTCAGCTGAGATGCAGGCAACGAGGGCGGAGGTCCGGGCATCCCGTGAGTTGTTGCATGGGGACCTCCGCACACTCATCCTCCAGAACGAGACCTACCACACCCGCATGCTTGGAGCCATGGAGGAGCGTACTAGGGCCTTGCGTGGGCTGCCTCCCATAGTGCAACCACCTCCGGATGCAGCTGCACAGGGTGATAATAGCGACAGCAGTGATACTCCCACAATAGGGTAGCCGTGTGGGCCACGAGCCCATGGAGGTGTTTTTTTTTCCCAGGATCCACACAGGTGGGTTTTGGTGTGCACCCTGTCCTCGGACCTCCTGGGTGGCCTCTCCAACCCCCCGGGCCCATCAATGGCCATTTTTTATTTTTTTTTATTTTTATTTTTATTTTTATTTTTATTTTGAATTACTTTTTTCCCAATTTTTTTGGGACAATTTGTTGCCTTCCGTGGTTCCTGTGGGCATACGCTGCATTGTGGCTGGGCACATGCAGGCTTGTCATGTATTTGGTTCAGATGCTTGGGTTTGAGTCACACACACCCCTCCTGCTTCCCGTTTCCATGGGCTTGCAAAGGGTGTGCCCAAGTGACATTGACGTACATGGTGACATTGGACTCCCACTACATGTGTGGGTAGTCTAGTCAATACTGTGTATACATTCCTAGTGCATATTGCTGTTGTGTTGTACACTGCATGTTGCATTGATGTGTAACTCATCATCTGTGTGTACCTCCCAATTTGCAGGTCCCTTCCTCATGTCTACACAAGGCCCTCTAGTTTGGAGATGGGGTCCATGTTGGCAGCAGTGCACCTACAACTCTACATGGCGCCAACACTGCACAGTTGGTAGTGGTGGGAGTGCAGGCATTTCCAGGTGGTGAGACTACTAATTTATTACATTTGTGATGTCATGTTAATGGTAGTACCTGCTCAAGTTTGTTGTTGTTCCTGCATTACTGTGAGCATTTCAGGTGTTGCAAGTTTCAATTAGGGACACTGTACATTGTGACACTAGTGTCATGTTGTGGGGATTACTTTGTTTACCTGCAAATAGCATGACATGGCACGGTGTGTCGTGTGGCGGTGCTGGGGATGGGTTGGCTGACATGGCACTGTCCTCTTGTTGCATTTTGCAAGTGGGTATTCATTTTAGCTGCTTGAATGTGTTTCTTCACAAAATTGCATTGGTGGTGTCTGTGTGGGTAGGGATGCACACATTGTAACACTTCCAGGTGAACAATCTCAGGCTGATATGGTTTTCACAGTTGATTCTCCAGACATTCAGGATCAGTGTCAGGTTGAGTCATCATTGATTGTCATATGGAATGTGCAAGGGCAGTGTGCACTCCACAGGGGTGTGATTTCTATGTGAAGTAATTAGCCACTAGCTGTGTACGGGCTGCCTCCCCCCGTGCCCTTTCCCCTCCCATGCGCAGTGGCTGTGCATGTGGTTGGGGATGTGGGGCCACCACCATGTCCACGGCCAGGCCCCGGCGTGTTGCAACGTTGTGCAGGACACATGCTGCCACTATGATCCTGCACACTACTGGGGGAGCGTACAACAGCTGCCCGCCAGAACGGTCAAGGGAGCGAAAGCGTGACTTTAGCACTCCGAATGTGCGCTCCACTATGCAACGGGTTGTAATGTGGGCTGTGTTATATCTTACCTGGTATGGCGTGGTGGGGTTCCGAATTGGCGTCATCATGTGGGGGGTGAGAGGGTAGGCACTGTCCCCTGTGGAGGTGGTGATTGGTATCATTGGTGGGGTTGTGACCTTGCTCAGTATCTGACATGCATGCATGTGCAGTGGCATTCATACTCACCAAGTAGCCATGTATCGCCATGCCGCCCAGCTTCTAGGTCCCGGCTTAGGGTGGACATTCGGTAAATGAAGCTGTCGTGGGTGGACCCGGGATAGTTGGCATATACTGAGGTGATTATTCCCTTGGCATTACATACTACCTGCACGTTGATGGAATGCCAGTGCTTGCGGTTCCTATAGATGTGCTCTGATGCCCTGGGGGGACGTAGAGCCACATGGGTGCAGTCGATGGCACCTAGCACTTTGGGGAATCGTGCCATACCGTAAAAATCCAGGGCGGCAGCATGCCTTTCTGCAGGTGTTCTGGGCAGGTACATGTGCCTGCGGACTGATGGGCGTGCAGTGATGATGTTCAAGACCTGGTGTAGGCAGCGTGACTGGGTGGCCTGTGATACCCCACCCACTATGGCACTTGTCCGCTGAAATGATCCAGTGGCTAAGAAGTGCAGTACATTGAGGATCTTCTCCAGGGGGCTGAGTGCTTGGGAGCACAGGGTGGGTGATGTGAGGTCATCCTCCCACTCCCTCACCAGGTCCAGTATTATGTGTGGTGGAAACCTGTACCTCCCATACACCTGGTCATCAGGCATCCCGAAAAGGCTGGTTCTGGGTGTGAATATTCTGGCCCTGACTATCCTCCTCCTTTGGTAGCCCACGCCCACTGCTGCTAGGAACGGTATGTTCATCCTGGGTCTGAGCTTGTTATTTTGTTAGCGCGCAAATTTATGCGTTGCGCGTGTTGTAGGCGAGCGTGTGACCCGCGCACCCCTGAAATCCAGTACCCAGTCCCAGTGGAAATTCCCACGCACCCCGGGATATAGGTGCGCTGACGTACTTGCGTGTGTAAGTGCCCGCGCACCCCTGATATACACGTACATAGGCCAATCGCATGTACGCGCACTTTTGTCCAATTACACGCGATGACACTCTGACGTGCTGTCCAATTACACGCGATGACACTCTGACGTGCAGTCTTTCCACGTGTGCTCTGTCATCACGTGCTGTGTGGGTAACACCCCTGCGGGTCACGTCACAGACGCGCTTACGTGCTGAGGGCCTTTGGTCCAATAGAATCGCGTATGCGTGCTGACATGCTTACGCGCTAAGGGCCTTTCCTCGAATTTCACGCTGACGTGCAGGATTTTCACGTGCCAAATCACTCCGTATCAAGCTGGCCACGCGAAAACACATGGAAGACCACGCTCCTGCCCAGAAGGCCGAATTACTGCCCCCCAGTGCCCCGAGCAGCCTCCCACGTGCCATCTGCTGCTGCCTGCCTGCCTGCCTGCTGCCACCGTGCCCTGCCATTTGATGCCTGCACATCAGCCATCTGCAGGGGTCCAGTAGCTGTGTCCACCCCTGCTGGAACTGAAGACTCCCGACTGGGATTACATCGCTCCACAGCCCAGCCCCAGGACCCAGTTCCCCACCCACACCTGCCTCTGGGGTTGCCATGTCTGGCACCAGTGGCAACCCCAGGCCAGAGGGGCAGAGGGGCGCCAGCTTCACTGCCACCGAAGTTGGTGTCCTGGTGGAGCATGTCCTGGGGCAGTATGATGCCCTCTTTGGATCGTCCCGCGCCAGCAAGGAAGGACAGGAGAGGATCTGGGCCGACTGTGTGGTTGCCATCAACGCGGAGGGGGTGGCAACCCGCAACGTCCAGAAGATCAAGAAGCGCTGGGAGGACTTGAGGTCCAGGACCCTCGTGAAGGCCCAGCGCCTCGTGGAGGGGGGCTGGGGCCGCATGAGTTCCATCCAGATGAGGGTCCTGGAACGCGTACGCCCAGCGCTCCACGCCCAGATCCTTCAGAGGGACACCCGTCTGGAGTTGAGCGGTAAGTGTCCAAGCATTGCTGTGTGAGACAGGGCATGTTGCGGTGTGCTGGTTCTCTGATACTTGCCTGTATGTGTGACATAGGCCATGTATGCATGTATGTGTGCAGGGACATCATGGTAATGCATGTGCGACCAGTGATGTGTGAACCACATGGTTGTTGCATGTGTTTAAATGCCACCTGGGGAGCCCTATGCAGATTTTAGACATGAGAGCATGCCAGTCTCTGTTCCTGGACATGGGTGGGGGTGAGGGATGGGTGCTGATGGTAGGTACATATATGGTAGCCATGTCTGTGTGCCTGACCTGCGTGTCTGTGACTTGTGCATGCCATGGATGCATGACACATGTGTGTGACAATGCACAGATTCACTGATGCAGCCTAGTTACCCTTGTATCCGCTGTGTTTGGGGTGTATGGGGCCAGATGGATGTGACTGAGGTGAAGTGTGTGCATGTGATAGGCATGACCCATGATGCATGTGAGTTCCATATCATTGTATGTTTCAAGAGTCCATTGGACATGTATGGAAATGTCCATAGCATGCACCATGCCTGTTACTCTGTGTGTTTTGCCTGGACTGACCCATGTGTTGTGGAGGGACATGATGGAAGTGTACTTTGACAGTGGTACTCATCTGCTATTGCTTCCTGTCTAGGGGACCATTGTACAGTACCCTGATGCTTGTGTTCTTTGTCTCCCTCTACGCAGCGGCTAGTGAAGAAGAGGGCGGAGACGGCGCTGTGGAGCAAGGCGGCGGGAATGCCCCCACGGCTGCAGCGGAAGGGGTGTGTGAGCCCCCACAGGGGCCTGCTACGGTGGAAGACGGTGAGGAGCCATCCAGGTTGGTGGTTTCCACAGAGGAGGAGGAGGCCGCCACAGGGGCACACATGGGGCCTGGTGGGGGCATCCCTGCTGGTGCAAGTGGTGCAGTCCAGGGCCAGGGGCAGGAGGCAGCACAGGTCACCGTGGAGGGGCCTGTGCATGTCGCTGTCCCTGACCCTGTGAGTGCACCACCATGCACCAGCAGGGTTGCCCCATCCCAGGCCCGTCCGCAGGTAGAGGGGATGTCCATGTCACCTGACTCCCCTCCACCTGCGGACGAGGGGACCCGTGTCCGTATGGAGAAGGTCCTGATTGGGGTTGCGATGCGCGCGGGTGCAATTCGTGATGACGTGCGTGCTTCCCGGGAGGAGCACGCACATCATCACGAAGAGCACCGTGCCGACGTGGCCCAATTGGGATCTTCCATGTTCGGGGGTTTCCTGCATGTGTCGGCCAATCTGGCGGCCCTCTCCTCCTCTGTGGAGGCTATATGCCAGTCGTTCTCCTTGCCGTCTTCCGGCCCAGATGCCACCAGGGCCCCCTGTGGACCTGCCCTGACCTATGCAGCCATCTCGGTGGGGATCCCATCCCTGCCACAGTCGGGAGTCGGAGGTCAAGCAGGGGTGGACACCACAGCAACTGTACCCCAGCAGATGGAGGTTGTGCCGGCATCATCAGGCAGGGCACGTGCACGACGGCGTCGGTGGATTCCATCAGCCTGGATGCCGTCGTGCTGGCAGAGGCAGTTGCGTCGGAGGCAGCAGCAGAGTCAACGTGGGAGGCATCATGGCTCGGGGCCATCAACATCGGAGGGGCAGGCATCGGCCGGAGGGCAGGAGGACCCAGGACAGGAAGTGTCTTCCGTGTGGCTGCGGTTGGGCCAGCAGATAGGTGCGGAGCGGCGGCGGGCAGAAGAGGAGCGGCTCACGATGGTCAGGGCGGAGAACTCCATGCGGAGGGCCCTGAGGCGGGCCGAGTGCCTCGAGGCAATCCGCAGGGGGTTGGAGGAGCAGATGGCGTCGTCCCTGCGGACCCTCGGGGCCATGAAACAGGACCGCCTCCGGGACATAGACGAGGAGTTTGATGATGCCCTGGCCCGGAACACTACGGAGTGAGCCGCTGGACTTGCCCGTCGCCTTTGTATATAGTTCTTTAGTTTTAGGTTTCATTTGTTTATTCTTATGATTTGGAGTCGACGGACACAGCTCCACTTTTTGTATATAGTTGCATTTTTGTTAGGGTTTTTTGTAGGTTTCCTTTGTTCAGTTGGGCTCATGGACCCTTGGATATTTTGTACATAGTTCTTCATTGGATTGTTTTATTTTTTAATTTTATTTTTTCTTCTCCATGGAGCAATGGTGTTTGGATTTTATTTTTTTTCTGTCGGATTGATTTCATTTTTAATGTGACTTTGAAGTACATTTTTTTTGTATTTGGTGTTTTTCATTTTTTGGGACGGACATGCACCTTTTCTTTTTTTCATTGGCATTGTAGTTTGTTTCATTTCATTTGCATTCATATTTTTTTTAATACATTTTTGTTTTCATACTTCACTATGTGGTATCATCTCATTGCTTTCATGCATGTCATGTTGGGTGTTTTCAAATTCATTTGCAACCATTGTGTGTGACAGACATGGGTTCATTTGCTTTATGTACGTTGGGGGTGTAACATGTAATTTTCATTTCCATGTGGGTGAATGGGTTACTTGGTAGGGCCTTTTGGCTTTGGAGGCTGACCATTACGCACATGGTTGGTGATTGTGAGGACCTGGGTGCAGGGGGACATGAGTGGGGGCCTGGTGGGGGCTGCCCCTGGTGGCTGGGGGGTGGGGGTGATAGGGGCCATGAGTGGGGGCCTGGTGGGGACTGCCCCTGGTGGCTGGGGGGTGGGGGTGGTGGTAGACATGAGTGGGGGCCTGGTGGAGGGTGCCCCTGCACTGCTGGGTGGTGGGAGACATGAGTGGGGGCCTGGTGGAGGCTGCCCCTGCACTGCTGGGGGGTGGGGGTGGTGGGAGACATGAGTGGGGGCCTGGTGGAGGCTGCCCCTGGTGGCAGGGGGGTGGGGGTGATAGGGGCCATGAGTGGGGGCCTGGTGGAGGGTGCCCCTGGATGCTGGGGGGTGGGGGTGATAGGGGCCATGAGTGGGGGCCTGGTGGGGGCTGCCCCTGGTGGCTGGGGGGTGGGGGTGGTGGTAGACATGAGTGGGGGCCTGTTGGAGGGTGCCCCTGCACTGCTGGGGGGTGGGGGTGGTGGGAGACATGAGTGGGGGCCTGGTGGAGGCTGCCCCTGCACTGCTAGGGGGTGGGGGTGGTGGGAGACATGAGTGGGGGCCTGGTGGAGGCTGCCCCTGGATGCTGGGGGGTGGGGGTGATAGGGGCCATGAGTGGGGGCCTGGTGGGGGCTGCCCATGGTGGCTGGGGGGTGGGGGTGGGTGGGAGACATGAGTGGGGGCCTGGTGGGGGCTGCCCATGGTGGCTGGGGGGTGGGGGTGGGTGGGAGGCATGAGTGGGGGCCTGGTGGGGGCTGCCCATGGTGGCTGGGGGGTGGGGGTGGTGGGAGACATGGGTGGGGGCCTGGTGGGGGCTGCCCATGGTGGCTGGGGGTGGGGGTGGGTGTTAGACATGAGTGGGGGCCTGGTGGGGGCTGCCCCTGGTGGCTGGGTGGTGGGGGTGGTGGTAGACATGAGTGGGGGCCTGGTGGAGGGTGCCCCTGGTGGCTGTGGGGTGGGGGTGATAGGGGCCATGAGTGGGGGCCTGGTGGAGGGTGCCCCTGGATGCTGGGGGGTGGGGGTGGTGGGAGACATGAGTGGGGGCCTGGTGGAGGGTGCCCCTGCACTGCTGGGGGGTGGGGGTGGTGGGAGACATGAGTGGGGGCCTGGTGGAGGCTGCCCCTGGTGGCGGGTGGGTGGGGGTGATAGGGGCCATGAGTGGGGGCCTGGTGGAGGGTGCCCCTGGATGCTGGGGGGTGGGGGTGCAGGGGGACATGAGTGGGGGCCTGGTGGAGGGTGCCCCTGCACTGCTGGGGGGTGGGGGTGGTGGGAGACATGAGTGGGGGCCTGGTGGGGGCTGCCCATGGTGGCCGGGGGGGCGGGTGATAGGGGAAATGAGTGGGCGCCTGGTGGGGGCTGCCCATGGTGGCTGGGGGGTGGGGGTGGGTGGGAGACATGAGTGGGGGCCTGGTGGGGGCTGCCCATGGTGGCTGGGGGGTGGGGGTGGGTGGGAGACATGAGTGGGGGCCTGGTGGGGGCTGCCCATGGTGGCTGGGGGGTGGGGGTGGTGGGAGACATGAGTGGGGGCCTGGTGGAGGGTGCCCCTGGATGCTGGGGGGTGGGGGTGCTGGGTGACATGAGCAGGTGTGCAGGGTAGTCCCCTGTGGTGTGTGCTGCCTGCAGGGGCCGTGGAGGGTGTACAGGGAATACCTGGGAGCACACAGCCAAATCGCATGTAGAATTTCCCGCGCACAACTGAAATCCACGTACCCTGACAAATCGCGTGTGGAACTTCCCGCGCACCCCTGAAATCCACGTCCCCGGCCAAATCGCGTGTGGGACTTCCCGCGCACCCCTGAAATACACGTACACGGTCAAATCGCGTGTGGAACTTCCCGCGCACCACTGAAATCCACGTACCCTGACAAATCGCGTGTGGAACTTCCCGCGCACCCCTGAAATCCACATACCCGGCCAAATCGCGTGTGAAACTTCCCGCGCACCCCTGGAATCCACGTACACGGCCAAATCGCATGTGGAACTTCCCGCGCACCCCTGTAATCCACGTACCCTGACAAATCGCGTGTGGAACTTCCCGCAAACCCCTGGAATTCACATGCCCTGCCAATTTGCGTGTGAGACTTCCCGCGCACCCCGGTATACACGCACACGTATTTTTTGTCAGCGGGTGTCTGTGTTTGTGGTTACCCCTTTGCACGTCATTTGTCCTGGAGGGCCACAGTATGGGACATTAATCATGGCAGTATATAGGTGCTATTTTTTGCCGCACCTTTTGGCGCACATTTCTTACAGGCGCAGAGACGCTACCGCCTGCTTTCTTGTGGCGGTCGTTTTTGTGCCTGTGCGCTGGTTTGAGCGTGTGCTTTTTTGCCCTATTCTATTCAATGAATACGTGTTGTAGGCGAGCGTGTCGGCGTTCTGCGCACAAGTACCCTGTACTTCCCCCGTGACGCCCACATTTTGGCAAGTTGTTCCCCATTCCGAGTGTTACGCCCCGTGTTCCGCCTACTTTTGTTGCGTGCGCCGCGCTATGTGCGATTTTCGCTGTGGCCTGTGCGATTTTCGCTGTGACCTGGCGCACGCAGTTAGATGGCCTGTGCGCTAACGTGCGCCGCGCACTTTATTATCGCACATCCGATGGTTTTCTCGCGCACGGCCTTCCATGAATCGATGTGCGCTGCTTTTCGTGCGATTTTCGCACTTGCACTGCGATTTTCGCTATTCCACTGCGATTCGCACGTTTTTGGCCACTTGCGCCGCGCTAATTATTCCATGAATCTGCCTGTCAGACTTTGTGTGTTCTGTCTGTGCCTATCAATGGTAGGAAGTCCTTTCCTTTCCCAAAAAATTCTCAATTTTGTCGCAAACACGCTGAGGCAACAGGCAACCGGAGCTACGGCAGCACAAGCTGCTAAAAGAAGAGAGGCTGGGAGCACGGGAGAAATGGAGCTCCAGGTTCAAATAGTCTCGTTTTCGCCTATTTGCCTAGATGCGATAGACGAATGTTTGGCAGTTACCGACACTGCTGTTCGTCTCAGACAAGACGATGATAAAAACAGTGAGAGCAACCAGAACGCCCCTAATGTGCAAGACAGTTCTCGGCCTTGGACATCAGCAAAAATTCATCATAGCTCTTCTCGAGCATGCCCTCAGAGAACAGTTAAATAAAGTTTAATGTTGTAGAATCCCTTGAGATGACAGGAGCATGGTTGAATATAGCCAGAGAAAACAGATTATATCGTCTCTTTGGTGATGACCAATTGGAAACTATCAAACATCTGTTGACTGAACGTTCCTCATTTGTGAACCTTAGGCGGACTGCCTTAAGGGCCACGGGAATTGAAGATACTTCTCCGAGGGAAGAACTCTGGCTCACATTTATGAATGGGAGGTAGAAGACACGCATCATATATTACCCTAACTTCTGGCGAAAGATTTGACGATTTTGGACCTGTTTATTTTCTTTTTGTTTATCTATCTAACATTTGTAGCATGTGACAAAACCGTAGGTATATGGACGCTCGAGAGTAGGTAATAAACATTACAGGGGTTAGCACAGGCAGCAATAGAAAACATAGGTTTGGCATAAATCATATTAAGCATATTTACAGACGTAAGATATTTACAGATATTGTTCCCATCGGTACATAATCAGTAATATTTACATGTGCAATCTTATTCACATAGGTAATTTGCAAATGAAGCAGAGCAGGTGTATTTACAGAAGCATTTTGTATAAATTATAAGTTTCTCACCCTAGTGACTAACATACTCTTAGTCCATATTCCCCTTTCCTCCATACTGCATGGGCGTCCCTCGCGATGGACGGGAGATGGAACCTTTTTCACCAGAAAAAACCTTTGTCCCCTTTAAATTTAGAGGCGAGCGGAGGTGCGGCCCTGGGAGCATGCATTGCCCTGAGTCCACCCTGTGGCGCCACACCTCAGTCCCCTTTGACGTGTCGACAATAGTTTTAACATTGCCTAATGACACCAGTATTATTAGGCGGGAGGATGGTGGGACGTATGGAGCAAAGGGGACTATGGACTAAGAGTACGTTAGTCACATACGGTGAGTAACTTATAATTACTCTTACATCCTGTCCTCTTTCCTACATACTGCATGGGTGATTACAACTGAATGTAGCCCCAGGGTGGAGAGGAGACCCTCCTTAAGCAAATAGGTTCCAGAGAACCGCCTCTCCGAATGCTGCATCAGATCTAGAACCGGCATCCAAACAGCAATGCTTGCAGAAAGCCGAGAGAGTGGTCCAGGTGGCCGCCCTGTTTATTACTTGCCAAGGGACATGGCACTCGAATGCGATGGCCGTTGCCTTGACCCTGACTGCGTGGGCATGCATGTTAGCTGGAAGCAGCTTGTGCTGGCCCTCGTATGCTTCTTTGATGGCCGAGACCATCCAGTGAGATATGGAGGCCTTGGAGGCCTGATAGCCTGGTCTTGCACCACCGAAAGTGACAAATAGAGCATCTGATTTGCAGAAGCCCTTGGTCCTGTCAAGGTAGAATTTCAGGGCACGCCTGACATCCAGACAGTGCACAACTCTCTGTGCCTCATCCTTAGGGTTGGGAAAGAAAGTAGGGAGGACCATTTCCTTGTTCAAATGGAAAGCAGATGGCACCTTAAGCAGAAATGCTGTGTGTGTCCGTAGGACTACCTTGTCCTTGTGAAAGGTAGTATATGGTTCTGAGGCGACCAGCGCCTGGATTTCGCTGGCTCTGCAAGCCGAGGTGAGGCCAACTAGTAAGGCCGTCTTAATGATGACCAGCCTGTTGTCCACTGACGTCATTGGCTCAAACAGTTTGTGTGCCAGGGGGCCTAAAACTATGTTCAGTTCCCACACAGGGTGTGGCTTCTTGATGGGCGGGTAGAGCTTCGAGAGGCCTGTCAAATGCCGCTTGACAATCGGATTGGATGAGGAGAAGACCCCTTCCTCCGAATTCCTGTAGGCCCAAATGGCAGCGGGGTAAGTGAGGCAGGATTCCACCTGCATGCCTGAGTGGGCGAGATGCACCGAGAAGGAGAGCACGTCTTCCAGAGTACAAGCCAATGGGTCGATATCCTTGGAATCCGCAAAGTGGCAGAATCTGGTCCATTTACTCTTATACTGGGCCCCGATAGCCTTGCTCCTTGCGCCCTATATGATTTCCAGATTAGCCTGAGAGAGGCTGAGATGCTCTAGTGTTATCTGCTCAGGAATCACACTGTGAGGGCTAGTTTCTGTGGCGCGAGGTGGAGGATCCAGCCTCCCTGCTGGGCCAGAAGATCTGCTGGGCCCGTCAGAAGATGAATCGGAGGCATCTCTGAGAGGCTGAGCAGCTCTGAGAACCATGGCCTGGCCGGTCACCATGGAGCTATCAGGATGATGTTGAGCTGGCAAGATTCCTTGATCTTGCAAATCACTCTGTGAATCAGGGGAGTGGGCAGGAAGGCGTATTCTGTCATACTGTTCCATTGAATCCGAAAGACATTGCCCAGGGAGCCGGGGCCTTGTCCCTGCCAGGAGGCGAACTGAGGGCACTTCTTGTTGCACCAGGTGGAAAAGAGAGATCCACCTGGGGGAGACCCCATCTGTTGAAGATCTCCTGAACAACAAGGTTGTTTAGCTACCACTCGTAATTGTCCGCTACCAACCTGCTCAGCCTGTCCGCCTCCAGGTTGGATTCCCCCGGAAGATTGACTGCCGAGAGGTAGATGTCTTGTTCCAGGGCTCATTCCCACATGCTGATAGCCAGTCTGCACAGTGGAGGGGATCTGGTGCCTCCCTGCTTGTTGCCATAGTACATGCTGGTCGAGCTGTCTGTCTGGATGAGCACAACCTTCCCCTTGAGAAGTAGGAGGAATACTCTGAGCACAAGCCAGATGGCGTTCAGCTCCAACCAATTGATGTGGTACTCCTGCTCCTGTCGAGTCCAGGTGCCGTGGACCGAGAGATCGTCCAGGGTGGCTCCCTAGCCCTTGAGCGAGGAGTCCGTGGTGATGGTGACCTGTGGGGTGGGAGGCCAGAAGGGCTTGCCCGTCCGTAG
Source organism: Ambystoma mexicanum (assembly GCF_040938575.1). Classification (NCBI taxonomy): domain Eukaryota; kingdom Metazoa; phylum Chordata; class Amphibia; order Caudata; family Ambystomatidae; genus Ambystoma; species Ambystoma mexicanum. The sequence continues at coordinate 565,328,079 of NC_090936.1, read as the reverse complement.
GTTGCAGTCCCTAGACCACCATAAGAGGTCCGGGTGGAGAGATGGAGGAACGTTGATCATCTCGGATTGAGAGCCCCGCTCCTGGTTCCATGAGGCTGGGAAGTGCAGCTGAATCCTCCTCATCCCCAGTCTCGTGTGTGGAACGGCTAATAGGACTGCTGCCAGGAGACCCAGGAGATGTTGGTAGCACCAGGCTGAGGTCACTTCTATGCTGAGGAAGTGTGTGGTAGCCTTCTTGATGGCCGAGATCTTGTCCACCGAGGGGAACACTTTCTTGGAGCATGTGTCCCAAATGAGGCCCAAGAATGTCAGAATCTGCATGGGCTGCATCTGCGACTTCTTGAGATTGAGCGAGAAGCCCAGATCGTGCAGTGTGTTCATAAGAGCATGGGAAGAGTGGTGAACCACTTCCGGAGATGTAGCTCTGACGAGCTAGTAGTCGAGGTATGGGTAGGTGTGGAGGCCCTGCGCTGTGAGGAGGGCAGCTACCGTATTCATCAGTCTGGTAAAGACCCTGGGGGCCGAGTTGAGGCCAAAAGGAAGGACCTTGTATTGGAAATGGAACAACATGATCCTGAACCAGAGGAAAGAACGATGGAGCTGCCAAATCGGGACGTGTAGGTACGTGTCCTTCAGATCCAGGGAGCACATCCAGTCTCCCATGAACAATGTGTCTGCTATAAAGGTTGGTGTAACCATCTTGAATTTTTGTAGAGGTAAGGAGACGTTGAGGGTGAAAAGGTCCAGCTTAACTCTCACGCCTGCCTGGTTCTTTTTCTGAATGGCGAAAATCCTGGAGTCAAAGCTCAAGCCTTGCTGGGAGGCTGGGACTTCCTCCACTGCCTGGCTCTCTACGAGCGAGCGGACCTCCACCAGAAGAGTTGCTGTCCCAACTTGAGGGAGTGGAGGGTAGGAGGGAGGAGAAGCTGGGATGGGTGGCCGGTACCCCGTGGATTCTACTGAGAGGATCCAGGGGTCCTCAAAATTCTGGTGCCAGAAATGTGCGTGAAGAGCAAGCCTGCACCCCACTGGAGACACGTGAACCTGGCCTGTTAAGCCCTTACCCCCCACCCCTTTTTGTTGCTTGCACCAATGCTGAGTCGGTGAGCAGTCAGGCTGCCTAGACCTCGGTTCTTGGAAGCCAAGGAGCCCTTACATATGTACGTCCTTTGTCAGAGCGCTGCTGTGACTGGGCGTACAATTTGGGCGTGGTCTTTGTCAGGAAGGATAAGGACTTGGCCGTCTGTGAGCTGTTTTTCTTCTTGTCCAGCTCTTCGTCAGTGGTGGTATGGAAGAGGTCCCCTCCCTGGAACAGTAGATCGAGTATACATCCAGGTTGAATTTAGTAGCCCGGAGCCAGGCTCTTCTTCTCATGTCCGTGGCTTTGTTGAGGCCCGGCCAGAGATATCAATGTGGGCCATGGCGGATTCCACAATGTCTTGTGCCACCATTTTAGCATCTGCCAGTCCCGCCTTAAAACGTGATTGGCTCTGCTCCGGAAGTTCTGGGAGGAAGTCAGTTGTCGCACCAAAGCCTCTGGTTGGCGACAGCCAGCATGGCACCAGCATTTGCTTGATGAAGATGTAAGGATGTGTTGGAATAAAGCTTCTTCCCATACGCCTCGAAGATCTTCTCCTTGCCTAGCGGCTCTGCGGAGGACAAAGCTGAGGACGACTGCGGCTTGGAGTACAGTGACGCAGCTGCGATCACCGAGGAGTGTGGCTGAGGATGGGCCGATAGCAAGAATGTATCCCCCTCTATCTGCCTGTACTTGGCATCCAGGCGTCGGTTGACCGGCTGGAAAGAGTGGGGCTTGAGCCAACCCTTTTTGGCTAATGCGACTACATCAGTCTGGTTTGGGATTCCCGTTTTAGCAGAGGGGTGTTGTGTGAGGACTTCAGCGAGGACGCCCTCTGCTGGCTGCTCGACCTGGGGCTGAGGCATCCCAGGTACTCCGCCAGTCCAGCAAGACGTCTGTGGAAAGCCTTGGCTGATGAGGGCGTGTCGGTGTACTCCCCCTCATCAGTGTCGACATGCGGGTCCGTAGGAGGAGTGTTGGGAGCCAGAGGCTGGGGTACGGAGACCGAAGACGGAGGCTGAAGAGGAGGCTGGCTCGGAGCCATCTGTGCCATGGGCTGAGGGGCCGGAGCAGGTGACAAAGGCTGCGCCGGAGCCAGGGGTGTCGGTGAAGGTCTTTGTGGTACTGCTAGCATCGTGGGGAGGCCTTCCCTGACGGCGTCCCTGAGGAGTCCCCCCATCTGATGAGATGTCATAAACCCAAGGAACTTCTGGAAGAAGCTGTCCTCATAGGCTGAAGAGGTGGTAGGCGATATTGAGGGAGGAGCGGGAGGCTGCTGCAGCCACAGCATACCCTGCCCGTATGGACGCACAGGGAATCAACGCTGCGGCAACAACAGATAGGCCTGCGTCGTGCCTGCGTCGTGTTGCTCGGCTCACTGGGACCAGCCTCATCCAGGACTCTTGAGTGTGGATCATGAGGCCTAACCTGCTCCTCGGGCCGAGGCCCGGTAGGTAATACGCCCTCAGCCTGTGGGTCAGTAGAGCTGCGTTCAGGCGCCCCCTCGGACATAAAGGCGGCAATAGGGTGTGGCTCCTCGGGTGAGCGCCCGATACAAGACCTTTCCAGTCCCTCAACACTGTCACCGGGAGAATCTGTGGATCCCTCAGCTTGCAGGCCGGTAGCTGAGGTAGCCTCGGTGCACGTGCTGGTAGAAGAACCTGAACGGTCCCTCCTGTGCGGGCGAGTCCCTGGAAAGGAGTCTCCCTTGTGGGGTGGTACAGAGAATAGAGGCCCTACCTTGGGCCTGGATCGATGGTAGATGAAGTCTCTCAGGTCCTCCGGAGGCGATTTCTGGAAGACCTCCCTCCACCTAGCTAGTCTGTTCTTCAGAGACTTTGAGGACAGTGAGTCGTACGCTGTACAAGCTTGCCAAACGTGGTCTAGGCCAAGGCAACGTAGGCACAGAGCGTGGGGGACTGAAGTTGGAAAGAGCCGGTTATAGGCTGGACACCTGCTGAACCCTGACGAAGTCGACATGCGCCAGGGAGGAGCGTGACGCTTGAGGACCGATATCTGTAATAAAAAAAGACAAAAAGATAGAAGAAGTATACGCATGTGGAATTACATGGCCGAAGTCAAACCCAGGAGCGCTGGTGAATTTGGCCCGTTACCATCGACGTGGAAAAGGGGGCTGAGGTGTGGCGCCGGAGGGCATAGGTAGGGCAGCGCATGCTCCCAGAGCCGCGCCTCCATGCACCTCTAAATTTAAAGGAGAAGAAGGTTTTTTCTGGTGAAAAAGGTTCTGTCTCCCGTCCCTCACGAGGGACGCCCATGCAGTATGGAGGAAAGGGGACGGGACGTAAGAGTATGATGATGCTGTAAGCATTGAGGCACAGAAGGCAACACATTGGAGATGAATAACCAGGCTTTAAGTTTTCTTCGGAATGAAGTGTGGGAAGGGTCTGATCTAATGTCTAGAGGTAGGGCGTTCCAGCCTTTGGCTACCACAACTGGGAAGCTGTGTCTCCCAACTTTTGTTCTTTTGAATTTCAGAACAGAGAGAAGGAAGGCTGAAGTGGAGCGTGTAGGCCTGGTGGTTTGGATTGGAGTTAGCAGGTTGGTAAGATATTTAGGAGCTATGTGGGTGAGGCATTTGTGGGTGATTGCCATTGTTTTGAATTTGATCCGGTCCTAAACCGATAGCCAGCGCACTTTGTGTCTGATTTCAGCGATATGTTCTCTTCTTGGTATGTTCAGTGCTGCCCGTAAGGCGTTGTTTTAAGTGAACTGTTGTTTTTTAATGCTGCTAGTCGCAGTGCAAGCCAGGAGGATGGCATGACATTATTGTTACCTTTTTAATTGGTTGTAGGCGAAAAGGTTTTTATGCATATTGTTGTTTGTTTTTATATTTTCCGATGATTTAGAGGTGTATTAAAAGTTGATTTGTAGTAACTGTATAATATGATGATAATAAAAAATAAATAAATAAATAAATAGCTAGTTGCGCTAAACCGATGGCAAGAAGCTCATTATTCAGTTACCATAGTTTTCATCCATGGTGCCTAAGCGACAGCCATCCCTATGGAGAATGTTTCAGGCTCTACTGGAGTTACAGACATTTGAGGAGCATTCTTGCACCTTATCAAAAATACAGCTTAAAAGGAATTATCTACAAAAATGGATCTGTAGATGTCGAAAAGGGGCCTTGAATACCAACTATGAGGCCTTGCTTCAACAACTATGCAGAAATACTGACATGGAACGTTTAGCCTGTGTACACACCGCATTTGTAAAAAATATATTTTATTGGTTTCTCACAAACATACATTAAAAGAAAAACCTTTAACATTCCATTTGACTTCAATTAAGTCTTCATAGCATCACATCACATTTCATCCTTTTGACATCTCAACATTATATCTTTACAATACATCATTTACAATTTACAGCAACAGACTTCCTAAACTTATCATCCCGCCCCTAAATTACTCTTTTCCTCTTAGAATCAAGTCTATACATTTCATCACGGCCAGAACTAGACTGGTATTTTCCCCCAATAGGACCCACTCCCACCAGTCGTCAGCTGTCAATGATCGTATTTGTGTTACCTGAGCCCCTATAGAGTACACTCTCAGGTCATTCAACGCTTTACAACTGGTTACTAAATGGCAAAGGGTTTCCACCTTTCCATGTTCATCTCAGTATCTACAGCGTGAATTTTCCACAGTTATTTGCCGTCTAGCCAACTGAACTTCTCTCGTGGCCATGATGTTCAACCAACTTATCAACCAGAGATTTCTATAATATGCTAAGGGGAATTTTTGGAGATACTTGGGAGGCTGATTTAAACCTTTGTTCTCCTTCCTCAATAAATAGCACCGTTCATCTTTTCCCCTGCCGTCCACTGTTTCAATCCAATCTAGTTTCTCAAGTTTCATTTTCACTTTACAAGGATTGCATATGAGGACATCCTTTTCGATGTTATACTTTAATAAGAGCTACTCTATTTTTGATTTCCAATGCCTAAAGGCCCTGTCTTGCTTGATCTCCAACGGCCTCAGAATCACAAAGGGCATCACCCCATCCACCATAACACATTTTCTAAAGAGTGATATTGTTTTCCATAGCTCTATCAATGCAATAGATTGGAGCCAAAGCTCATATCATATGGCTACCATAGGCAGAGAATCAGGGAGCCTTAAAATCCTCCGCCATAAGAATCCTTCCAATATCTCCCACACTTTCCATGGCAGGCTTAATAGGGATTCAGTGCCATATGTTAATAAATGTACCACCTTCTGTTTGTATAAGGTGGTAAGTGGGCGCATTGATAAGCTACCATATATCTCTTGTGGATTGCAGCGCCCTTTGTAGTAAGCTTTTTCACTTTATCCCTAAGTGCTATGTACTGACCCTTTTCATTAATATTTTTATTTATCACTATACCTAGGTAGATGATCAATTCTACCACCTCCAATGTCTGATCCTCAACCCTCCATTTAAAGGGGTCTATTTGTTTCCTACGCGCCGATGACATGGCCATCACTTTTGATTTTCTCACATTTATTTTCATTCCATTTATTTTTAAATAGGTAATACATGCTTTCAGTCTTTGCTGTAGGCCAATATGAGTTTGGTCCAAGAACACAATGTCATCGGCATATAGGATCCAAGGTACCTCAAATGCATTTATTTTTGGTGGAAAAACTCGAATTCCCTCCTTTGATTAGACAATATGTCCAATAATACCAAAAGGATAATTCTCAAACACTAGAACATCTTGAAAAAATCATCCATCTCAATTAATACCAACTTTTTTTTGCCTACAAACAGACAAAATCTTAAGGATTGACCTGTACATACTGACAACAAAAAAACAATTGTCACAAAAGTTTGTATTTTGGCAAGCTATGGGGTTTACCACACCACAGGAACATTATCCGTGTAGCACTGCACTTGATTTGGGGTTATCTGTTCCATGGAAGCAATATCCATTGACTAATTGCAATGCCAGACATGTGGGTAGTGAAACTTAGGCATGACAATGAGGAAAATCAAGATTCAGACTGGCGAGCATTGAAGTTGTATCAAGAATAAGAATGTGTCGCCTCCTCGGGTGGCTCACTTCTTGGTGAAAGGACACAAAGACTGATTTTATGTGGTCAGTGATATTTTGAATGGCAAGGGGAGCAGAGGTAGAACACAAATTATTGATTTTTCAACAATGACTCATTTGTAAAACCAAATCCCATCTCACTGGATACAATGAAGACTTACAATGGTTGTGATCTAAGATGTTATAATTTTCGTGTTTATCAGAGTCCATTTATTTTCCACATCGGTGAATTAATAAAATTATTGTTTCATTTTCTATCTTATGGTTCAACAAAGATATGGTTTCTCTGTTTCTAGAAATGTTGCATGTGTTGATGTTGTGGGACAAAATTACTAAAAAAAGCATTCAAGGTTGTCCACTTTATAGGTGTGTCAACTGCTCTATAGTTATATGGCCTATAAAATAATCATTATTTACTTTGCCCTCCAGCATGGTTGCGCGTTCTGCCTTTTTTACAGAAACGCCTGTAATGGTCTTGTTTTTTCTAAGACCTTTACATGGAAGTTGAGCGGGCATGCGGTGACTGTGGCAGCATGCAAATAAGAGCCACAGTTGAACCATGGCTCTGGTCACTTGTATACGTAAGTCACTAAGGAATCAACTTATTATTCTGTATGTGCTACATTTGTCGCCCCTTTTTTAATTTGGAGTGATGTCTTCATAGACAACACCATCATCATTTCTTAAACAGTTTATGACGTTTGTTTCAGTAGTTATCCTGAGGATTTATTAAACATTTGTTCCTTCAGGTGAGAACTGACTAATGCATCTAACAACTATTTAATTCACATTTTGTTCACACTGATGGGTGCAACATGTTAATTATTACATTAATTGAAATATCCAGTCCCCTCTAGGTCCGTATCTAAATGTCATATAAATAAGGGAACAGAAGCTTATTTTTTAAAGCAATTGTCTCTCTTCATATTCATTAACAATCATCAGTATTCTATGTGCAATTATCACTACTGGCTGTATGTTAGATGATGCTATATTATAGAGTTGTTAACGTATTTGACAACATTTTTATGTTGTGATAGAGATTTCTTTACATTGAAATTCACTTAATAAACAATACACATGGTTTGTGTGTAACTTTATCGTTCTGTATCAGAATTATTTATTTTATTTTTTTAAATAAAGGATCCCAATTCCCTGCTGAAGATACCAATTTAGAGGGTTATACAGTTTGTTCTCAAATACATATTTTTCTGTTTGGGGTCTATTTGTTTTCCAGAGTTACACAGCACTCTTAGTCCTTCTATCTCTCCTGCATTACTGAGCATTCTTGGGCTGTTAAGCAGTCTTGTTTGAGCCAGCAATCCTAGGCTGCTCCACTCGCACTGCCAGCACTTCACAACTGATATTGCTGTTAGAACTCCTGCAACGCTCTCACTCCAAATTATTTCCTTTAGCAATGTATGTGCCTCCAGTTGCTATGGTTCCTCCAACATGGCTTGGTATGGGCTACTCCCCATTGGGAACCTCTTAGTCTTTTTGATTGGATTACATGTTTAATCAAGTGGTCTTCCTCAGCTAAAGTTTCCGCTCACACATTCAAGACTTCAAATAGACCCACTGCCATTTTGAAATCAAGTATAAGCCCCTCCCTTGATGCACAACTCTGTGTCTGTTCATTGTCAGTCCTTGACCTTTAGCGATCTTTTCTCACTACACTCTGGGCCTCATTTTACCTTCACTCCTCCTATGCTCTTTATGCACCCCACATCATAGGGACTTGTGGTCCATAAGTTGTTGTGTACCTTGGCCAGATCCTCCTCCCAGAACGGTGGTGGCGCCTCCAGTGCCATTGCCATTTTCGGTCCAACCTCTCTGTATGTCATATATAACAAGAACCGCACACTCATCTCCAACATTATCTCTGCCTCTCCTCTGTTGTCTGAAAACAGCTCCCCATCTGTTAGCTGTGTCAGCCTGCATTTCTCTGCCACTGCAATTATTGTCCTCCATGCCTTCCCCTGGTCATCAACTGCATGCACTGCAACCCAATCCTCTCTTGCCACAACTCCCTCTATGTCTATAGACACAATAGTTTCTCTTTCTCATCCAATGGTGTCTCCGGTCTGAATAGGTACTCACCTGGTCTCCTCCACTCTTTCCCTGCTATCCCTGGCATCCATGCAAGGGCCATGTCTGTCCGTACTGGAACATCTCGGGTCTGATTGCTCCCCCCTCTGTACTGAGTTCCGACAATATGCTTGAACAATTTGTCTTACAGTTAGCATGTGTATTCCTGGTGTGGAGCATACTACACTCTTGTTTGTAAATGAGATGGTCATCTTCAGTCTGCTCATTATATCACGTCCCAATATGTTTACAGGTGCTTGTTTAGAGTAAAGTAAGGGTAAGGATAAGTTGTGATCTTCTATAGAAAAGGACATTTTATCAGTAAAGGGAACCACTTCTTGGGCCCCAGAGAATCCTTGAGTGTTCATGGCATCGCCTTACAATGCAAAGGTCCCTTCCCGGATACAGTGTCAACAAGAAAGGAAAAAGCTGTGTCCCCTATTGACACCCTTATGCAAGGTTCTGCCACAGGATTGGGTGTGACCGACAGGATGGCACACAACAAGTTTGTCTGTGGGCTGTCCTATTGTGGGTATAATGACAATCCATTCCCCGTGTAAGGGTTGTTCCCAACTATGGTGACCCCTTACATCCATCTGACTGATACCGTTGAAATCTTGTCCATGGGTTCTGGGGAGTTATTGTTCTGCAGTTGGGTTAACTGTTGCGCTGTTTGCAAGTATCGGGGTAGTGGTGCTGTTATTTGTGGTCGCTGTTTGTTGGGGTACTGCCATGGGTGGCGTTGTTGGTGCAGCCCGACGCTGTGTCGGTAGTGGATGTGTGTTCTGCAACTTTCCTTGTTGCTGCATGTCTTGGGGGAAATAGCCATCCTGTTCTCCTTGGTAGCCCTGCTGCCCCTGCTCTCACCACCCCTGTGGCACCCCCCCTGCTTCTACATGCACAGGAAATGTGTCCTAGCTGCCCACAGGTCAGCACTGGGGTGGTTCTCTCGCTTGCCATGGGAATCCTCCTCCCTCTCCTGGTCCTTTTGACATTTGTTGTGTATATCCCCTAACCCCCCCGTGGGTTCGTGTGATTGTAGTCCAAAACCCCACCCCCTTTGGAAGCCTCGCCTTCCTCGGAAATTCTGTGTGTATCCACCCCTACCCATACCCTCCTCCCATGTGCGGTGCGTATTGTTGCATGGGGTTGTATGATATTTGTTGTTGTTACTGAGGCTGGGGTTGTGTTGGCAGTGCTGGTGTCTGCGGGTTAGGGCTTGGTATTAATGCTCTTTCTAGGGCATATTTGGATAACTCCGTTTGGACCAACTTTGCTTCATCTGCTTTCCTCTCCCCTGCCTTTTGTTTTGCTTTCTCTTGCCATATCCTGTAATGGTGCACTATGGTGAGTTGTATTTCTGGCCACGCATTTTGCCTCCATCCCCACCAGTTTTTTCAAACTTTTCTGCACTGGTTCCGGTAATCCTTATATCAAGATGAGATAAAAAGATAGCTATTGGTTTGTCACACAGCTCTCGAGTTTCAAGGCACCAAAACTCTTGTATCTCTTGAATGTAATTAACAGGGTCCTCGGGGGGCGTGGCCAGCGCCGATGGTGTAAAGACGTGTCTGTGAGGAGCTCCCGTCTCGATCCTGGCCTAGATCCTTAATTCGATCGAAAATTTTGACCTGAACAAGTTCCAAGCCCATACTCCGGTGGGGGAAGCGATTCTGGCCCTGCCCGGCGCAGGAACGAAGAGAAACGGAGCCGGCGTCCCTGAAAACGCAGCATCCGAACTGATACCCCCGGGAGAAACAAGATGGCGGACGGCGCCGAGGCCTGACGGAAGAGCAGTTTAAGCCGGCAGCGAGGCAGCAGGGAGAAGGTCGCGTCGAAGGAGTCCCTGTGAGTAGAGCGGAAAGACCCCAGTGGAAACCAGGCGCAGGACCGGCCGCCCTTAGATCTCCCTCCCCCCCAGAAGCCCCTGAGCGCACAGGAGAGCCTCCGCATTACCCAGGGGAGCGAACGGAACTACATCCGAGGCCCTGGGACCGCTGCAGAGGAGACACAGGGGGTAAGCGGACCGCTGCCATTTCGAGGGAGACCCGTCGGTGAACTGCCAGCCGCGAGTGCGGTGGGGCTCCGTGGGCCAGAGAGGCAGCAGAGTAAACGAACCCTTGCCGCTGTCGTTACAGCGTACTGCACGGGGCCCTCCTCCCTCCCTGAACAGGCAACCGCGCGGTTGAAGAGGGAACGGTCCACGCTCAGATGAACCGGAAGACTTGCAGACCCTAACCCAACACCGGGGAGCAGGAACTCGCCCGTGCCGCAGACAGCAGGGCCTAGCAGGGTTACAGGACAGCGGCAGAGCACTCCATTGCCCAACCGGGAGAATACCCTGCGCAGGAGCGTATACTTAATTGCACCCCCCCTGTGTTCTCCGGTGCCATCACGGACTAACACTGTGCATCACTGCATAACGCTCGCCTTGTTACTCACCGTCTAAGGGCTCGTATCTGCCTCCACAACATTAAGAGGGACTAATGTCTACCTCACGAAACAAAAACAGGGGTGCAACAATCATGGACTCGTTCTCAGGGGCTAAACCTAAACAGTCCAGCCAATATGAGATCCCCACACAGACGGAACCCCCTGCAACAGTTGACGACCCCAGCAACGCCCAAGTGCTGCAGGCCATTGCTACACTCCAAACGTGCATGGAGACCAGGATAGATGAACTTAAGGTAGACATGCAGCTCATCCGCCAAGATGCCCGCAACCTAGCGGAAAGAATAAACACGGTGGAAATAAAACTGCAGGACACCACAGACACTGCCAAGGACTTAAAGCACAAAGTTATCGCACTTGAGAAACAAGTGGCTCAGCTCGAGGCGAGGTCTGAGGAAGCAGAGGGAAGGGCCCGCCGCAGTAACATCCGAGTCCTTGGCGTTCCGGAAGGGATGGAAGGTACCGACCCCACGGAATTCATTGAATCCCTATTAATACAAGAGGTGGGAGCTGGCAAGCTTACACAGGGATTCTCCGTCGAGAGAGCCCACCGCTCCCTACAAAAACGACCCCCACCGGGATCACACCCACGCCCGATGATAGCCAAGATTTTAAACTTTCGCGATAGAGAGACGATCCTCAAATTCTCGAGGGACGGAGGCGAGATCAGACGCAATGACTCCAAGATCGTTATCTACCCAGATTATACCCCACAAGTGCAGCGTGCCAGGAACTCATTTATACCTGTCAAAGCCCAACTGCGGAAGCTGGATCTCAAATACATGCTCCTGTACCCCTCGCGCCTTAAGATACTATACAAAGGCAAAGCTGTCTTCATGGAGACTCCGGCAGCAGCCACTATGTGGATGGAGCACAATAATTTGGCTGAGGGAGAGGATCACGCCCTGACGCCCAACGGCTGATCACGAACAGATCTCTTTGCTGTAATGATCAATTGGTTCTTTCAAGGACGGGAGCTATAAGGACTACCCATGGACATTGTCACAACCCACCCCACCCCAAGCATGGCTGGCCTATGGCCAACACCACATCCGCACCTCACGGCCCGGATCGGCCTATGGGTAGCGGAAGCCCCCGAGCGTTGTCCTCCCAGAACGACTGCTGGGGGCAACACACAGTTATCTTTCATATTCGATCCACCTGTTCGAGTGGAAGTTAAATTTGTTCATAAGTCTCCGTTTAATATATCAACACAACAATCATGGGCAACAGGAAGATTACAATGCGCATTGCTGACGGCCGACCCAGGGGGCATTTGTTCAGCACACGAAGCTGGCTTGAAGACGGTTGAGACCACCATGAGTTCAGCGCTCCAACTCCTCTGCCACCATCATGTCTACACGCCTTAAGATCGCCACTTGGAATGTGAGAGGTTTGGGTACCTACTTACGCCGCAACAGAGTTAAATCCTTTCTACACAGGAAGAAGATAGGGCTGGCCCTATTACAAGAAACCCACTTAACCAAGGAATCCACCGCGACGCTCCAATCATACTGGGGTGGACAGGGGTTCGGGTCCGCCTATTCTAAATTCGCAAGAGGGGTGTTCACTTGGATCAGCCCTCACATCCCCTTCCAGCTCAAAAAAGCCGAACAGGACCCGGAAGGAAGGTACGTGATACTCTGGGGCCACATCGAACAAACTGAGGTATGCATTGTCAATTCATACCTCCCCAACAACAATATCCCCGCGCACCTTGCTATGTTGTACACAAAGATTACACTGTATAGAGACACATTCTTTATCTGGGGAGGCGATTTTAATTGCGTCAGTGACTCAGTGCTTGACAGATCTGCTCCTCCCTTGGGGGGCCCGTCGACCGCTACCACCGCCATGAATGTCATGCTGAACCGCCTAGACCTGGTAGACATCTGGCGGGAGCAACACCCAGGGGATCGAGGCTATTCCTTCTACTCCTCGCCACATAATCTTCACACCAGAATTGACTACCTCTTTACTGGCAGAGAAAGCTTTCCCCAGATTGCTTCTTCCAATTATTTGGGCCGTACCATCTCTGATCACTCCCCCCTGGTAATTGAATGGAACATTACGGGCCCCAGACCTCCTATACCTACATGGAGGATGCCCACCGAGGCACTTAAAGATTCGGAGTTCAGGGAAGATCTCAGGGAATCCCTAGAGGACTACATTCGTGAGAATAAAGACAGCGTTGACCACCTAAGCACAGTCTGGGATGCTCTCAAAGTGGTTGTAAGGGGAGAGGTCATAGCAAAGGCTGGAGGAATGAGAAAACGCCTAAGATCTGAACTTGAATTACTAGAGACTGAAATAGAACAGCTAGAATCCAACACCCTGGACCCCCAACCGCAGGAAGACAGGCTTGCCAGTACAAGGGCCACCTGCAAGGAAGCCTGGGACAGACTGGCCAAATTTGATTATATCACCAGAACCAATAAAGCACACGCCCACGCTGATAAACCTGGTAGACTGCTCGCCTGGCTGTGTAGGAAAGAACACCCTAAACATCCGACTACAGCCTTAAGAGATGCTGATGGCACATTACATCGGACCCAACATGGGATTAACGACACTTTCGGGCAGTTTTATGCCCAACTATACTCCCATAATGACGTGGTGCCCCCTGAGGAAATTTCAAACACCTTGGATGAAATTGGCCTGCCCCTACTCCCGCCGTCACATAAGGAGGCTTTGGATGCTGATATCACCATAGATGACATAACCGATGCCATCAAGTCTCTGGCCACTTGTAAGGCCCCGGGCAGTGATGGGCTACCTGCCGAATTTTACAAAACCTACGAGCCGGAATTGACTCCGCTGCTGCACGAGGTGTTCCTAGAGGCCTACGAGACGGGTATCCTGCCTGGGAGCATGCGTGAGACTTTGGTGGTTCCGCTCCTCAAGCCAGGTAAACCTGCAGATGACTGTGACTCCTATCGCCCTCTCGCGATGCTCAATTATGATGTCAAAATTCTTACAACCATTCTGGCTAAGCGGCTGTCCAGGGTGATCGGAGGAGTGGTGCACCCCGACCAGAGCGGCTTTGTGCCGGGCCGCAACACCACTGCCAACCTTCGTAGGCTACAACATGTATTATCACATTCCACTCATGTGGGGGAATCTTATGCCTTGCTCTCTTTGGACGCCATCAAGGCGTTCGATTCTATTTTCTGGGAATGGCTAATTGCGGTGCTCCGGGAGTTCGGCTTTGGAGAACGATTCGTTAGATGGATCACAGTTCTCTACACTAAACCACGAGCACGAGTAAAATCAGGCCGGCTCATCTCCACGGCATGGGACATACAAAGGGGCACGAGGCAGGGCTGCCCGCTCTCCCCTATGTTATATATACTTGGGCTCGAACCCATCGCCATCTTTTTTAGGAAACAGTTCTTCGATGCTGGTATAAGGCTAGACGGGGTGGACCACATAATTTCCCTGTATGCAGATGATGTCCTCCTTTGTGTGAGGGACCCGCAGTTGAATGTCCCGACCATGCTGGAGGTCCTCGGCAACTTTGCCAAGGTATCAGGCATACACTTCAGCAGACATAAGTCTTGTCTGTTTCCGTTAGGCGCCCTCCAAAACACACACGTCGATGACCTCCCCTTGCTGGGTATAAGTTGGCGCCCCATCACGTTCCGCTATCTGGGCATTAATATTTATCACACGCCTGAACTTATGCACGTCAACAACACGGCAGCGGCGCTGCCTCCCTTGCGCAGGTCGATTAAGTTTTGGGCTCGCCTCCCCCTATCCATGATGGGCAGGGCTTCCATCATCAAGATGATTGTTCTCCCCAGATTTCTTTATGGTTTCCAAAACATTTTTTATTATATTAGGACACCCTTCTTTCGCCTTTTGGGGAAGATACTTAAAGACTTCCTGTGGGGAATTAGTAGGCACAAATTTGCATTATCCACGCTGACCCTACCCTATGAGCAGGGAGGCATTCGGCTCCCTGATCTGGAGCGATACTACCTGGCTGCCCAACTAAGCTTCGTGGCTAAATGGCTAGCTGATGATGACACCCCCGAAACAGCGCTTTTACAACGCTCAATTGCTCCGATCCGGCTAAACGAACTCATCTGGGCCCCTCAATGTCTTGTGGATGGGATCCCATATTTAGCTACCCTGGGTCGTCAGATATGGCAAAGGGTTAAAATTCTTCTCCACTTGAAACATAGATATACTCCGGACACACCGCTCCTGGCCGACCTGTGTCAGAACTCTGTAGACCTTGCTTCCATTAGATACTGGGAAAGGCTGGGAGTGTACACTTGGGGGGATCTATATAACGAGGGCTCCTTCCGGGATTTCTCCTCCTTGCAGTCAGTAGATGGCGTCCCGGCTGGCCAATTCCTTTGGTACTTAAAGATCCGTAAATTTGCTCGGACCAAATGGGACGCGTGGCCAGAAGAACCTGAAACTGACCCCTTCATAACACTCCTATATAGTTTGGGAGATGGATGGAGGCCTGTGTCCCGTATATACAGCCACCTAATCGATAGGCCCAATCCCCGCAGTCAGGATCTCAAACTCAAATGGGAGGGAGACTTGGGGCATGAATTGTCTGAAGCAGAATGGGGTAGAGCACTAGCGTTTCCCAACGTGGTATCTAGAAACTCTAGATTTAAATTGATTCAGCTTAATATGTTATATCGCTCGTACCTGACACCACTTAGAATAGCCAAAATATATGGGCTACCCCAACATAACTGCCCTTGGTGCGGCAGAGATGAAGCAAATCTTTTACACATGTTCTGGGGATGTGTTCAGGTCCGGCAACTCTGGGCGAAGGTGGAACTCCTCTGTAGCGAGGCAGGCATGACCAGATATGAGTGGACCCCAAAGGAGTGCCTTCTCGGAACGTATCCCAGACTGGCCAAGTTCAAACACTCAGTTAAGCTCATGGACCTAGTATGCATTCTGGTCAAAAGGACCATTGCTATGGCCTGGAAGCGACCTGGAGGCCCACGATACCAGGTATGGCGTAACGAACTGGAGCGCTGGATAGGGGCAGAAACCTCTGCTTGGGAGGATGGGGTCACCACATCCCCCGAAGACACGAGCTTGGCACTTTCTGCCTGGAAAACTCTCACCTGGGCCTTACTTAACCCCCCCAATGACGATAAACCCCCTTGAGTAACTTGCCACTATCGAAACATGCTATCTGACACAGAACATTTGCGCAGTCCATAACTTGAACTTATTTGTTGCCTGATCTTCCTACGTTGCTTACGCCACTGACCATACGGAGACTTGTTAATGTTGTTTACGTTTTGTTGTTTCTGTTTAATTGTTAATTTCTATTTGGCCTATCTTGATTAATCCTGACTTATACCAATGTGATCGCACAATGTTACGATGCAACTGTCTCTTAAATAAATGCCAATAAAGAAATTTGAAAATAAAAAATAAAAACAGGGTCCTCATCATCATGCATTTTGCATGACGTAATAGCACCTATGTCTGACATGACAGGATACTGTGTCCTTAACGCTTGCCATATTGCGGCTCTACAATTGGCAAATGGTGACCCATGATGGGCTGTATTTTGTGTAGTCACCCCCTGGGGACCCCGCCCGCCTCCAAATGTCATCAGCTGCATCACCCAGTATGGGGACCAGCAGTCCTTTTACGTTACCTACTGCCAATCTGTGTCCTGCAGTCAGCTTCTTCATTTCATAGATCCATTTCCCTAGCCCGGCACTTAATGAAGGTAACCAGTGTTTGACATTGTCCTTGCCTGTGTGCTTCCAGGGCACGTATTGTGGCATTGCCTCTCCCCGCTCTAGTAGGGGCATCTGTGAATATGCTGCTCTTTCCTCTGGTGTCTGTCTGTATTGTCTGACCTGGATGGGCCCTCTTTCATCCTCAATGTCTGTACATATGTCTATTGGTTATACTGCATGTGCTTGTAGTAGTGTGTCTTGAGCCCCTGCCAGTCATCCCCTGGAACAGGAGTGACCCTGGGATTGTGCAATCATCACCTCGTCCCTCCTATGCCCTGGGAGGTTCCACGGTCAGTTAATGTATGTGTTCTGTGGAGTCACCCCATTTGCTGTCTTGTGTTGGTTCATTTGTGTTGTGCTCTCCCCCCTCTGGTTCCTCTATTCTGCACTCCCATGATGTTCCTTCACCTGTCCTTGTGCGGTAGAGTTTGCTATGTCCCCCCTTCTCTTCGTCACTATGGGTGTCGTCATGGTCAGACTCTTCGTCCATGTGGCTACAGATTCCACTTTAAAAATGTAACTTCCATGTGATTAGGATGGAGTTGTGTTATGCATTAAGATCGATGTCTGTTAATTTACATGTGTTCTTCCTTTCTTGTTCTCCTAGGCATGCAGTGCCACTCCCTGCTGGGCCTTCCTTAGGTAAATATCCACGGCCTTGTTTCTGCTGTTTCTCCTCATCTGTCCTTTTTCTTTCCAATTCTACCTTGATTTGGTCACTTAAAGATTTCAATGCATGCACGTCCTCATCCTCTCTATATCGTTTCCTTGTCAATCTTTCCAACCGCAACTGCTTCAGCCATTTCTCCTCATACTTATATGTTTCTATGCAATAATATTTTCATCCTCCATAACGTCATTTCCATCTCCTTTTCCTCCTCTCCCAGCTTCTCTATTTCCTGCCTCTTTTTCTCCCGCTCCTTCCGTTTTCTTTCCTCCTTTGTGTCCTGCTCCAGTATGTCCCTTTGTTCCCTCTGTAACATTGCCAGGTGCTCTCTACGCCCCTGCTCCTACAGGTCCAGTTCCTTTGTTAGTTCTCGTTTCCGTTCCCTGTCCTCATGTTCTAGTCCTGCTTCCTCGTCCCCTTGATGTTGCTCCTCCTCCTCCACCTGCATTACCCTTCCGCGACACACATTCCCCAATTCCAGGCTTTCTATTGCCTTTGTTGCACCTTCTGCCGCCCCTGTTGTCGCCCCCTTTAATTTCAGAAGTATCTATGCTGCTATCCATTCCTCTGGCCTCATTCCCATGAACTCTGGTTTCGCACGCCACATCCCCTCCTCGTTGAGGTCGGAGCTGCAGGCCGCCTGACCTATGCCTCTCTGGTGTTCGTATTTGGCATATGAGGGTGGTTTATAAGTAGGGATTGAATACCCCTCAGCTGCTTTTAGTTCTCTCAATAGGTATATGTCCTGTACCTCATCTGCATCGTCGGATGATACACTAGGTGGGTCCGAAGGTGGAGCAGAAGGGTCTGCTCCCTCCTTCTTTACCTCCTGCTGGCTCATCATCCATGGTCTGTCCTCCTGGAACATACGCCACAGTTAAAATATCTGCATGCGGTTAGCTAATTTCTTTCCTTTGTAGGTGCCCTGTAGGTGGGTCAGCAGTGAATGCAGCACGTCTTTGGAAAAACTGCTGTTAGGTGGCCATGGTCTTGCTATTTTGCCTTCTGTGGCTTTTGACCACTGTATACTATACTTAACTATTTTATCTTTATACAGGGGCGGAATCTTGCACATGTGCTGTATGGGTGTTGCTGCCCCGCTGTACATAACCCTGTACGTAGAATGCATCTTAAATTTTGTTTTTTATCTGACCTCTAGTCAAGGGTTTCGATAATCCGCTGTTAAGGGAGAAATGTTATAATGCAATAATGTATCACTTGCTTATTATGAGCCTCAGTGGCTCTGCACCTTACCCGGCGTACTCTTCGTACAGCCCACCTTCACCAGCGCTGCCGTTTTACGGCACGCCTCCTCAATCAAATGCAAGCACCGTCCGCGCACCGCCATTGGTTCACCTCTCTACCAATCCCAATTCTGCAATGCTATCTCCTCACTGTCACAACACACCGTCCTATGCACTGACCTATGGGTGATGTCACCAAGCTAAAGTTTGACCAAATGAACAGGCAATTTGTACGTACACATAACATTGACTCATTGCTTCAATCCAGCACAGAAAACCCATAAACCCACAAAACCCTCAGCTGTCTTCCCACCTCCCCGTGGGTGGAATATACTTTTTATCCATTGTGATTAACTGCACCCGTCGCTTTGCCTAACGTGGGAAATGCCACTCTCCAGGAGACTTAACCAAAACGCCTAATTCATAGGAATATCTAATATACATATGTCTATAGTCCAAGACTATCAAGTCAATAGTCCCTGTTTTATCACAGGAAGATTTTACCTTGCAGATCGAATGTTCCCTGAACGTAGAAAAGGGACTACTACCTCTGCTCAGGTCCCTACTGTCATACACATGCTATCGACACTCATTTATCACTATCCACAACCATACACTACAATCAACACCTCCCTCCTACCGCATACATGAAAACCACCCACACAGTGTGAAATAACTGTAAAGGGAAAAAATGGAGGAGGTTTAAAATTTTAAAAAATAAGGTTGAAGTAAGGGGTAATATGTTTCAAAAAGACATATGATGCAAAATGTATTTGAAAATTAATAATCATAAGGCTTATTTCTTTTTCTTTTGTGTTTTCTCTTAGTTTTCATCTGGTGTGTTATTTTATTTGACCTTAACTTTCCTCCCCTTCACCACTCCCTCATCACTGTCATGATTCAAATGAACATGTATGATTTTGTAATGAAGTAATGCATGTTTTTGAAAAAACAAATGCCCAGATTTGAAAAAGGCATGCGACGTGCCGAAACACGTGTTATCACAAGGGCTCTCCTACTGGAGTTGAGATATATGATTAAAAGAATCATTTCAATATTGGATTCAATCTGTGGCGCAGTTCTTGTGTGAGAGTTAACTTTTCTATGCATACATCGGAGTTGGGGAATTGGTCCTCCGTGTTCTTCACACATACGCGACAAGCAATAGACTTGAAATTGAAAAGTAATTGGTCACAGGGCATGAGACGTTGATCTCTACAAACCCTGTGGGATTTGAGCACCCACACAACACGTTGCTATTTAGGTGGACCACTATTTACGTTCTGCGTTCGTCAATGATGCTCGGCCGCTGGCTCCCCATTATCATCTTGTCTCACCCTTCTGTCTGCTTGGGCACCTCACCGACCGCGGGCAGGATATATTCTCAAGACGGCTCCCAACGCCCTATCTCCGGTGTGCTGTCAGGTTATCTCGCAATCCCTGCAAGGGTTCTGCAGCCTTCCAGGTCGGATGGCTAAGGATGCAGCTTCTGGCCTGGCAGACGTCACAAACGATCTCAGCATTGTCTCCAACTTGTTAGGGTGAACCCCCAGGCAGAGCTGTGCTAGGAGTCCGCGGATGTCAAACTCATGGAAGGCCTAACTCCTTCCCTTGCCCAAAAGATTGCAGGGTCCACACAAGTAGCAAGGTACAACCGAGGTTTATTTATTTATTTTTATTTTATTTTATTTTATTTTATTCTTGATTCAATTGAATTATAAACAATTTTTACAAGGATTTGTCAAACTATATCCTTCCAGTACTTTGTAAATCCCTATAGATTCCAGGGTCCCCACTACTAGTTCTTCTGGAAGTTGAGTCTCCACTTTATTCCACCAAGGATGTGTAATTATTTGTCGTTTTAAACCACAGTCTTCTCGATTTTAACTCTGGTGAGAAGACCTGATTCTTGGAAAAAGCCGACTACAGCGATCACCCAAGAGGTTTTTTCCCCACTCATCAGCCGATGCCACCATTCATCTTCATCGAAGCACTTTAAGTGTTTGGATAGTGGACAGAGGTGACGAGAAGGAACAGTGACCAGCCCCTGACAGTTCATGAGGAGATGTCTAATAGTTTCTGTTGTTTCCTTTTGTATGCAGAAACGACACATTGCTGAATCGGTCAATTTCCATCTTGCTAATGTTTCGTTGGTGTGCATGATGTTTAAACAGATTCTCATAAAGCTTTCTCGGAGTTTCCTATCCAGACATCTTATCAAGTAGCTGTGGGTTTCATTAACCTTTCTTACGTCCAGAGGAAGCTCCAGTGAGGACTTGAGCTGACCTGTTGTGTCCAGTGTTCGAGTCCAGTCATTTTCCAGAAACTTTTTCTTTACCTTTTCAGGATTCTGAATGAGTTCAGCTTTTGTGCTGCCGATTCTGGCCAGCAGGAGTTTGTTCTTACTGGTCCAGATTTCTAACCTTTTGCAGTGCTCAGTTTTGATTTCCTTATTGATCATCTTTAAGATAAGGGCAGCGTTGGTAACAAGGTTTTTCTATATAGCATCAGCTCATTCCTTGCTACTATGGAACTTAAAGATGGAAGAGTTAGCTCCCTCCTGATCAAGGAGATTGGGAGGGAAGGTGGAAGATTCAGGACTTTCCTCCAATATTGACCCTCCAGCTTTTGCCATAGTATTCCTGGAAGGTAGAGCATTGCCTCCATTCCATATGTGTGGCTAGGGACAACTTTCGACCTGTAAAACATCAGAAGAGGGGATATTGTAAAACGGCCGTGTTTTATGTTAATAGCTACAGATTGAGTTGTAAGGAGGCGAGTCTTTGCCCATAGACAGTCCTGAATCAGCGCTTCAGTGGCACTTTTATTCAAGTCACTCCGAGATATTTGAATGATTCCATGACCTCCAATGGTTGGTTGGCGATTGACCATGTGAAGATTTTCTTTGTGGTTTTATGTTTGTCCAATACCATGATTTTAGTTTTTTCTCTGTTCATCTATAGTGAGTTGTCTTTCAGCTAAACGACCAATTTGGAGATTTGCCTCTGGAGACCTATCGGCGTGTAGTCCAAAAGTATAATGTCGTCTGCATAAAGTAGACGTGATATTTTTTCTTCCCCTAAAGTTGGGGGGAAGGACTTCACTCTGTTCTCACATCCCTCATAGTCTGCAATATAGGCATTATACAGTGCCGGGGCCAATGGGAAGCCTTGTTTAACACCACGGCCTGTTGGAATCCATGGGGAGAGCAGGCCAGCTTGATTTAGCCGCACACACATGGAGGTGCCTGTGTATAGAGCCTTGATGGGATTCAAAATTTGAGGCGGACAGGACTGATGTTCAAGTTTTTCCCAAAGAACCGATCGATCAATCTGGTCAAAGGCTTGAACCAGATCGATAAAGCCGATGTAGATTTTTGGCCGACCTTCAAGCACCTTTGCTTTGAATATGCTCAAGGCCAAGATGTTCACTGTCGTGCCCAGGTTCTTTACGAAGCCCGCTTGAAGTGGGTCCGCCGTTTTCACCGATTTATCCCAGTGTGGAAACTTGTACAGTAAAAGGGATCCGAATAATTTCCCTATGGAACCAAGAAGGGCAATAGGCCGGTAGTTGTTCGGGTTGTCCCTGGGCCCTTTTTTGAAAATTGGAACCACGATTGCTTGCTTCCATGATGGGGGGATAGATATTGTTTCCTCACATTTTTTGAAGACTTCCAATATGAAGAGGCTCCAAGGAACAATATGTTGCTTTATTTCATGGTTGGTAATTCCATCTGGGCCAGCAGCCCGCGAGTTTTTAAGCTTTCTTATTTTCATTAGGATTGTCTCCTGATCAGCTAAAATGTCCCATGTGGTAGATGATAGATCTACAATCAAGCTTTCGTATCTGTTACAAGAACTATACAGGGTTTCAAAGTGATTTATCCAGGCCGAATCACTCACAGTGTTTATCAAAGGTATATTACAGCCAAGAAACCACAGGGATTACATGCACAGAGGGAAGTCCAGGCATATCTCGCAGCATTCTGGCTTGCAGGCCAGGTTTGATGGCATGTAACGTCGTAAGTGCATCACACTCTGGGCCCTTCTCCAGAAACCTAACTCCCCTCTGGATAGGTTGTTGAGTGGTAGTCCCCCTATAGGAGCCCATATAGATATAATCTTATTGGACAAGGCTGTGTCAGGTGTTAGGCTTGGACCATCCCAGAAAACTAATACTAACTATTTGTTACAGTATGCTGACCCCAAGATTTGTCAGTGATCCCAGCTATCCACCGCTAGGGTCATTAATTTTCATTGATTGAGCCACGGGACCCCAAGCCTGGATCAAACTCTGTTCCCAGCCCGCTAGACACCTGTTCACGATGCATGTGCAGCAATATGTCCGTGAGGTGTAACTATGTGTCAGCATCATAACCGTGTATGGACCATCATTGCGTGAGCATGCTCCATCCCCAGCGCAGAACTGGAGCTTGAGTGTAACAGATTTGTTGTGACCATTGTCTGATCCGTGAGACAGTTGGCTCTTCCCAGCCACCAAATCTTGGCTTCTCATCAGCTCGGCCGAATCACGTGCTTGGAGACCACGTTTGTGAGCACAGGAGCTCTGATTTATTCTGTATTTTACTAGGGAATAACCTCTTCTGCAGCCGGTGTTACTTCGGTTCAGAGTGCGGAATGTCATTTGTAACATTGTGACCTTGGCAGTGGCTTTGTCCCCGCTGTGGTGGTTCAGCTTGCACAGCATTCTCTGTGGCTCAGGTTTTCCTAAGACAGCTATGGTCTACTATGATTTCCTAAACCATGTTCTGGCTTCTACTGTATGCGACTTCCATAGTGTCTATAGATTAGTACATTATAGCTGTCAGGTCCCTCGAGTGCTCCTGCCATTCCATAGGGTTATTCGCATGTAATCACTTGCTTCTTGCAATACTGTGTGGCTGCGGCAAGCTAATAGCAAAAATAATAAACGTGCGGACAGTATGTGCAGGTCACTGTCCTCTAGCTCACAGAACAGTACACATATGTTCTTCGTGTAGTTGGGTGTGTGAGTGTCCCGGATGTGCGGATAGCACGTGCACTTGGTTTCCAATACTGCTAGGTCGTCATGGTGTCTCTAACGACTTGAGACATGGCTTCTCAGGGCTTTAGTCGATTCTGTCCATGTAGGTGTCTCCAGCTCCTTCTTGGGCATCTTTGTCCATTCTGGGTAGTGTTTGTAATGCATCTGTATTAAAGGGTCTGTTCAGGGGGTATCTCTCGTGGTATCCATTATGGGGCAGTGGGTATCGATGTGAGCTCGTACGATCTGCGGCCATGTTGTTGTTGGTGCTTCTTCCCGTTGGAGTCTTTCGGGACAGAAAGGCGTATTCTGACCTTCCCTCTTCAAATGAGTGAAAGGTCCATGCAGTTAGTGTTGTTCAGGTGCTGGTCCATTGTATGAGTGTTAGCAATGTTGTCCCATGAAAGGGTCAGTGGCAGTGAATGGTCCCTCTATATCAGTGGCCCATATTTGCTTCCAACTTTGGTTTTCCATTCTGTTTAGATGTTAGGGACAAAGGTGAGCATATCCATAAAGCAGTTGTATAGCTGGTCAGGTGAAAGGGCTAACATGTAGCAGGAGGTCCGTGTCTTGAATGGGGGGGGCTCTGGGGTATTCCTCCCTAAATTAGCTCATAGCACTGGCCAAAAGGTTTTGGCAAGCTGGCATTCCTGGTCTCTAGATTCTTCCTTACCCCTTGTGACAAGGTCAGGACGCAATCTTCATCAGAGAGGGATTACCTATGTCCTGGATTAGGTGTGACCTAACTGTGACTAACCACCACGCATGCTTACTCTCACCCATACTAAAGGCAGTTCATCTGGAGACAACTGCATCCTGTATTTGGGAGTGAGATTCAGACATATTGTTCTTTTTTCTGACACATCATGACACAATTTTGGCTCCAAATATCTGCCCGAGATCACACAATTCAAAGCCATCTAGATGAATGCCTTGCATCGTCAAAGAGCTAAAAGGGCTTGATTTACAGTAGGTGTAAACTATGCATTTGTGTGCAAGGCGTGAGAATCTCCTATCACCATGATGGCACATTTTAGGCGGTGAGGCGATGAGTTTGCCTGACCTTTGTAGCCTTTGCACTCTAGACTTCTTGTCCTGGATTCATAAAACCCTACATTATATGTTTCTTCAGAGTGTAATGTGAGGAGGCATGTTGGCACTTGTATTATTGTGATAGGAGATCATTCCTACCTGACCAGTAGGTGGAATGTGGCCATTTCTTCTGTGCGGAAGGGGAAACGAGGAAGTCATGTTCAATGACAACTAGAATCGCTGCATGGTGCTTTACCATTGACTAAAGACACAATATGATGTTTTATTATCTCTTATTTATTTTGACAGAACATGTAATACGATTGCAAGAGGTGGGCAGTTAGAGCACAATAGTACATTCTTGTACATCCTGGCTCACATGTTTGTCACAACCACAGACCATTCATTAACCAATTACACATGGCCAATTGCCCTGCAGGAAATGTCACTGGAAATTACCTCTAACCCTTGTGATGCCATTCAGCACCTCAGCTTTGTACATGGCTTAGTGAACATGCTAAAATAATGCTTGATCAATGCCCAATTTTCATTTGAATTAGGTCCAGTTGCTCATTTGGTCTCCTGACTCAATGTCGCCTAGTTCTCCAAAAAGATCTTTTCGGTCATTGTCCATAATTCTCCACCATTTTTGGGAATCCTCAGTAAGGTACTTGCAGCACCAGCGTCTTACAGACAACTTTCTTATTGTAGAAAGCCGTGTCCATTACACCTTCAAAGGTGTTCATGGGTTCTGGGCTATGCTCTATGATGCCCCCACCCACACATATGGATTGTGGCTGTTTCAGCTGTGACACTGATGTCCTCTCTTCTGAAATGGATCCCATCGAAATGTTCAAGTTGAATGGATGTTTTGTAGGTGAAGAGCATGGCCTCATCGGTCTTGGCCCAGTCCACTCTGCGTGCACCACCCGCTTATTGTTCACATAATGAATAATAGATACGAGTCTAAAATATATATTAAAAAACACCCTTACCGTGCTGTACACTGCACACAAATGAAAGTTTCTTTTACCCCCTCATACTAAAATCCCTGCCCTAGTCCATCTGAACATTTGTAATTACAGGGGATACACAATGTACCTTGATTCGATGCCCTGTTTTTAAATACACTGCCTCACATACAGCACATTGTATCTACTGCAGAAAATAAATAAAAGACAGAAAGAAAATGAGCTGCTGAACTGAATTGTACCCATAATGTCAAACCTTTGAGAATGCTTACGAGGGAGATTTTGTCCCAGGAAAAGGGAGGTTTGTTTCCATGTGAAAACACTCTAAATTCTGACTTAGAAGTTACCCTATGTGTTTTACTTCAATTCCATGCATTATTGACAGCAGAGATTGTACCTGCAATGTAATTCTTACATCATCTTCTGAAGAAGGTAATTTGTGATCTGTCAAATGGTTCTAAAACTAACATAAAGCAAAATGAAAGGGAATTTTAATGTTCAAGGGCATGCAGATATTGTATTTTTGAAAGTCACTGGGCCTCATTACGAGGAAGGCAGTAGAGGGTTAACGGCGCTGGTAGAGCTGCCGGCCCTGTTAACCCTCTACCACCTCATTACGAGGTCTGCCCGCGGGTCCCGCTAAGGACGCCAGGTAAAACCAGGCGTCCTTAGCTGGACCCGCTAGCAGACCAGGATGCTAACAACGGGCCCATCATTAACGGCCCGTTATTAGCATCCGCCCCATTCCCATTGAGCCCAATGGGGGCTCAAATGGGAATGGGGATGTACCGGGTCCAGGTTCCTGGAATGGGGAAATACCGGGCCCTTCAAGGTCGGAATGGCCCGGTATTTCCCCATTTCAGGAACCCGGACCTAGTACCCGGTATGGGGGTAGCCATGCCGCTAAAAGTGGCATGGCTACCTCCATACTCGTAATGAGGCCCACTGTGTTGAGATACCATGCTGCACCCAACCTGGTTGTGGCCAGTGCCCTGGGCGAGTCTAAGCAGGGAGCAGTAGGACATTCTTGCTTCTTGTAACTACATGTGTGGATGCGTGCACATCCAGGGCAGCCCCCTCACCACTTGTGACTTACAGCGTTAGCTGGTAGTACTTCAGGGTAATTGGTGGGGGGCTGGGCCTTGTGGCAAAGCGGGACAGCAACTCTGAAAACTGCCATCCATGATCGCTGATTGAGTACAGTGTGCATTCTCAGTCAAATCTATGTAACTGGTTGTATTTGTATATTGTATTTTATTTATTTGTATTTAAAACAAAATGTACATGCTAGTGATTGAATTGTAGCCTAGACCATGCCTGATGGCTCCCTAGACTAATGGGTTCCCCATTGGTCCTGTCCACAAATAATTCATGAAGGAGGAACATCGACTACTGACATTTACTGACTATCCTGGTAACAGAGGCCAGGTCCAATTCATCCTCTAGCCTTATGCGATCATCTTTTTGCCCCATACCTGTACTTTCCCCAGGGGAGAGTATTGTTAGGGCAGAATTACATTTTTGGGTTTTCTTTGCCTGCCCGCCTGGGTCCTGTTAGGCAGAATCATATGCAGTACCCTTTGGGAACACCACACACAATTAAGACTACAAGTGACAGTACAAATTCACCTTTGGATACAAGCCTGTACTAGACAGTAAAGTGGTAGCGATGGATGAGCAGCCAGACTTATCTCAAGAGTAAAGTGAGCAGTATCAGAAGTTACACAAAGGACTACAATTGCTATGGTTCAAACAAACACTGATTCAAGGTTTCTGAGTAAAAGAATATACATTTATTTGCACCATCAGTTATAAAACAGTTCACTAATATAAAGCAGCAGAAAATGTGTATTTGTATTTGTATTTTGTATTTTATTATTTATATAGCGCTTTACACCAAATAAAATCATAATCTTAATACACTACACACCACCCAATCAATTCTGGACAAGTTAAGCTCAAAAAACGTGTGAGCAAAATGGCACTCCCGCAATTTTAAAAGGGAGGGAAAGATACGGTTATTCAAAATCAAGCAGCACCAACAAGTAATAGGCAGGGCAATCTAGAAAAGGCTTACTACAATGAGGATTCACATCAATAGGCCTGGGCCAATGTTAATGGTTCAGTGTCTTTGCAGAGGATCACACAGTTCAGAGTAGTTCGCTGTTAAGTCTTTGCCAAGAGTTTGAAATGAAGTTGGTAGGAAGAAAAGTTATTTAAAAGAGTAGAGAAGGACAAGCCCTCGGATTAGCAAAAGATTTAAAACACTTTCACAGCGGCCGGACGGAACAAACAACTGGATTTGAACAGTACCTTAGTAGAAGAAGAATGCTGTAGCTGAGGCAGAAGTTCCTGGCAGGTCCTGCAGGCTCACGGTTCCTGAAGCGACTGTCGGACTGACAAGAAGGAGGAAGACTGGAGGGTCCTGCACTGCCCAGGGAAGAAACCAGCAGCAGAGCAAAGTGACAAATACAAGGTGCGCTCCTTAAAACCCAAACAGGGTCCGGTCCTCCTGGCTATACGGTCACTGCAGTGATGCACAGCAAATTCGACCAGGAGAGGGAGGCCTTGCTTGGCGTTTGGCGAACTGTTTGGTCTGACCAGCCCAAGGGGAGAAGATTCCTTGCAGATCTTCCCTGTGGTGGAAGTTTCAGGCAATTCGGACCGGCAGCAGGGCTTAGCCGGGAGGTTCAGTAGTTGCAGTAGTCCTCTTCCTTCAGCTTCTCTTCGGTTCTCTTGATCCAATGGCGACTCTGACTTCCAAGTCCCAGAGACCTGTTTTTAAGCAGTTTTCCCCCATTCACACAGCCTGGCTGTCAATCACACAGCAGGGTGGGTGTCCTGGCAGAACAGCCACGTAGCCAATCAAACTAGAATGCGACTTGGATCTCCAAGGAGACCCTGTTCAGGGGGCCTCAAACCCCTCCCTCACATCCTGTCCATTCAAACACTCAGGCACCTAAGGAGGGCTTCTGTGCAGAAGCCCGCCAATGGACGCGAACAAAGGAACCAAACCTGGATTGGCGGACAGAGTAAAACACGAGAAAGACCTTTACAAAAAGAAATGGTGAATAAACCCAACCGGAACCAAATAAATTAAAAGGGGTCTAGCGAATGAAAGGTCTAGGCTACCACCATAGCCTCTAACAGTACCAAGGCTATTTTCATAGTCTGCGGTAGGAAAAAAATGGTAGATAACGTTGCCACCAGCCAACTCTTAGAGAAAGCGGAACGAAATAATGTTCCATGAGAAACAGACAAAAAGGGATAACTAGTAACCCTTCCAGTACTCTATGGAAGATAGTTTGTACTGGGTCTGTAAATTTAAAAAGACTAGTAAAGTCAACGGCACCTCTGCATGTTCTGGAAGACAGTAGTCAGTCCCAGAAAATGGAGTTTAAAGTGGGAAGTCTAAAAGACAACCCTGTGTCACTGCACTAAAGGTGCTTTGTGACGCACTGTAAAAAGATGATGCCTATGGAGTAGGTGAGACTCCACAGTCTATGAACACAAAAATGTAAAACACACAGCTAAACACATGTAAGAT
This sequence comes from Ambystoma mexicanum, assembly GCF_040938575.1. Classification (NCBI taxonomy): domain Eukaryota; kingdom Metazoa; phylum Chordata; class Amphibia; order Caudata; family Ambystomatidae; genus Ambystoma; species Ambystoma mexicanum. Next base: position 565,299,185 of record NC_090936.1, on the reverse strand, counting down.
TGGGAAAATAGGCTCACACTCTTACCAGGTGAATATAATAAATCCCAGAAATCCAGCAAAGCTGCTGAGTGACTCAATAGGTAAGGGAAATTAGCCATTCTGGAGAATTCTCCCTAACTAGTCTCTCCTGTTTTTGCTGGGTTTGTTGGTTTCTGGATCGCTTTTTCCACCAGCCAGTCTTAATCCAAAGTGTCTCTGTATTTCCTGTGCTCTAAGGCAGGGATACCCCAACAGTACCCCATAGTGTCAGAGGGTGATTTATCCTCCCTGTTACTCATGTGGCTAGTTAGGTAGCAGCTCTCCTTTGTGGAAAATGGCCTTCACCATATTGAATCATTTTGTCTAGCTGGGGTCTTTTATGACCCACTCCTAAAGTAAACTAAAATGGAGATTGTCTTTATCACCTCAAAGTCCTCTGGGGCCACATGACTATACCTTGTCTGTGTGTGTGTGTGTGTTTATGTGTGTGTGTGTGTGTGTGTGTGTGCGCGCGCGCGTGCGTGCATGTGTGTGTGTGTGTGTCTGTGTGTGTGTGTGTGTGTGTGTGTGTGTGGGAGGAAGTGGCCATACACAGGCGCAGGATGCCTGTCACTCTAAGCTATGCAGACTGAACCAGTTCTGACTCGCATAAGCAGATGCCTGCCAGGGGGAAAGTATTTTACTGTAGTTTGGTGCTTGGTAGGAGACAGGGTCACCACAAGGCTTCTTTTTGAGGATAAAAGAAGAACCCATAGCTACTTGCCTTATCTTGCTGCTGGAACACAGAATGTGAAAACCTGGAAGGCCTGCTGCTCTAGGAAGGTGATTGAAACTCTGCACTAGAATCTCGAGCACTTGAAAGAAACTGACATTCAAGCTCTGCCTCTCCAGTTTCCCATGAGCAACCAGCAATGGCACTCCTTTCCTCTGATCAATCAGGACAGCTGGATCATCTAATCTGTCTAAATACCCATCTCCCTGTAGCTCCTGGCCATGCAATCATTGCCTGTGCCAGAAGCGGAAACCCTCTGTCCCAAATGACTCAGAAACCTCTTTGATTGCAGGACCCAATTTACCTCCCTCATTTGAGGACAAGTGGCAATCGACCTGAATCCACCTCCCCCACCTGGCCATCTCCAAGAGCTTGTGCTGCCTGTTGTTTACGCTACCGCATTGCCGAGCCTGCAACCGGAAGACACTGAGGCTGCTAGTTTCACACCGGTACAGTCCCAAGGATGGATCATCAATAAGTATTCTCCACTGGCTGACCTCATCATTGGAATTCTGATCATGCTCCATTGGATATCATAGGAACTGAGCATCTCTAGATAGCACCATCAGCAACTTCAAACACCCGACAACTTCTTTCTGGATGCCAGACTTAGACCTTTGGCTGAAAGAGAATCTTAAATAATCAATCATTCCAAGGGTTACTGGGACCCTTTACACCAGTCAGTGCTACATCATTGAAGCATTCCTCAGTCTCTGGAACCTTACTTCTAGACCGCCTCTGGAATCATGCACTGCACCTGCACTGGGGCTGGCTCCTGGACTCTTGGACTCAGCTTTCTTTCCCCTACCATTGCTGACATTTCTTCTTCTTGATCATCATTTGAGAGTCCCCTCCTCGGACCCAGGGGTCTGCTATCCTTCATATCTGACTGGAACATTGGGACTAACTGTTGGTACTTTTTGCAAAGGCGAGGCATTTCCCACAAAGAACAAAGCTTTTCTGCAAACCTTTGTCCCATTGAATTCCTTTGAACTGCCTTTTCCTTTACTAAAAAAAGTAGAAAAAGCTTTACTTACCTTTTAAAGGTAATCACTATCCATTGACAAATATTGTTCAGAACTGCCAAGAACATTTAGAGACTTTAAACCATCGCTGGTTGATAGACACATTGACCAGACAATGTTTTACTTACTGGTAACTCTAGTGATGTTTCTCTTTTGCCTTATCTACATAAGAATTATATTTCTAAGACTATATTGTGTGGACAATCTGCTATTGTGTATTTATCAAAGCGTTTGATGTACTTTGTAACAACCTTGCTCCCCCACTGAGCTGTGGGCCTAATTTTATGTCACCCCATGCATTAGCAAGACTGATCTACTCAAAAGGAAACCCTATGAATTAAGTGAGGTTGATGTGCCTGGGCCCTGGTTACACTCGCAAGGAAATTGCTCTTAACAAACTCATGCTACTGCAGGTGCAAGAGGAGTTCCCATCCATTGTTTCCCATGAGGAATCTAAAATGACTATGTCTTCTAAATAAGTTTCTTTGGGTTTTTATAATACTGTGTTCATGTTAGGTGCACCATTGCAGGGGTCCAGTAAAACCAAATAAGGAGAATGGAAAAAGTATGACCCCGATGCATCCACTGCTGGTGCTCCCTTGGATCAAGAAACACTGTGCTGGAGATTACCTTCTCCAGTATCTATTAATGATGCGTTATTTATATAGCGCTTTCACCAAAGTGCTTTACAGAGAACATATGTACATACAACATCACCCAACTGAAGTTGGTACTCTATTAAGTGTTGAAACTGTTGGGATTCCAAGATGGCCGCCAGCACAGTGTAGACGTGCTGACGGCACTCTCCTGACCCAGGCCAGCACGAGGTGCCCAACACCCCACTAGCAGGTCCCCAATAGGGGCTAAAGGACCCCCGAGATCCTGGGCAGTTGGGTGAGCAGAAAGGAGAAGGCGGAGATCATTGCCACCACCAGATGGGAAGTGCCGGTCCCAGGCGAGGGAGAGGAGCTCCCGGTGAAGATGGGCAGAGGACTCAGCGAACCTACGTCCTATCAAGAGCTCCGGGGGCTCCCCAAAAAGAGTTGACACTCAGTGCGAAGGGGTGATCCAGCGAGCTGCCCAGCTGCAGGGTGCGGGGGTGGCGCCAGCGTCGGACATGACCCCCTGGGCTGGAGAGCTCCATCAGCGGAGTACCGCAAGACTCAGGGAGCCGGAGCCGTGGCCGATGACAGGTGCAAGCGGGAAGGGGAGACCAGCGCAGACCGTGCCTGCAGGGCTGCGAGCTGCAGCAGTGAGCCACGCGGCAGCAGGGCCCGTGATCTCTGGCGGGCCCCGGTGGGAGGAGGAGGCCTCAGCTGGAGGAGTCGCAGTGGTAGGAAAAGGGCCGGGTGAACCACCGAAGCCGAGATACAGCGGTGGGCGGGGTAAACTCCGACCCGCCGTGCATACCAAAAGAAGAGAGGCCGGTGGTGAATGTGGATGCAGGGGGTTCCCGGCGGTGGGGACCGGGCCACAAGGAACAAACGTCACGGTGGGAGGGGCCCCTGCGGGACTCGCGCCGACCCCCACCACGCCAAAGGTAAGGCGCCATCCACGAGGCAAGAGACAGCAGCTCACTACAAAATCAGAGAGAGTCGTGCCCCATCTTCAGTTCAATCGGAGGACCCCCCCTCATAATCATAGGGGGGCAGTACGTCACCCGGGCCTATATAATCAGGGGGGGCGGCAGAAGGGCATAGAGGCCTAAACCTATGCGACCACACTTATAGTTTGCCGGAGTCATTACCTGCAGGAGCGAGTCTGACCCCCATTTAATGAACAGCGTTCTCGGCACCTACATCTTTTTCCCACCAAGGCCATGCTCAATACATAGGAGGTGCTGAAAGTAGGAACACCCTGGTGGGCAAAGCACTCAGCACGTTAAAGAAAAGCGTGCGAGAGGATCAGTGCGTGTTGCCAGGCAAAGGGGGACGGCATAGCCCCATACCCTGAAACATACAGGCAGCCCAGGGAGTAGCGAATCGGCCTCGGATACTCCCGGTGGGGAGACAGAGCTGCACCCAGGAGGGGAGGCCCGAGAAACATGACTACAAAAACTAAAGGAAAAGAGGGTAAAATGGCACAAGCCCCAGGGGACACCTCGGGCACCCTCCACACAATGTGGCTGGCGCAAAGCACGAAGGACGGGGCAAGGATCAGCCGTGAAGAGGCCTGAGAAGGCAGTGTCCAAGAGGGTTCAGAGGACCCGACCTCAATGTCAAAACAAGAATTCCTGGCCGAACTCCATGCTTTGCAAACTAATTTGGCAAAGACTTTCCAAGAGAAATTTCAACTTATGCGCCCTGACTTAAATGAAGCCTTAGGAGAGATCAGACAAGAGATGCGGAAATTGGGGAAGATGACTGACATCCTGGAAAGAGGCCTCCAAGAAGTAGATAAAGACACTATGGCGAACAGTGAAGCTATTGAGAGACTGGATATAGCCACTCGGAATCTTGAGATTTAGTTGGAAGATATTGAAAATAGGTCCCGAAGGATCAATATAAGGGTGAAATTGTTACCAGAATCAGTGCAGGATAAAGACCTCAAGGCAGTGATTGAAGGAATTTTTGCTGATATCCTGAACGAAGGGAGCCCGCAGACGATTGAGTTAGACCGTGTGCATAGAACAGGACGGCTGGCCAAAGGACAGACAGCAAGGCCAAGAGATGTTTTGGCTGCCTTCACCAGATACTCCCAGAAGGAAGCAGTCCTCCGAGCTGCAAGAAAACGGGAACCCATTATGTTCAAAGGGCAGCAGATTGCGCTATACCAAGATTTGGCAAGCAGCACACTCCCAAAAAGGAGACAAATGAGTCCGGTATTAAAGGTATTAAACGAGAAAGCCATCCGATACAAATGGACTTTTCCGTTTGGCCTGCTCTTTGAGTGGGAGGGAAACCAGAAGCTCATTACCGATGTGCAGGAAGGGTCAGATTTGCTTCAAATAGACCTGGCGGAGCCTCCCACATGCTTTGGCACACAGGGAATGAACGGTCGGTCCAGGCTGAGAGCCTGGGAATAGATGACGGTCGGTGAAAAAAGAAGAAGAGGAACAAAGGAGGGCGGATTGCTACGAAAGGAGAAGACCAGAGAGGAGGTGAATGGGACACAGGCAGACCACTAATGTACAACAGTGGTAATGGGGATGGTGGGCCTGGAAAAGGGGGAGTGAAGCTTTGGGGTTGCAGAGGGGGCAACCATTTTGGGACCGGAAAGGGCGGGAATGCCCGTGTTGGGAGTGGAGAGTCAGCGGGAAGGGATCACCCTTCCAAGGGGGGAGGAGATGAGGAGGGAGGGTGGGAGGGGAGGTGGGGGGACAAAGGAGTTGGGGCAAGGAGACCTTACAGGCAGAGAAGCTAATGAGAGGAGTTCGGGAAAGTTGGCCAGATGGGCAAGCCCTGGGGAGGGAGGGGGGAGGGCGGGCAGGTCCTGAAGGGGAGGTGCAGGGGGGGAGGGTGAGGGATCAGGGGAGGGATAGTTAAGGTTCAGCCACATAGTGTTCACTCTTCCAGAGGCCAGAGATACCTGGGGCGTAACCTCGAGTTCTAGGCGGGAGGTGAGGTATTGCGGGGGTGCATGGGGGGGGAAGCCATCAACCCTTAACATTCAAGTGGATAACGCATAACGTCAGGGGACTTAATTCCCCATTAAAGAGAAAAAAGCTTGAGCTTTACACGAAACGGTTCCGCCCAGATTTTCTGGGCTTGAAAGAAACCCATCTGTTATGAGGGGACCAGCATAGACTCAGATTAAGGGGCTTTGACCAAATAGTACATGCCTCAGGGGAGACAAAGACCGGAGGGGTGGCCCTGGCGATAGGTAACATGACCAACTTCAAGATAGACCAGGCGATTAGAGACAAAGAAGGCAGATACCTAATGGTAATAGGATCCACTGAAGATGGATTCTACACAATAGTGGTGGTCTACGCCCCTAATTCAGGACAAGAAACCTTTCTTTGGCAACTTTTGTGGAAGATTGGAGATCACTCAAAGGGTCCAAATATTTTAATGGGAGATCTGAACATCGCTTGGGACAGAACAAGGGACAGGCCAGGTGGCAAACTCAGGGGAGGGGGAGTGGTAGCTTCACCTGCTTTACGGACAGAATGTCAGAGGCAGGCTTACGGGACGTTTGGAGGGAAGTGAAAGGGGACGAGGAGGGGTTCACCTTTTTCTCAGAGGTTCATGGGACTCAGCTGAGAATAGATTAATTTTGGGTCTCAGCGTACTTGGTGAGGAAGGTCAGGGAGGTGGAAGTAGGCCCTATGGGCATAGCAGATCATAAGATACTTATAATGCAGCTCGAGGTGGGCTACTTGAGGAAGAAGCTATGGGGCTGGAAATACCCTGAATATCTATTAAGGGACCCTACCATTATGGATGACATAGAAAGCAAGATAAAAGAATACTTTAAAAGCAATAGAAGGGAAGAAACAGGGGAAGATATCCGGTGGGATGCATTCAAGGCTACAATACGAGGCAAAATTATAGCAGCCAAAGCACAGAAACGTAAGCAGATGTTAGCCCTGGAAACCCAGCTGGAAGCGGAGGTGGAGGAAGCAAGGGAAAAGGCAGTAGAGACCCCCAACAGACGCAATCATAGGGATTATAGAAGGGCGGTGGGCCAACTGAACTTACTAAGAACTAAAAAAGCGGAAGGAGCCCTCTTATCGGTTAGGCAGAAATTCTATGCCAAGGCCAATAAGACTGGCACCTTGTTGGCGCGACTTCTCAGGGGGGCGGGGACGAGAAATACTATTACAGCTCTATTCACGGGGGAGGGGAATAGAGTTACCCGACTTGAGGACCTCCAGGAAACCATGACTGAGTACTTTGAATCTCTATATAGGTCGCAAAACCCCCAGGGACAACATCAGGAGGCGTTTTTAGAAAAGGTTTGGTTGCCAGTAGTAGGACACGAGGCTCAAGAAATTCTGAATCAAGATATCACAGAGGATGAGGTGAGGGAGGTGATAGGGAAACTTCCCCAGAGAAAAGCTCCCGGCCCAGACGGCTTCTCGGCCGCCTTCTACAAACAGTTTGCTGGGCTACTGGTGCCACACCTAACATACCTCTTTAACAATTTCAGATCAACTGGAGGGATAGTCCCTTCCATGAAGGAGGCCAAAATCTCAAATTAGGAAACCGGAGAAAAACCCACTGGAAAGGTCCTCCTATAGACCGATAGCCCTCATTAATGTTGACACAAACATTTTCACTATGATATTGGCGAATAGACTCGAGGGGCTTCTTCCTGACTTAATTCAGCAGGACCAATCAGACTTTATTAAGGGCAGACAAAGGGCAGACAATATCAGGAGGGTAGCACACTTGTTAGAAAAGGTGGAAAAAACTAGCACTCCAGCAGCTCTTTTATCGCTTGACGCTGAAAAAGCGTTCGACCGGGTGGAGTGGTTGTTCCTTTTCAAAGTTATGGAATGCATGGGACTGGGCGCAACTTATTTGCAAATGGTCAAAGCTAACTATACCGGACCACAGGCAAGAGTGATGGTTAATGGAGTGACATCTAGACTGTTCCAGTTACAAAGGGGTACGAAGCAGGGCTGCCCCCTGTCCCCCTTACTGTTTGCCATTTATCTGGAGCCACTACTTCAAGCTATTTGGGAATCGGGAGACATCTGGGGCATTCCGTTTGGGGGAACCCAGCATAAAGTTGCAGCTTTTGCTGACGATATGCTGCTCACCCTTACTGATTCATCCCAATCTTGTAGGGCCAGTAGATTACTGCTTGAAAGCTTTGGGGAGGTGTCAGTGCTGCGTAGCAACAGGGGCAAATCCGAATTAATGGGCCTGAGCTTGGGGAAAGAGGAGCAGGAAGAGCTTAAAAGATCCTCTCCGTTCACATGGCGTCCTGGGGGAATTGTGTATTTAGGGGTGAAGATAACTCCGACGCTGCCCGGGTGGTTCGCAGCTAATTACCCTCTGCTAGCAAAACACATAAAAAAAGACCTGCACAGGTGGCGGAATCTCCGTGTTTCCTGGCTGGGGTCAATAGCGGCTATAAAGATGGTCATACTGCCGCGTCTTTTATATATGTTTCAGGCTGTCCACCAAGCGGTCCCTGAGCGCCTATTTAAGGAGCTTCGAACTGTAACGAACTAATTCATCTGGGAGGGCAAGAAAGCTAGGGTCAGTAGACAGCTACTCGCAGCCCCAAGAAAAGAGGGGGGACAGGCCCTCCCTGATTTTCAGCAGTACTATGAGGCCGCGCAGTTGAAAGTCATTAGGGAGTGGCTTCAACAGGGGGGAGAGAAGCATTGGTGAAAATGGATAGGGCGGTAGCTAAACATGACTTGGACGTGGTGTTATGGCTCCCAAAGTACCACCGGCCAAAACACATGTACATGAGCTCCATCACTAAACTAATGGCGGATAATTGGGATAGGTTGGCCAGACAAAGAGGCGTTACTACCTTTCCATCCCTGTTTACCCCAATATTTGAAAATGGGGACTTCATACCAGGACTGGAGAGGGGAGCTTTGAAAAGATGGCAGGAGGGGGGGGGGGGTGTAGGAGAATGCGGGATATGTTCACTGGGAAGGAAATCAGTTCTTTTCCCGAATGTAAAAGTGATTTCACTTTGGGGGAGGAGGAAAGATTGTGGTACTACCAGTTACGTCACTGGCTGATGCACCCAGAGAACAAAAAGGCGGCCACCAGAGACCCTACTAAATTCAAAAAATTCCTAATGTCTAATGACGGTTCAAAAGGGCTAATCTCGCAACAGTATTGAATTTTAGATGAGACTAAACCAAAGCGCGGCTGGCCTTTCATGGGCAAATGGGAAAGGGTGCTGGGAAGAGGAATAGAGGAAAAAGAATGGGAGAGGCTATGGAGGAAAATCCCGAAACTGTCAAGAGGATCTCAGACCCAGGAAGCTTGATATAAACTCATATATGGTTGGCATTACACACCAGACCGCCTGCACAGACTATACCCTGGGAAATCTAGTGATTGTTGGAGAGGGCGTGGGGCGGTGGGGACTGCTGAACACATTTGGTGGGCATGCCCTAAAATAGTGCCCTTCTGGGAGGAAATTGGGAAAGCCCAACAACAGGCTTTTGGCCCAGGGGGAAACAGATGCCGGAATTGACCTTGTCGGGCATCCAGCACGAAGATGTGGAATGTGGATCTCGAGCTAGGGTAAGGGCACAGGTGATGTTTATTATCACAGGAATTACATTGATTGCCCAGAACTGGAAAAGCCCGACAGTGCCAGCCTTCCAGGATTGGCTCCGGAAAGTCTGTGAAATAATCGCGGTGGAATGGGCGACGTATGCTATGAACAATGCAATACAGAACTTCACAAGTGAATGGGGTGAAGTGTTGGCTTTTCTCAGAGACGATTTTAGGATTGGTTGGCGCCCGCAGCGTCTCAGACTATTGGACCGACAGTGAGCAGAGGGGGAGACTGACAGCATTCTGGGGAATCAAGGAACACTGGGAAGTGGCTTGTTCTGTTTTCTTGTGGGGGGAGGGGGATAAGGGAGAGTAGGAGGGACTGTTAGAGATGTTTATGTTTTAAAAATGTTAATAAAAAGTATTTTTTTTAAAAAGTGTTGAAACTGTTTAACTTTTTGGGATAGTGGCCTGTCAACCCGATGATTTAAGCTCACCAGAAATGCCTCAATAGAAGTGGTCTTTGGGTGAATGAACGTCTCGGTCTTTCAAGCAAATGCAACAATGCAGTGCTTCACTTTAGACTAATGAAGATCTGCCAAGCAGAGAAGGTGGTCGGGCAGTGTGTGACCAAACTATGTGGTTTCCTTTATCCTTAGGGTACTAGAGTGGTCAACATAAACGTTGTGGAAACCGAATGGGACATGTGGTATGATATGTAGTATCATAACAAAAATAATAACAATAACACAATAATGTGCATTTCCACAGGAACGATCAGAATTCAATAAAAAGGTGAATGGAAATGTGCTCATGGCATCAAAGTAAATGTGCCTATTTATAAAAAAGGAATGCTTATACTTTCATGACTTAAAATGACAACAAGACTATTATACTCCATCCGACATGACGTATTGGGACTGTAGTTAATTAATCTATCCTTACAGGAGAGTAACACCCAGCACAGGAGTGTGGAGGGTGTTGCTTGCTCTTGTACTGGTCCTATAGGGAGAAATGGGTATCCTAATACAAGAGAGAGAGAGAGAGAGAGAGAGAGGGAGAGAGAGAGAGAGAGAGAGAGAGAGAGAGAGAGAGAGAGAGAGAGAGAGAGAGAGAGAGAGAGAGAGACTGTTATCATTGTGTTAAATATTTTGCACATGTTTTCAAACAATTATTTGTGGACATGTCCACCCTCTCTGGGGTACTAATATTATTAGCCACCTTCCGGCGATATCCTAAACGTGACCATCATGTCTTTTTTGCTACTAAACTCATTCAGGACCATCATGGCTGACTCCAGGTACAGCAGTGTTGCTGCTGTTGGGCTGCCGGTGTGCGGGCAGACCATAGTGAAGAGCAGGTGGCAGGTGAGCCCGCAGCGCGGTGTGCGTGAGACTGCCGCTGCACACGACAGCTGTATCATGCACTAGAGGCAGACTCAATCTAACGGCAGAGGAGGCGTCCTCTGGAGCGGTTGCAAACGAGGCATTGGCCCGCTGTTGGCAGTTGTCTGTGGGGCAGCCGTGCGGAGGAGAGCCCAGGGAGGGTATAAGGCCCCAGCTTCCCTGCCCGGGTTCCTGCCCGGGTTCCTGGAGGGCGTGAAGGACCCTGTTCTATCGTGTGTGGAGCCCAGAGGGAGACTATGACCCCTGACTGCGGGTACACGGGACTAGAGGAAGGTGGTCACATTGAGAGTTCACTGGCCCTGCTGGTGGGTTGGGGGCTGCCAGAACTACATCCTGCCTGCTGCTTGTGAAGGTCACATGTTGGGTGCCACTCCTCTGACACTTAACATAAGCTGAAACATGTGCGCCCCCTGCGGAGGTGGACTTGAGGACATTGTTGCCAGCCTGGTCTAACAGGTGATCAGCAACTGTTGGGGCCACTGAACGGGGTCCCATCAATAGCATTTGGAGGCTCTATATCAAAGCTAAATTGGGCAGACTTTCGCCCAGGGGAACTTCGCATCTGTGGAGGCTGCTGAAGATCTCCAAGCGAGTAAACAGCTAACCCCATCACCCATACTCCTTAGAAGCGAAGTGGGGGCATGGCCTACGCTCAGTGGTGTGGAGTCATTGGGGGATGGGGCTGCGCGAGGCCAGGCCCAGTGGGTGCTCCCATGGTCCTCTTCAGCAGAGCTGCTCTTCTGGGGCATGCGCTTGCATCCTGCCTCCCCGGGACTGCCCTGCTGAAATGACGAGGGCATCTGGAAAGAAAAGTGGGCCAATAGATTCCTTCACTAGCACCCCCATTAGGGAGGTGCATGCATAACATGCCAGGGATACTGCTCCTGCTGGCGACCAGGATGTCCATGTGGGCATGGAGCCCCTGCTAGCATCCATACAATCCGGGTTTGTGTCAGTTAATACCAAATTGGATGATATAGTTGCCACCATTGATTCTCTTCAGTCCCATTTGGCCAAAGAAAGTAGGCGCATTACTGAGGTAGAGACCAGGATCGGAGATCTAGACGAAAGGGTTAAGTCTCACGACCAGCTACTTAAAGGAATCAAGAAGGAGCTCACTGCAGTCGGGCAAAATGCGAGGATTTGAAATCGAGATCTCGGCGAAATAATGTCCGGATCGTCAGGGTTCCTGAAAATGTGCTGAAGTGGCCCATGGACAGATTTGTGGAGGACCTTCTGAAGTCTTTATTTGGGGATGCTCAATTTTCGGCACAGTTCTTAGTGGAGTGTGCCCACTGCACACTAGATCCTGCTCCCAGGCCCAGCGAACCACAGCACAAGATTTTGGCACAGAGACATCATTCTACGACTATCCAGGGAACGGGGATCACTCCAGTACCATTCACATTTACCACATTTTTCTGCGGGGGTGCAGGCAGTGAGGAAAATCCTTTGACCCGGTAAATCGATTCTTACGTGAGCGGTAAACACAGTGTGCAATCCTATTCCCATCCAAGTTTCGCATTCAGCATGGAGGTAGGGTGCATTCCTTCGAGTGTCCAGAGGAGGCAATACAATATATTGAAGCATTACCCCCTCTCCCGTTACGGCAAGCCTCAGACAATAAGTGACAGTCTACTGGATCCTTCTACGCCATGTATCCTGTGAGAGGTTCACCAGCCAGTTGAGACCTTCAGACTCATAGTTATTACCTTTAAATGCCTTGAGGGCTCCATGCCCATTTACCTACAAAGGTACATAGGAATAAAACCTAACCTCAGAAATCTTCGCTTTAACAATCAGAATCTGCTTCTCCAGCCCAAATTCAAAACCAAAAAAGCACAATGTGGTGCCTTCCCCTTTGCAGCACCGGCTATCTGGAACACTTTACCAGTTCAGCTGAGAAACTCTGCAGCTCTGAACAACTTCAAGAAGGACTTAAAAACCTTCCTTTTCAAATAATAGTTTACGACTCCCAGTCCCTCATCTCTGATCCTGATGCTCTCGGCCTCTCCAGGTCTTTATTTGTCTTATCTGCGCCCTCACACCTATGGGTTTATGGTTGCACAATATAAATGTAATAAAGTAAAAGTAAAGTAAAGAGATGATGGAGTCCTTTGTTGTTATGCTACTTTATGGCCTAAGACAGCAACTTGGATCTATGCTGGATAGTTCTCATGTTATTAGTTAGTTGCTGTTCGCACTGTTTTCCTTGAAAGTTTAAATGGGGTAGGGGGGGTTTGCACAGTCTGGTTGGGGATGACTGAGGGTCGGGGAGGGGGAGGGGATGGGGGTTAATTATGCAGGTAGAAATATTTGGGGGTGCTATTGGTCATGCTGGGACACGACAACACTGATGGAGGTGAGCCTGTTACCTGTTTCACTTGGAATGTGCGGGGGGTTAATCACCTGGTCAAAGCGAGGAAGCTGTTATCATTCTTGACCAGGCATAATCCTAAAACCCTGATGCTACAGGAAACACATGCTCTAGGCTCTAGACATGCATTGTTTGCCGCCAAATGGGGCATTAACCATACTACACTAATTACTCCTCACAGTCCATGGGGTGCTCAATCTGGTGCATAGCTCCATCCCATTTCAGGTGACGAACAGTTGCATTGATCATGGGGGTTGGTATGTGATAGTATGGGGGGGAGCTGAAAGGCAGGGAGATTGTGCTGGTTAATACCTATGGACCAAAAATCGACGACCCTGCATTTGACAATTCAGTCATGGACATACTGGCACATGCAACGGCCACACCCATCATTTGGGGAGGGGACTTTAACACAGTACTCCATGAGGTTGTGGACCATTCCGCCATAACCTCTCGTGGGCTAGCTGCCACAGCACAAAACACTTATTCTGATCATGCATCACTCAAAGTTATTGGACATTGGGAGGTGTCTGCATCCAGCGGGAGGGGAATGCACATATTATTCAACAGTGCACGACTCGATGTCTAGATAGAATAGGTTACTGGCTCCTCTCCTCTGAGATGGTAGCAGATGTTCGGCGCTGTGAGATATTACCATGCACACTGTCCGATCATTCTACTGTATCATTGTCCATTGTGCTAGACTGACAGCCATGACCCCAACCCTTGTGGAGGATGGCACTGTCCATGTAACTGGACCATGAGCTGGTCAATACCCTTCAGGATGAAATAGATTACTTGTTCACAATGAATGATGGGTCTATGACCTCGCATTCCACTACATGGGAGGCGTTTAAGGTATGGATAAGAGGGGTGCTCCTATCGACGTTGGTGGGTGTCCTTAAATCTATTAGGGATGTATTGAGTGAGGTGGAAGTGCAGATACATGGGTTGGAAAATGAACATGGCAGGACGAAGGACACAGCCTTTGCTGGGGGTGATCAAAGGGAACCTGTTAAAGTTCAAGGAACTTGCAGATAGGGAGGTGATGTACATGGTTAAGCCGATACAAGCTCAGAGATATAGGGAGGCAGATAGGCCAGGTAGATGGTTGGCTAGGTTGGCCAGATCGGAGAGTCACGCACAGACCATCACTAGTATCCTGGTACCCTCGCGTGAGGTGGCTGTAACTAACAAAGGCATTAATGCAGTGTTTCATGATTACTATGCTGATTATATTCTAATGCCGACTTATGTTCAGAGGCGATCTTAGCGGCATACCTGGTGGACATTGTCCTTCCTACACTACCCAAGGAGGCCAGACACGCTCTTGATCTTCTGGTATCGGTTGAAGAGGTGTGTGGCCTTGGCATCTGGTAAGGCGTCTGGGTTGGATGGCCTTGGGGTTGAATTATACAAGGAATTTAGGGCAACGTTGGCCCCAAGACTGCTGCAGGTGTGGGAGGAGTCATTGGAATTATGGGTCCTGCCAGCCTCCCTCAGAGAGGCAATTATCACAGTATTGTTAAAGCCCAATAAACCCGCTGTGTAGGTCTCCTCATATAGGCCTTTGTCTTTAATAAATGTGGATGCCAAGGTGTTGGCTACTCGGCTGCTGCCATATATGGCCGAACTTGTGCATCCAGACCAATCGGAATTTATACTGAGCAGATCCACAGCAGTAAATCTCTGGAGATTGTTCTGCATTATTTCTAAACTCAGCCCACAGGCTAATGCAGTTGCTGCCTCATTGGATGCTGAGAAAGCCTTTGATTAAGTGTTATGGCTGTACTTGTTTAAAGTTTTGAGACGGCTTCAGTTTGGACAATACTTCATTAATTGTGTGCGGCTGCTGTACTCCCATCCCACAGCCAGGGTCTGCACCAATCTTCAGGTATCGCAGGTATTGAGGCTGGGCTGAGGGACGCGGCAAGGGTGCCCGCTCTCGCCGCTGCTTTTTTCACTGACTATAGAGCAGCTGGCTGCACAGATCAGGGAGATACATACAAATAGGGCATTTGTTTACTGGGTCCACCGCAGGTGATTTCATTGTACGCAGATGATGCACTTCAGACCTAGAAACTCATTTAGGGGCAATAATGGATTCATTGTATGAGTTCTCCCGATACTCTTGGTATAGAGTGATTCGGTCTAAGTCTGAACTATTCCTGCTTACTGGTACCACCGTTCAGTCGGCTGAGATGATGGGCTTCAGGTGGGTCCCCTTGTATTTTAGGTACTTGGGTATCATGGTCTCTAGATCGCCGAAATCATTGTATACCAACAGCCATGCGGGCTAGTTGCAACAGCTCAGTGCTAAACGGCAGTTGTGGGCCGGTCTTCCTATCTGAGTCTATGGGTGGCTTTCATTATTAAAAATGATCGTGCTCCCCAAACTATTGTACTATTTCTGCAATGTCCCCATCTGGCCAGGAAATTGAGTTTTTTTGAGATTGAGGTCACTGGCGGTGGGCTTTTTATGGGGAACTGGGGCTGCTACAATCAGTTGGGAACAACTTACAGAACCATACAAGCGGTGTGACTGGCAGCGCCAGACTTGGAGCTTTACATTTTGGCAGCACAAGAACACTTTGCCGGGTATTGGTATTCATGGGAGGCTAAGGTGGTACATAGAGCTATAGAGAAATACGGGGCAGCCCTCACGGACATTAAATCTGTCCGGTTCAGTAAAAAATATGTTGATTCTTGCTTCTTCGATCCCGTCCGCACCACAATTAATGCGTGGGCAAGGATTTTCCGCAAACTGGCTTTTGCCGCTGTTAGGGAGATTTCTCACACAAGTGCTGAATTCCCTCTACCTTAGAGCCCTCCAACTCTTTTGCTATATTTTTGGGCTTTGAACTTTTAATTTTCAATGTGTTTTACTTTTGCTCATGGACTATGGAGTCTCACCCACCTCATAGGCATCATCCTTTTAATGTGTGTCACCCAGCACCTTTAGTGCAGTGACACAGGGTTGTCTTTTCAGACTTCCCACTTTAAACTTCATTTTCTGGGACTGACTACTGTCTCCCAGAACATGTAAAGTTACCAATGACTTTACTAGTCTTTTTAAATGTACAGACCCAGTACACCCTATCTTCCAATAGAGTACTGGAGGGGTTAATAGTTATCCCCTTTGTCTGATTCTCATGGAACATTAGTATGTTCCCCTTTCTCTAAGATTTGGCTGGTGGCAGTGGTATCTACCATTTGTATTTTACCGCAGACTATGAAAATAGCCTTTGGTACCATTTGAGGCTATGGTGGTAGCCCCAAACTCAAACCCGGTAATCCACTTTTATTTTAACTTGGTTCTGGTCGATTTCTTTTGCTATATCTTTTTGTAAAGGTCTTTCTAGTGTTTTCCTCTGCGCGCAAAACCAGGTTTGGTTCCTTTGTTTGCCGTCCTTTGGCGGGCTTCTGCACAGTAGCCCTCCTTAGGCGCCGAAGTGTCTGGGTGGACAGGATGTGAGGGAGGGGTTTGAGGTCTCGTGCACAGGGTCTCCTTGGAGACCCAAGTCACACATTTGTTTGATTGGCTAGGTGGCTGCCCTGGCAGGACAGCCATCCTGCTGTGATTGACAGCCAGGCTGTGTGAATGGGGGATTTGGTGCATAAAAAGCCTGTCTCTGGGACTGGAAGGCGGAGTCGCCACTGGAACGAGAGAACCAAAGAGAAGCTGAAGGAAGATGACTGCTGCAACTACTGGACACCTGGTGAATCCCTGATGCAGGCGGAATCACTTGAAACTTCCACGACAGAGGAGATCTGCAAGGAATCTTATTCCCTTGAGCTTGGTGGGAACAACCAGCTCGCCAAACACCAAACACCGGTCCTCATCCTGGTTGAATTTACTGTGCATCGCTGCAGTAGACCAGATAGCCAGTGAGAAGAGAACCAGTTTGGGTTTTAAGGAGCGCACCTTTTATTCGTGGTTTTGCTCCGCTGCCTGCTTCTTTCCTGGGCAGTGAAGGACCCTCCAGCCATCCTCATTCTTGTCACCATGACGCAAGCTTCAGGAACCGCAAGCCTGCAGGAACTGCCAGGAACAACTGCCACAGCTACAGCATCCTTCTTTTTTAAAGGTACTGTGCAAATTCGGTCGTTTGTTCCGTCCACCCGCGGTGAAAGCGCAGGAAATCTTTCACCTCTCCGAAAGCTTGTTCTTCTCTTCTCCTTTAAGGAACTTTTCCTCCAACCAACTTCGTTTTGAACTCTTGGCAAAGACTTACCAGCAAACTACTTTGAACTGTGTGATCCTCTGCAAAGACTCTGAACCATTAACATTGGCCCAGAACTATTGACTTGAATCCTATTTGTAGTAGCCTTTTCTAGATTGCCCTGCCTATAACTTGTTGGTGTTATTGATTTTGGATAACCTTGTCTTTCCTCCCTTTTAATTTGCTGGATTGCCATTTTGCTCACATTTCATTTTGAGCTTCACTTGTCCAGAATTGATTGGGTGTTGTTGTAGTATATTAAGACTGTGATTTTCTGCTGCTTTATGATAGTGAACTGTTTTATAAATGGTGGTGTAAATAAATGTATATTCTTTCACTCAGAAACCTTGAATCAGTGTTTGTTTGAACCAGAGTAATTGTTGTCCTTTGTGTAATCTCTTGTACTGCTCACTTTACTCTTGAGATAGGTCTGGCTGCTCAGTCATCGCTACCAAATACTGTGTAGTACGGACTTGTAGTCTTAATCATGTGTGGTGTTCCCAAAGGGTACTGCATATGATTCTGCCTAACAGCCGCACCTTACAACAGAGCAATTCGCCAATGGAATTTTCCTGATCTCCCTCCCACATATGACACCGAAAATAATAGGGCATGGGGTAGCGAAGTGCAGCTGGTGCTGGGGGATTTATATCCCAATGCTATGCTTGTATCTCTAGAGGAGGTCAAGGATAAAATTGGGAGGAATTTCATGAAGACTCTACAGTATTAACACATCAGAGCGCCGCCCAACGGTTATGGCCCTCCTATCCACTAGAGCCTGAAACACATGAGTGCATCACCACAATAGTAGATAGGGCAGATGGTGGGCGGATGTTGTCGAAATTGTGTGGTGTAGTTCAAACTTATCAACATACTAAAAACAGGGCGCGTATGAAGTGGAAGCGTGATTCGAATTGGGAACTTGCTGATGAGCAGTGGAGAAGGTGCTTTCTTTTTACTAAGGCAGTTTCGATGAATACTGGTTATCGGTTAATTCAGTTTAAAGTACTCAATCACCTGCACTACACCCCTGCCAAGATTGCCAAATTTTCTCCGGGGTATGAGAATGTCTGCTAGAAAGGTAGGGCTACACCGGCTAATACCCTTCACATGTTTTGGCAATGTTCCCCTATTGCCCGATATTGGCAGGCAATTGCTGAGATGTTAGATGCTATTATGAATGTTCCCTCTACTATGTCCCCCTGCAATACCTGTTAGGTGATATTGGTAAAGTGTCAACAGTCACCAGAAGGTTTTTTAATTTGGTCTATATGGTTGCCAAAAAAGTTATCCTTCGCCACTGGAAATCTAAACTGGCTCCGACACATGGAGAGTGGCTGTGGGACTTAATATATACCAATGAGTGGGAGGAGACTTTTCTTTCCACAATATCTACAACCTGTAGGCCCAAGATTATCTGAGCCCCCCTGCGCCTGTATTTGGCTCGAACTAGACATTCAAACACCACCCAGTAACAGTGGACATAGTGGATGGCTATGAGGCCCCTACAATACAGGGGCGGACTTTGAACATTGAAGGTTATCGACCCGTGGACTCAGATTTGGTCCTTCTCTGTTATGTCATTTATTGCATATACTATTCTGCATCAGTGTCATGTAATCAGTCTGTCTACGTCTTGTTAAATAAAGTTAAAAAAGAAAGCAGTGTCAGGATTCCTCTCTTAGTTAATGATAGCCAGTGTTTCCGCATGGGTTCCTGTTTCTGATCAGCAAATTAAGTAATTCCCCAGAGCAAATGCCTGGTAGATTAGGTACACGAGTAGCCTCATCTCTTCTGAAAAGTGGTTAGAGTTATCCAGAGCAGGGGAGTGTCCTGATGTGCGGAAGAGTTAAACATGTAAGCCTAGTTAGGTGTATTTGTTTGTCTCTAGCGTGGTTGCCTCAGGTCTCTCCGCCAAATTTTCCTGCATCAGAAGGTAAGGTAAGAGCCCAGTCCATAGACAGTGACATTGGGATTCCTCCTCATAGAGTGCTCTAGGTTCCCTCTCTGCCATTTCAGGAAGTGATTCCCCAGTGCTAAAGAACAACCACCGTTTCTTGCCATGGAACAGACCTGCTGAGAAGACCCCTGAGAGAGGGGTTAGCCCTTGCTGGGCCTCTCAAAGTACTTTGGCACTGTAGCATAGTCCCCTTCTTGAGGCTGGATGCTACCAGTGCAGTGGATCTAGTGGCTGGGGCACCACCTGTGCTCCAGGATGGCCCTGGAGGAAGACTGAATCAACATTCTACAGCACCCCTGCATAGCAGGAGACAGTCCCATGGGAACGACAAGCTCCAGATCGCTTTGTTGACAGGACCAGAGTAGGAGGATCACATAAGGCCAGCTAATGTTTTAATCAGGGGAGGTTCCCATTGTGGATCCAATAAAGAGATCCAGGTTACAACTTGAATACAACCTCCCGCCTTAAGAACTGGTGCAGGTCCCCTTAAGACAGCCTCACTATGCTATTCACCTAAAATCACTACATTGACAAAGAAATCCTAAAGAAAACATCTACGGATGATATTTAGGTCTGCATGTTCTGCAAACCTGTTACCTAGTCAGTGGGCCTCTGGAGTGGGAGAACATTACATTTCAAATATCACAGGATTTGTGGACCTGTTACCGCATTTGTGGAGCCTGTAAATGCCAGAATTCAAAGAATAGGCATGCTAAACCCAGTCCTGATTCAGCCCTTCCCTCCAAAACTGAGGATTATACACAACATGCAGACAGAGAGGTACAGGGCAGCTAAGTACAATTCCAGATGGCTGCCCCACCTCTTACAGTCTCTGCCTTGCTAGACCCATCCCAGGTGGAGTCAACAGATGTTAACCAACTACAGCTTGGCCCTCCCCACAAGCTACAGGTGCAACTAATCAAACAACCAACCAGAGAGTGATCATGAAGAAGCCAGAACACTATACAAATACCCATAGCAGTCAGTCTGTGGGTTGCTGAAGCAGAGTAAGTACAGCATTGGTGAAGGAAGGGGTGCACAGACCAGAGGATGAGACTGAAGGAGCAGTAGAGGACAAAGGGTGAGAACCAAGAGGAGTAAAAGCTGTTGGAGAAGCATGGGAGGGATCAGCATAAGGAAGTTCAAAATTGGAAGAAGGGTGTTGGAGATTGGCTCGAGTGAGGGAGTGAATTGTTGAAGAAGTTTAAGGGAGATCAGCAGAAGGAGGTGGAAGAGCTGTTGGGAAAGGTTACAAAAGAATCAGAAGGGGGAGAATTAAGAATAGTTGGAGGCAGGAAGACTTGCTGGAGGAATATAAGAAAAATGAAAAAGGTAAGGTCAAAGAGTTGTTTTAGGAGGTTAGAAAAGAGCAGCAAGAGAAGGCTTAAAAATTAGGGGAAGAGGTTGGAGAGTTGTTGGAGGACTTTGGCAAAGAGCAGACTGAAGATGTCAGAGAATTATTGGAGGGGGCTGGGAAAAGATGAAGTAGATAGGCAAATTCAAGGAGGAAGTAGTTGATGAATATTAAGTGAAGAAAGGAGGTTCAGTCAAGGATGTGGGTGGAGCTAAGAAGGAAGAGGTTATACCATAGCAGGAGGAAGTACTGGAGCATGATAAGGAGGTCAGCTAGCACAGGAAATAATGTGATGTTTAGGTAAAAACAGGAGTTGGTAAAGGAAAAGAGGGGGAACATGAGAAGTCTGTGGAGCCAAGAAGGCAGGAACTAAGGAAGGGTGGTCCTCGGCTACAAGCAGGAATCTAATACAAAGTGGAGCAACCCAAGGTGGGTGGAGAAAGAAGCTCATGCTGTGGTGGCAAGGTTGGTAGTCTTGGCCCAAAGATAGAATAGGACAAATGGAAAATTTAGGTCGGGGAACACCAAACCCAACCTCTTGGCCTGAGGAGTTGGAGACCTCCACCCACATACATATGAGTTGCTTAAGGAGTTGTCTTGCTGCCATATGGATGATGCTGTTGGGGCTGAGAAAAGGGACAGCACAGGAGACTCTCAACACAGACCGGTCATCGAGAAAAATTAGGGATTCCACCCTCACTTCACGGAACAGGACTATCTCCTGTACTGCAGAGTCTTACCAGATAAACTGGTCATGTCTGGGCCCAGGCAAACAATATAAGTGAAGAGACTGAAATGGGACTTCGGGACCTCTCATAGGACGCGCACATATAACAGACTTTTGCAGGAGGGCAGAATAGATGTCCTGATCTCACAGAGAGAGCTTGGTGGGAACTTGTGACGTTTTAAGTTATTACACCCAAATCTCTTGAGATAGGTTTGCTTTTTCACTTTTGACTAAAAGATAAGGGCCATCTGTATGTTACACAAGAGTGTGGGAGTGCCTGTGCCGAGAACAAACATGGTTCAAATATCCTGTTGTATGGAATTTTTTCCACTCATGAGGGTCTACAGCCACGTTTTAGCTCACTGCACCTTTCACATAGGAGACATATCCATTAGCATATCAGTCTGGCCACACCCACAAAGACAGTCCAGCACTGATTTGCTAGGCAATTCGCCTCTGAAGAAGAGTACCATCAGCAACCCCAAACGTGGATCCCTTGCTCACTGTGCCTTCGACGGGCCTAGCTTCACCTCACTGAGGAGTCTCAACAAGGCTGAACACATGTCTGGGTTGTTCATGGCACTCTTGTTCAGAGGAGAATTGCCCAGCATTTGCTTAGTAAACCACTTTGAAGTCATCATTGCTGTGACAAAGCCCTATCAACCCACATTGCAGACCTCAAGGCAACTAGACCAAATCACAGCTTCGCAACAACCAGCCACTGATTGAGAATGTCAAAGTTCATTACTCAAAGACATTACTGCAGTGTCTCAAGCTACCTGCTAGAAGACACTACCGCAATAACAGAGTACTGTCAAGACAAACCAAAGACGTTGAATCAGAGCTTGAACTCGGCAAGCTCCAAGAGGACTGGCTCAAAGCTGTTGAGCCATGAAAAGACGAATACGTCTGTATAGCTAAAAAGCTTTTTGCATCTTGAAAAACGAGTACGAATTTAAAATAACATAAAAATAACAATATCTTCATAGATATATAAAATTCCATTTTACAATTGCAAAAATTTAAAATGTCATTCAGTGAACAATGCTAGTGCGAGTCCAGTGCATTTGCATGAAATAGCTTTTACATAAACTGTGCAAATTCTAAAGATAGATCGTTGCATGCACAATTTAAACAAAAACTGTATATTGTTTTCCTCTCTCTCTACTATTTAACAACAATTGTTATTCTTTTTTGGGTAATTATCCAAATATGATGGGCCCTGGCAGTCATGGCAATCAAATCAGCTGTGTATATTGTAAACCAAAACTGATCAGTTTAAATGGTGCTTTCTGAGCTACAAAAATCTTTGTAGCAACATCCTGTCAGGATATGTCTTGTCATTTCTAGTTCAAGAGTTCGTTTTCGGCAGACGCGCTTTCCATGCTCAATGCCACACCACGCCTGGTGTATTCAAATATAGGCAAGATGTTTAGGGGTAGGTGGGTGATAAAGGGGCACGATCTAGGGCAGCAGAGATTAGTCAAATAGCTTCTAGGGGCACCAGTGAAAAGACCATGCCAGTTGTGCTCTAGCTATCCCTTTTTCCTTGTTAATGTGTCTATATTTTGCACTCTGTCCCAATCAAATGATTAGGTTTAAGCTTTCTCCAGACTACACCCAGCTAATTTCCACTCCCTGGGATGCAGTAAGGAGCCCTAAGTCACCAGGGAAAAGATTTTGGGGTTGGTGGGGCTGTTTCGCCCATTGCACTACACCCGGCTGTCCTGGATCTCTGGCAGGGCCAAGTTGGAGCTTTTCCCTCCGGGGACGTGTAGAAGACCCTGTGGGGGTGGGATGTGGGGGAGAAATGACCCACGTGCAAGGCAGACACCCAAGGCCGGGGGCAGCACCTAGGCTCTGGCTGGACTACATTGGAGCTTTTCCCTGCGCGGAGGGATGGGGAACCTGTAGAGGCTCCATGGGACCACCGCTGGACTTTGGGACGGTCGACCAACATGGGAGACAGGTGCCCAAGGGCAAGGACCGAACACGTACAAGAGGAAAGAAAGTGTCCACGGTCTGTGGAACACTTGTGTCCCCTGCACACTCGGGAGATTGTCAATGACAAACAATAGGTAAATAACATTCATACATGCATATTTTCAACTAACAAATTAACTAGCTGTTAGTAACTAAATAGTTCTAAGACAATTCTTTACATAAACAGAAATAGTAGTTATGAGTAAATTGAGTAGTAAATTATGGTGTGGCTTTTATGCCAAAGAACCTATTAGAGTTTAATTCAATCGGACATAAATTAGCAATTAGAACATTCTTTTTAATGTAATTCACCAAGGTAGAGCAAAAACGATTTATTCCAACTGAAGCTACAACGTTACAATATTAATTTCATATTGATAACATGTATTCAGGGGTAGGTATTATTAAAAACTCAACCCATTTCGGAAAATAGAATTTCCTTCATCAGGAGTAGTAATTTGAAGATCTATTCATAACCATCTTTGATCCAAAGTTCTGAAATCTGCAGATTCTAAAACAAATAATAATCTCTTAGATTACATGCCTAAAACTGGTACATTTACAGATTTGTCAATAAATTGAATTAGGCTGGAGCTGACCATACCTGGCATGTGTGCCCCACTAAGGTTCTTTCTGGGGATCCCGGTCTTATATCCGAGGGTAGAGGATAGCCTGTGAATGTCCCAAAACTGTATAAGTGTCTAGACTCCAGATTTAATTTGGCAATCCTGGAGCTCTGGCTTGGCTGTCATACAAGTTTTCCCTCCAGGGAGGGATGGGGACAGTGCCGGGACTCCCTGGGACCGTTGCTGGGTTTGAGGAAGGTCGGTCCACTTAGGATACAGGCACACAATGCCGGGGGACATTACTCCCAGCCATCCTAGAGCTCGGACTGCCGCTGGACTCGGGGATCGTCGAACCACATCAGAGAGAGGCCCCCAAGGACACGGACATCACCCCTGGCCATCCTGGAGCTCTGGCCTGGCTGTGTTTCCGATTCTGTTTTTGTTGTTTCCACTTAACCTTTTTTTTGAAAGCCTGGAAAATGGTGAATTCAGAACAGCAAACCATTTGTTCCCATCTCTTACAAGGAAAAAACCACAGAGTTCTTTGGACATCATATTATTGTCATTTTCTGAAAAAACACATAAGTTGCTCTTATTTTCTCACACCCCCATACAGCAAACTAGGATTCCTTGGTGGCAGTATGTGGGAAGAAAGGGGGCCAAATTTGGCAGAGATCGCATGTAACAATGTTACAAGGGATTGAATGGCGCCATACTGAAATCGCCAAAAAAGGGCTCAGCACTGGGTGGGAAAACCCTCAGCAGTTAAGGGATGTTAGGCAAAGTTTGAATGCAGTACCCTCTGGGAGCACTACAAACAACTATGACTAAAGGTATAGGCAACCCAACCTTTGGTATAAGCTTGTTCTACACAATTTTGGTAGCGTGTTGAGCAGCCAGGATTTTCTCAAGAAGGAAAAGGTGAGCTGTAGTCTAGTTACAAAGATTCAGTTACAGGTATTCAAATAGACTCTTACACTCAAGGTTTCTTGCATAAACAATTAATAATGTACAAGTCTATAAAGCCTTCTTCAGAAGGGAGAAATAGAAGAGTAACACACAAATATACTTCAATACTGTACTGAGTTTCTGGATCAGACAAGGCCCTTTTGGGATGGCCCACAGACACAACCTACACCCACAGGTGACTTCAGTAACAATGGTGCTGGGGACATTAATATCTTACTGTTGGCATACATAATACTCTTTAGAAAGTAAGTAAAAGGAAGTTATTAGAACACAAGAAATATAAATAGTCATAAGCAGCGCAAATACTTTCAGAGAGCTCAGAAAAGAGTCATGCAATTCAATAGGCTAAGCCAAAGTCAATAGGCCAAAGTCTTTGTATAGGATGCAGAACTTCAGGTAAGTAAACAGAAAAGTCTTTGCACAAGTACCTGGGCGTCTTTGCTAAAAAGAAGAATCAAATGTAGAGCCACAAGCTGATTAGACTTGAGTTGCAGAAGTTACAAGCACTTCCACAGTAAGAGCAAGTTCTCTTAGACTAGTTTTACGGTGCCTTAGTAAAGAAGAAAAAGATGCAGCTCATGACTTCTGTTCCTGTACAGCTCTGCAGATCTCACTGTTTTTGGGGCTCAGTCGTGGGGACAAGAGGGAGGACGTCGGGGTACTCCTGCACAGTCAAAGCTGGCAACCGTCAAACTTTACTTTCAGTGGCTGTTTCACGTTTCAGCTCCTTGCGGTTCAGCAGATAGCAATAAGCGCAGTTCCTGGCTGTCAAGGTGGACTTTCCTCACATCTGAGGTCCCACACTCAACTGACGGGGTGATGGGGGAAACAGGCTTGGTCAGTCCTGTGTCGGAGTCCGGAGGATCTTCCAAACGCTTTCGGCCAGTTTACAAGTAACGCACACAATCTGGTGTCCCTCTCCCTGGCTCAACGGTTTCCTGTAGCACTCTGAGGAAATGCAACCAGATCCAAATGGGTTTCCAGGTGGCTTACTTGGGAGTCGATTGGTCCTACCAGCTCAAAGTGAGAAGTTGTCCTTTGCAGGGCTTCTCTTGATGCGAACTTGATGATTCGGACCTTGCAGCAGGGCTTCACCGGGCAAACCAAGGGTCCAGGAGTTGCAGCCGCTGTCCTCTTCAAGCTCTTCTTCGGTTCCTTCGACCAGTGGTCGACTCTGCCTTCCAAGCCAAGAGACTTGCCTTTTATTCAGTTCTCTCCTTTTCATTCCAGCCTATCTGCCACTCACCCAGCAGGTTGGTTGTCCTTGCCGGATAGTCAGCCAGCCATTCATCAGAGTGGATTTTTGTCTCCTAGGAGACTAAGCACATGGAGTTTCGGGCACCTCCCACACTTCCTGCCTACCCCAGACACTCTGTAGCCAGAGGCGGTTTTCATTCCAGAAGCCCGCCAAAGGGGAATGAACAAAGAGACCAAACCTGGTTTGGCATGCAGAGACACTCTAGAAGGACCTTTCCACAAAGACATGGTGAAAAAAGACTGGGCACCATTTTAACAAGGATGGCTGGATGCCATTTTGAAAAAAATGGCTCCTCCGGTTAACGTTACTGGATCCGCGAACAGTCGCGGTAAAAGCAAACCTTGGTAGTTCAAAGCAGAAAACCACTGCCAACAGCCAGTCAATTGAGGAAAGGGTAACATCACATTTTTTACATGAGCATTTAGACACGGGATACTAAGTAACCCCTCCAGCACTCTATTGTAGGATAGGGTGTGCTGGGTCTAGCGAGTACAATGCTAAGTAAAGTAAATTTTACCTTATTGCTCTAGGTAATGGTAGTTTATCCCAGAGAAGGTATTTAATCCTTGGGAAATCTAAAAGACTTCCCTGTGCCACTGCACTGAAGATGCTGTGTGACACCATTGTAAAAGAGAATACCTATGGAGTTTGTAAGACTCCATAACAAAAAAAGAACAGTGTATAAAATCACATTAAAATACATGAGCATGGGGGGAAAAAGGGTCTCACTCTCTCCAGTCCTCATAATCCAGTAAAGTTGCTGTTGGTCTCTAAGGTGGAGGGAATTAGCACATTTTTGAGAATTCTCCCTAACGCCAGGGAAGCACCATAGTGGTGCTCCTCTGTCCTAGGGCGTCTCCACATTGATTTTAACAAAGATCTTCACCCATGCACCAACAGTGGTACTGACTGGGTCAAAGAACAGGAGTCTGTGATGTGTACAAAATATCACTGCTCTTAAGTCAGTGGGGGAAGCTGCATACTTTTCTAACGGTACGTGTGTGGCTGTATCCTCAGGGTTACAGCAATGTCATGCAAATTGGGCTTGTGAAGCTAAGTAGAACAGTTCAAAATCAGGTGCTGCTAGGCCGCCACTTGTGTATGGTTCTGCTCATATATTCCAGTTCATCCTTGCCACCCCAGGTCCTCAGACGTATATAGTGACTAAGGACTTAAGCTTGGTGAAGAAGGCTCTTCCTGGCCACAAGGGGATACTGCAAAAGAAGTACAGACGTTTTGAGAGGACCACCATTTTCAAAATTGCTACATGCCCATATAGGGAGTTTGGGAGTCTTGCCCAAACTGCAGCTTCGTAGATAGTTTCAAGTAGGTCTCGTAATTGTCTGCATAACGCTCTGTCGCTCACATGACAGTTATACCTAAATAACAAAAGCGCATGGATGCCCATTTAAACCCCCCTATGCTGGATGGGTATGTGGTATTGGGTATGATAGGTAATAACTTTTAATCATTTATTTTGTAACCAGAGTAGCGGATAAATTCATGAATATCCTTCATTATAGTTTCAAGAGTGTGTTCTGGTCTGCAGACATATAGGAGGGTATTGTCGGCGTACAAGGATATTATTTGTGTAGACCTGCTGATTCGAATCCCCTGTCTCCATGAACCTGCGTAATAAAGGCGGCCATGGGCTCAATGGTGAGGGAGAAAAGTATTGGGGAGAAGGGGCAACCCTGCCTGGTGCATCTACCAAGGAGGAACATCTCACTGTTCGGTTTGAGAGGACTCCAGCCCCTGGGTTAGAATATAGGAGTCAGACACAACTAAGGAAGTAAGGGCCAATAACAAAAAAGCTCAGCACCATGAACAGATATTTCCAAGATGGAGTCAAATGCCTTCTCGCCCTCCAGGGCCACTTCCACCACTCTCACATCTGGACTTACCTGAGCCATCACCCCATACAATTTTCAAAGGTTCAGTGGAGCCGATCTCGTGGGGATTAAACCAGATTGATCCGGATGCACTAAGTGGGACATACTGGAAAGGTGGTGGAAGGTACATTGTTCTTAATTTGTCTGTTCCTGGACGGAGAAGAAGTAGGTGTCGCACTGTCTCAGTGTTTTGTGTGACTGAGCAATAACGACATATCTTGTTTTCGGCTTGTTTTCAGAAATATAAGACTTTGTTCGTCTTTAGGACATTCAGGGGTGCTCTTAAAAAGATTGATCGCAAGTGTTTAATCTGGGATTTCTTTAAGTAAGTTCTCACCTTGTCTATGTTTTGAATGTCAGATGTGACAAGGATATGTATTCACTTGCTTCATCAAGTGTTTCGATCCAATCTTGAGTTTTCAGTCTGTCTTTGATTTTTCCAGGGATCCTTTCGATGTCCCATTCCGAACACCTGATTTTTTTTTAAATTATCGTTATTTTTTTTCTGCCAGGACGAGTTGTTTTTTGTTCCAGGCGGTCAACATCTGGGTCTTTTCGCTTACCATTTCTCTGTAGATGATGTCTAAAATTTGCGGACGAGGAGTTCTCAGTATTTTTCCCAAGAATAAAAGACTGTTTCTTTCGATCACATATTTCTTTGATGACAGACTTAGCTCTCGTCTGATTACTGCTATTGGTGTCGAATTAGGCAGCTTCAATACTTTATGCCAAAATAGGCCCTCGAGTCTATCCCACAGTGTGGCAGGAAGTTGTGGCATCGCTTCGGCACCTTATGTTATCGCTGGCGTGGCTTTTGTTTAGAAAAAGTTTATCACCGGAATAAGTGAAAATTTGCCGTATTTTCTGTCCAGAGTCAGGGCTTGGGCTGCAAGAGACTTTGTCCTTGCAAAAAGGTGTTCCTGCAGAGAAATTTCAATTTTGCTCAGCAGATTTTGACTCCCAGATATGTAAAGCTTTCTACTGTTTACAATTTCTCTGAATTTACGAACCAATGATTTTTTGTTGTTGATGTTTTTGGCTTTTCGATGATCATAATCTTCGTTTTGTTTGTGTTGATATCCAAACCATTTTTTTTTTAGGTAGGCTGAGAGGCTGTCTAATTGGCGTTGTAGACCGATGGCAGTTTGGTCCAACAAGATTATGTCGTTGGCGTAGAGGAGCCTTGTAACCTTGGATTCACCTATTGTAGGAGGGAAAGAACGAGTGTTGTTTTCTGAATCCACAATGTCGGACATATAGGCTTTGTACAATGCTGGGGCCAAAGGGCAGCCCTGCTTGACCCCTCTTGTTGTCGTTATTGCTTTTGACAGCTGGCCGGCCCCATTTAGCCTCACTCTCACCGAAGTTTCACTATGTAGGGCTCTGATCAGTGCTAATATGGAAGGGGGGCATTTTGATCTTTCTAGTTTCTTCCACAGTCTTTTTCTATTTACCCAATCAAAAGCTTGCACTAAGTCTATGAAAGCTATGAATGTTGTTAACTTGCCTTCCCAAGCTCTTGCCTTCAAGATACTAATCATCATGATATTGATGGATGTTCCCAGGTTCTTTTCAAATCCAGATTGGAACGGGTCTGCCGTTTTGGCTTCTTTTTGCCATTCTTGCAGATATATCCAGAATTAGTGATCCAAATAGCTTCCCTATGACATCCAATAAAGCTATCAGCCTGTAATTCTGTGATTCACTCTTTAAACCCTTTTTAAAAATTGGAACGATGTTAGCCGTTTTCCAGGTT
This sequence comes from Ambystoma mexicanum, assembly GCF_040938575.1. Taxonomy (NCBI): domain Eukaryota; kingdom Metazoa; phylum Chordata; class Amphibia; order Caudata; family Ambystomatidae; genus Ambystoma; species Ambystoma mexicanum. Next base: position 565,269,793 of record NC_090936.1, on the reverse strand, counting down.
TCCGGGATAGATCTTGTTTCAAGACATCAATTGAATATCTCCAAGATCAAAACTGCCCAGGATTCAGGGTCCTGTTTTAGCTGGGCATTTGAAATTCCACCCGGGCCCGGAGCTCTTGAGTTTTTTTAATATTTTTATCTTTTTCACAATTATTGCTTTGTTATAAGTGATTGACAAGTCACTCTCGGCGTTGTTTGTCTCTTCATCTTCTCCAGTGATTTCAGATAGGTTGTTAAAATGTTGCACCCATTTTTCCTCGCTGACACTGTTTAAGATAGTCATGTCCATTGTCGCTGTTGACTTTTTGACCAGAGACCAAAAGACTTTGGAAGATCTTCTGCAGACTGCTCTTAGCATAGTCTCTGCATCATGTTGGTATAACATCCTACGATGATTTTTCAGCCATGATTTATAGCCTTTTGTTTGTTCTAATGCAAGAGCTATATTTTCCTTAGATGGGTGTTTTTGCGCACGTCTTGAGGCTTTTCTTTGCAGGGCTTTCCTGGTCCTAAGTTCCTCATTAAATGTATGGAGATGTTGGTGATCTAGACCACACCTACCGCTAAGAAGCAGCTATTACACGAATTCTGCACCAGCTGCACACATAGCCGATGCTCACACGCACCTTTGACTCTTTCTTCTTTCTCTACTGACTTGAACTCTGGTTCCCAAGGGCGTTCAACCTACCAGCGCCTTCAGACCATACCAATGGTATATAAGGCGCTATATAAATGTAAAGTAACATAACATAACATAACAGGACCCAATTCATCTAAGTATTGGTGAACAGTCAACGCAAGTTCACTGTATTTATTTGCATTCCATTGACTTTTGTTACCAGTGCATTTACATAGGCAGCCATGATGGTCATTAGGCTACCGCTGCGCTCTTCCAGGTTCTAAAGATAAACATAAAACTTGCAACGTGCAATCTGCCAAAGCGTACAGCGAGATGTCAGCCCCACTTCCAGGCAGACTGCTTCCACCCGGACTGAGCTTGGTAATTCCAAAATAGAGCAAATCAATTTCCCCTCCAGTGCCCCGAGCCGAACCATACTCTTGATTTAATCCTCACAAATAGCTTCAACAAAGCCCCCACATTTCTGATTGTTGATGTTTTTTATGACCTGCCAACGCATTTGCATGTGTTGAATCTTTGTTATATGATGTTACAGGATAGGTGCCAATGTGTCGTCCTAAGTAGACATAAAAATTGACAACCTCTAAACTTTCCCCATCAATAAAGACGCAGAAAGGAAGGGTCCGATGTTTAGTTTCACAAGGGTCATAACCTTGGTCTTATTTCGGTTGACTCTCAGCCCATTCTCTTTCGCCTATGCATTAAGACACACAATTGATCTCTCAAGCCCCACCGGTCTTCATTGGAAGACTGTCATCTGCATAGCAAATCCACCCCACGGGTGCTCCCGCTAGGTTGGGAGGTAAGTTCCCACATTTTTCTAGAGCAATACTCAAGTCTGACACATATAGATTATAAAGGGCGGGTGCGAGAACACAACCCTGTTTTAGGCCGACATTGGTACATATGTATTCAATTTGGAGGCCATCCTGTAAAGCTCTGACAGACACACTGGTATTAGTGTAAAGAGCCTATATGAAGTGTAGCAAAGACAGATCAATTCCCCACTTCTCAGGTTTCCCCACAGACAGACCCGAATGACGCAGTCGAATGCACAGGAATAATCTATGAAATACTTATATAGGCAGTTGTTGTCCATATGACTTGCTTCTGCCACAAGCAATTGTAGTGCCCAAATACTGTGCACGGTACTACATCCTGCTCTGAACCCAGTCTGCAAGGGCCCAAGCAACTTCTCCTCTGCCCATTTACTGCGATGTTTTAGTAATATTGTTGCAAATATTTTGCTGCTGGAGTCCGGCATTGCCAAGAGTGTGAAGATGTCGAGCTCTGTTAGTACACCTCTTTTATGGACTAGTATCAGGATGGAATGACACCAGCTGGCTGGTATACGCCCAGTGACGATGATGTGGCTGAAGCAGTGGAACAAAATCTCTGCCCATACTTGTGGATGTATACAATGTTAGGTAAATTGTCTGGGCCGGGCGCTCTGGATGCATTGAGTGAGGCCACTGTTCCACATCCGAGTCTATGCCATAGTTTACTTCACACATATCCCAAAAAAGGCTGCCAATATATTCACACAAGCTCTCCATTGAGATTGGGTTAATCTCTCTAGGTGTATACCCCATTATATGTAATAGGCAAATGTGCCAGAACCTCTTAGCTTCATGGGCTTTTATCAGTCTATAAGCCAGTTTCCAGTTTGCCGAGTTTTTGTTCATTTTGTATGATCTCATCCATTGAGTAAAGCAGGTTCTCTGTTTACTTAGAATGTTTTTCTTTCCCTTCAAAACTCATATGTAATGAAGCCTTAATGGTGCCTTGTGTATTTCGATGTCAAATACCGCTGGATAGTTTCCCTCTCTCTTATATATTTACCTTGAGCGACAGAGTCTATGATTTTCTTTACTACCTTGTTCATTGTAGGTACACTGCCATGCGGTATAGTAACCTCCTTGTTGACAACCTGGCTCAATACAGTGTTAGCTTTAATTACAGCTGTGGTGGTCCACCTTATATCGGTGTCCCTGTATATTGCAGGTGGCCAGTGCCATCGCCACCCCGACTGTGGCCACCTTCTTGTGTGAGGAGAACGTGGCTGATATAGCCGTGTGGTCGCTTGGTCGCTCATTGCATTAAAATTCCCTTTATATGACAATATGTGTGAGAAAATGTGTTGAGTGGCGAAGATAGTGTCTAGACACGACATGCTATCCTCACATCCTATCTTTGAAGCCCTCAAACTGTAAAGGCGATATTTGCCCAGCACAGCTAATAAAAGATGCTGCCAGAGAACTCTCCCCATTCATAACTAAACTGATAAATGCCTCATTTGCTACAGGCACCATACCTGCTAACCTCAAACAATCTTGGGTGCTACCCCTCCTTAAGAAACAGAGACTAGATCCTCTTATTCCCACTAACTACCGGCCCATTACCATGGTCCCATTTCTACTAAAAATATTGGATAAAGCCGCCTACATTCAAATTCAAAAACACTTGGAACTGCATAAACTTCTAGGCACCAGACAATCTGGTTTCCGCCCACTACACGGAACTGAGACAGCCCTTATCGACCTAAAGTCCCAAATAGACGAGCTGAGAGACAAAGGAAGGACAGTACTCTTGCTCCTACTTGACCTCTCTGCCGCATTTGATCTGGTCAACCACAAGGTCTTATGCCGCCACCTTGACTCTGCAGCCCATTTCTCCACGGGTGCCATAAAATGGATTGAGTCCTTCCTGAGCGAGAGAACCATGAGAGTCTTCTCCCCTTTAGCAGCTGCCGACCCTACACCCATCCTATGCAGTGTTCCCCAAGGGTCCTGCGTCTCGCCTATCCTTTACAACATCTTCACTAAGCCACTGTTCGACGATCTGGACCAGCTGGGTATCACCTACACTAACTATGCAGATGATACTCAGATTCTCCTCCCACTTTCTGGGGATTACGATACGGACATGGGCTTAGTGAACAATGTTTACCTTATCATCCAAGCATGGATGGCCACTCCTGGCCTGTGCTTGAACGATGATAAGACGGAACTTATAATTCTGGGTTCGCAGGCTAATATCAAAAAACTAGGCCAAGAATTCTCTCCATTCAATATTGACGGTAACACCATTAAAGTTTCCAAGGAAGTAAAAACCCTTGGATTCTATTTGGACTCCACACTGTCCTTTGATAAACAGGTTAAATCCCTCACTTTTGCCACGGCTTACACATGCAAATTACTCAGAGCTGGTAAACCGTTCCTTTCTGACAATAGTTGTCTGATCTTGGCTAGAGCTCTAATACTTTCCAAAATTGACTACTGTAATGCCCTCTACAGTGGTGCCAGTAAATCTACCATTCAAAAGCTCCAAATACTACAGAATAATGCCCTAAGAGCAGCTCTAGGCATAATTAAGAAAACTCACATCTCCTCCTTGAGATGCCAACATAAATGGTTATCTACATCTAACAAAATACTACTAAAAACGCTCTCTTTGACACATAAAGCTCTTAACAACTCAGCACCTAGTTATCTCATAGACAAAATCCAGAGAAGAACTTCTCTCAGACCCACTAGAACTGGGAATACTAATTGTCTGACTATTCCCAAATATAAGCTCACTACCATTGGGGGTAATAGTTTTACTGTTAAGGCAGCCAAAAGCTGGAACTCACTGCCTCAGGAGCTGAGAGCAGACCAGCTCTACTTCCATTTCAGGAAAAATTTAATAAAACATATCACTGCTACGGATCCTTAGTCTCCACTACCCTTAGAGGTCTTGCCTACTCCCATAGTGACTTGGTCATCCTGCAGAAACAGCGGACTACTGTATTAATTCTGACTTTTGCATTCATTTCTGAAAACCTATGCATTGTGATCCACTCGAGAGCCTAGTATCCTACAAAGGGCCCCACGTGGCACATTCATCCTCTGTACAGTGCCTATTGCTCATTTATTTAACTTCACTGGCTACTCTCTTCTTCGTCCTATTTTGTACATTGTATATATCCTGTAATCATGTAAAAAACTGTATATCTTGCTATTATGTAAATATTGTAACCTGTGTATACGAAACTATGTAAGTCTTGCATCTCTATAAGACTGCGCCCTTTTACTCACGAGTCTGGTGCGCTTAACAAATGAATAAACAAACAAACAAACAAACAACGCCAGGTTTTGAGATTCAACAGTAAATTACTGTCAGAAGGGTCCAATGGTTGCAGGTCATACTTCAAAAACAGATTTGTCCATATTTTGCCCTTATTCAGCTTCCTCATCTGATTGTTGCTGCAGGGTTCTCCTTTACCACTGGGAATATCTCCAAGGTTCACTTCAATGGAGGTATCTTCAGCTGTAATGCAGTGGGCATTACAATCTCCTGCCATGAGAATAGGGCCGCCGGCACTGTTTCTTGCCAGGATTCTAAAGTATTTTTTTTAGACCATCCAGAAGCTCATATAGTACGATAGCCGGGGCCTTGCAGTTAGATCTTGGAAAGTCAGTAATTATTGCACATAAATAGCTATGTCCAAATAAGCTTGTTTATACTTGTTCATGTGTAAATGGGTTCTAGCTCAAAGACAAAGCCCACCCCTGGGTCTTCCTCCTTTTCCTTTGATGGCTTGATGGGTATATAGAGTATTTCTGTCTATATCAAGTTTTCCGGTTATCCATGTCTCCTGTAGGAAAAGTAAGTAAGCGTCAGATATTATTAGTTTGCCCTATTGTTCAGTGAGAAATGAGTGAAGTCCTCTGGTGTTCCAGGGCAATAATTTAATTGAATGCGCTGACCGAGAAGATCAATGTTGCCAACCCTGTGTAGTATTTGTTGCCCAAACTCTGCCATCTGTTGGAGGACCGTTCGACTGTGATTTCATTGGGTTGATAGTTTGGATATGAGGCTGCTCCGTGGCATGCATATTTTGGATATCCCATGATGGATTGCTGTTTGATCCCATCAGGGTGTATGAAGGTTCAAGGGCAGATCTCATTTGTTGGGTCGAGAACTTATGTTGGATTTCAAAGCCCAGGTTGTTTATATGGCTTCCATAAGCACAAATGAGATTCACTACAACAGGGAAAACAAATGTAGCCAAAGCCCAGTAACTGCTACTATTCCATTCATGCTTAGTAGATCTTGTGAGGTGATCATTTTAAGCTCCAGAACAAGGTGAAAAGCATTAATCGCAGGTGTGTGCGATTAATGAAAGGGCTATCGCACAAAGTCTAATATAGTCAATAGCAACTTGGCGGGTTGGCAATAAGCTGGAACAATGTATGATTTGGCCACTGTGCTTCAAATTCCAACCCTCTGTGCGATCGCCCACTAGGATGCCTGTGTACAGAGATTGACTTTCAACATTCAAGCCTTCCAAAGAAGCATTGCTATTTGGTGAATAGGCCCTGCCAGGAAACGAAACCAGAGGTGCAGACTCCGAAAGAACAGTTTGAGGAACAAGTAGATCACTAACATTGATCTTTCCAGTGGATACAAAGAGCTGTTTTGGGTCAGCTGAGTAGTAGGGTCCAGGTTCTGACCTTCCAGCCAATTGTCCAGAGTGGATACAGGTTGTGCTACTATAATAGACTTATTTGTCTGACTTAACTCGGTATGATGTTTTAGGATGTTACAATCGTCACCTTCCAAGCAGACAAGCAGACAATGACTTCTCGATTGGACATAGCCAGAGCTTGTTCATTTTTTCTTCGCGTAGGGACCACATGCTTGTGCATTATAATGTTTTTCTTGCACCTGCTATAGCGTTTCTTCTTGCCATTCGCCTTTTGTTTGGATTTGTGTGGAATGGATTTGTTTGTAACCGGTAGCTTATGTTGCTCGGGGGACATAAATTGCAAAACATCCACCTCTTCATATTCAAAGCCCCCCAATGTCATCTGGGCTAAGAGAAACAGGAGAGATTTGTTACGCCAATGTTTCTATTGGATGCAGTGTGGTGACTCGCGCTTTGTGTTAGAATGAGATCTACAACTCTAGCCAGAATATTTTTAGTCTCTCTTCCGCCAAATGAGAGCATATGTCGAAAATCGCACCAATCGTATCTCCTTGAGCATCCAGACTTGGTTTAATGGGTGTATTTATTAATGCATAGTTACAGCAAGGCTTTCTTGTTTCTCAGCTGGTTTCACAAGAATCAGGGTCCTCCGACAAAAAGGAAACGAGTATGTTCAAATCAGGCATGACAGACAAGTTTGTACTGGCAATCGCATTTACACCTAAGGCGTCTGATGTTATAGGTGTTATGAGCATTTCCTGCTGCAAATTTAAACAAAGATTAAGAAGAGAATTGTTGCTATCTATGGTCATGGATGTAGATGGAGAGAGACGGCGGCCATTGTTCAGTTTGCAGCGGGAGTGGGTTATTTTAGGTCTAATCGCACAGAAACCCTTTATTTTTTAGCAGTGCATCTTTTTCCTTTGCAAATCGGCGAGTTTAGTAGAGGATGCCACCTGTGTACTCGGTGATAAACTGAGAACAGTCATAGGGGGTGCTCTAGGTATTTTTGTGGATGCCCGAATTAAAGTTTTGTCGGATCTCAAAGTAGCAATGGGCCTCCCTACCCTGCAAAAGAGCAAGGCAACAGTGGCTTCTGAGTTTTTTCTTTCCCTTCATGCTTGCTGTGATGACCATATTACGAAAAAGCTGTTTAATCAGATGTCGTGACTAACGGCCCTCCTGGGCTCATGCAGAAGTCATGTGTTATGTGACACGTGGCAGCAGTGTCAGCCTGCCTATAAAGAGCTGAGCGTGTTACCGCTAGGCAGTCACCCCATTGCTGCTAAGACCCTGTGAAACCAGCCCTACTGTGACAAGACCACACAGACCAAGAATAATACAAACCCATGACTACATACTCAACCTGAGAAGATGGAGTAATGAAGCTCAAGCCTCGGTATCCAAAAATCACAGCTGATGGATAAAAATCTATCAGCAAGAAGAAGAACAAGCGCGCGCAAGGCAGTCAGTTTCCACCATGACTCCTGCCTGCAGGGTGTTATTTAGCGCAGCGCCAGCGCTGCACAACAGGCACTGGGCCTGCATGTAAAGGCTCTCCACCACCAGTGCAATGGGCTGCCGGGCACCTTAACATCAATCAGAAAAAAATGTTTGTTAAGACCTCACCCAAGTTTCTCGCGGGGACTGCCGTGACTGTGATCCAAATCCACACCAACTAGCTCAACAACTTGTGCGGTATTGCCCCTTTAGTAGCTGCAGGCAGAATAGTCGAGCACCAACCCAGGCAGGGTTAGCACAGGCCAGACAAGTGGATGCAATCTCAAACAAAAGGGTACTGCAGTGACTGTGATCCAACTCCACACCAACTAGCTCAGCAACGCGCCATACACTAATATAGAAAACACGCCAGTTTCAGGCAAACTAAATACACTTACTGCTAGGGCTTAGCTTGGGACCTAGAGACAGCTTAGTTTGCCTTTTACTAGTTTTGTCCAAAGAACTCAGAAAATACTATCTTTGTGTTTTCTTTTACAATAAATACTGCATATTTTTCATTTCCCTCCAACAAATACATTCCCATTTATCTGTCAACCTATTATAGCTATTGAGCCCATTTATTCCGTGCTTCTCTAAAGGGGGTGTGTGGTTATTGTTTTTTAAAATACTATGGGCCTCATCACGAGTTGGGCGGTAACACCGGCGCTAATAGTGCTGGCGCTATCTGCCCTACGGCCAAACCCACCGGTGCTATTAGCGCCGGATCACGGGTTTGGCTGATTTGGAAGTCCCCATTCCCCATTGAGCCCATTCGGGAATGCCCCATTCCCCATTGGGCTCAATGGGGAAATTTCGCGCTGATACCGCTGCCGGATTTCCCGCCGGCGGTATGAGCGCAAATTTTGGGCGGATTTCCCCCTAGCTCAGAGCTGGGGAGAAATCCGCCAAAGCGCTGATTTGGCGGACCCGTAAATCAGGCGGTAATAGCACTACCGCCAGATTTAAGGGTTACCGCCAAACTCGTGATGAGGCCCTATGTGTTTTTAGAAAAAGACTGACATTTTCGCAGAGAGACTTAACCATTGCTTTTATTTGAGTACTTACTTTGTTGTGATCAATTGGCTGCTTCCTTTGCTAACCTATCTCTCTGGAGAGTATAGCCTGCCCTCAACCTACGTTAACAAAGGTGAAGCAGGTGTACTGTCTACTTTTGTATGTGTACCTTTCTGCTTAAAAAAGGCAAGACGTGGTACACATTTTATACAGCTCAGAGGGGCTTGGTCACTCCTTTTACTTGTCCTGCCAGAACAGAATTTTGTTACAGTATGATTCCAACATCTGGATGTATGATGGATCATAATGGGTAGTCCATCTGCATTTCAGGAAGGATTATAAACTCGATGTGCTTCATCACCCGTACCCAGACACTGCGATCACAAGCCCTCCTGAGCCTCTCTGATCCCTGCCCACCCTTCACAGCCACCCACTGCCAGACCTCCCTCGTGGATGCCTACCATTGGAATACTCTCTCCTGCCACACAAATAAGAACATTATAACTATTTAGGGCATTAAGATTGCATAAAAAACATTTCATATCTGTGTAATGAAATCTTGGTGCATACAGAGGAATCGCCCAACCCTGGTACCACCCTCCCAGTCCCAATCTGCGAATGATGAAAACCATACCAAAAGCCTACCTACTCGCCTCTTAGTTACCCTCTTCACCTACCTCTCATCCACCTGCTAGCTAACATTGTTCCCTCGCCTCTAACCTGCCTCTGTCTCTCACTTCCTCTGCCTCAACTTTAGCACTTCACCCATTATGTTTGCATACCGAGCACAGCCCTATTGCCAAAAGCGTGAAAACCCTTGGTTTCTATCTGGATGCCAACACCAACCTCTCCGAACACACCAATATGATCGCCTCAGCCTCTGCCTATACCGGCAAGCTCATTAGGGCCAGCAGACCTTCCTATCATCCAATAGCTGTCTCACTCTCGCCAGAGCCCCCATACAATCCAAATTGGACTACTGCAACAGCCTGTACCTAGGTGCTAACCAATCCGTAATTAACAAACTACAGGTACTACAAAATACCGCTCTGCGCGCAGTCCTCAACATTCCCAGACGAGAGCATATCTCCACTGCTAGGAAAGCCTGCAAACGGCTCTCCATACACCAGAAAATGGACTTTAAAACCATCTGCCTCACGTACAAGTCCCTTAATCACCTAGCACCATCATATCTCGCTAACAAATTCACCATGAATCATGCCACCAGAACCACCAGATCCTCCAACACTCTATGCTTGACAGTACCCAGATTCCACTTAAAAAGAGCTGGAGAGACCAGCTTTACAGTACTTGCCTCCCAACTCTGGAACACCCTACCTCTCAACTTCAAAACTATCGAATCCTTCCAGATCTTCAGGAAGCAGGTTATCAGCTGGCTCCTGAACAAAGAGCAGCTCCACTGACACCTGACCTTACATCCCCTGTTCGGTAAACTGCTACATTTACTGTATATAACTGTATACTGAAATTGTATTTTGCTAACTGTATATTATTTTAACATATAACTGTAAATTGTAGTGCTTTATATAATATATGCATGTATTATAAGTATGTATGTATGAAGTATGTAACACAAAGATACTTCACAATTATGTAACCGTCTTCTTAAGCGCCCTTCTATCTCTGGGTTTGGAGCGCTATACAAATAAATAAAACAAACAAACAAACAAACAAACAAAGCTGGATGTACCACTAACCTCCACTTATGTATTGTCACCAGTGAGTGTTCCACTTACTCCCCCGCACAACCTGGTCAGAATGTCCCTCAAACTCAACCCATTGTGAGAAGCTCACTTCTTCCTGTCAAATCTGATTTCTTATCTATTGTACATTTTATGTGATCAGAAAAGCATTGTTCCTCCTACATATAATACATAAGTACATGATTGGATCCCACTGTATATAATACAAAGCATAGGTCCCTAGGGTACGCGCAGTAAAGTGATTATTGCTAATCTGCCCCTTTCTACTTCCCTGCTTCATCTTCAACACGTGGATGCTCATTCAGATGCCACTGGGCTGCAATTATTAAGAACCTGATTGATTCGCTTACAGGGACGTCATTTAGGGGTCGCCAGAGGTCACAACTGCGACCTCTGCAACCTCTGAGGTCTCCTTTGCGACCTCTGTGGTAAACATTTGTTTTGTAATGCAAGCTCCTGGGTTTTGGCCAGCACCATGTGGCTCTTTACTTCTGGAGTGGCTGGCTTTCTTGTTCAGGCCCCTTAAAAAAAGAAGAAAAATAAGAACAAGAGTGCCACAAGTCTAACACTTTGAGCACTGACCCTAAATAAGAAAGGATAGGAATACCAAATAATGTTTCTTTCTGGAATTCTATACAATAATTGCTAGACTCATTAAAGGTTTATTTCAGGCACACTTCAGGGGGTGAGTCACTGATTTAGTCTGTTCTTAAACGTCTCAACTCAGCCTTTCATCCATCTGAGGTTAATAAATAAGTACCAACACAGGTTGGGTGATATTGGGTGTATATTTTTTCGTTATAAAGCGCTTAAGCGTAGTGCTATATAATAATACATCATTAGCATTTGGTCATGGATGTCTGCTTGCATTCACAGTAATTTGGTAATATTGGCCTATACACACTGATCTTAACTATACATATGGCGATCCATTCTTGTATGAAATGTACATCACATTATAGTGATATCGTTACCATATTTTTTGTAGTGTACAATGCTATATGATGCCACTTCCGTTTTATCAACGGGTGAAAGGTTGTGTTCCATCGCTTCCCGCGATATCACTTCGGGTGGGGTCAAATAACATCACTTCTTGTGATGTCATCCGGGGTCAAGGGTTGTGTGATGTCACCTCCGCTACCCCAGGCATTTTGGTGAAATGACATCCTTGATTGCTTACTGCTATTTTCTCTATTCGAAGCACTTTTCTTCATAAGACAAATAAATATATTAAAAAAACGAATATTGTGTATTTTAGTAGAACTTTTTCTGAATGTTGTAACCTGCGATATGGCTCTCTCGAAAAGGGCTAGAATTTACACTCTCACCTTTGGTAAGCGAAATTGTGAATGACGGTACGCACGTGACCTGGGCTACACATTGTACATTAACATTAGATGGGGAAAAAACGACTTTGGAAACTGCAGGATAAACCTCCAAATGTTTTCAGAATCCATTTTCTTCTGTTTTTAAATGAATGAATTGAAGAATTCGTCATGTAAAATTTAAAATAGAAATTGCGGATTAAAAAAAAAAACAATACATTTTTGCAAGTAATGGTGTTATAGCTTACTTGATCAACATTGGTTAAAGATTAAATTGGCCTAGTTAAACTTAAATTATGAAACAGAGGCATATGGCATTGTTGTGGTGAAATGTTTCAAAGCACCGCCTTTAATGACAGGCGCCCTGCAGGAGTTCAGGCTGGTGCTGGACCTGTGGGATGCAATGCTGTAACCTCAGTGGTCTCCGCTTCTGGGTGTGCGAGCGAGACTGTTAGGAGGCGGCTGTTGTGTGTTGGTCTAGCATTCACTGTGCGTGAGCGTCATGACTGTGTCATGACGCTCCTCTAATAAAAGGGGCTCTGCTGGCACGCGGAGGGCAGTGCAGCAGAACCCCAGGAAGCGGCAACTCGTGTCTGTGTTTGTGTGTGCTGTGTGGGTGCCACGTGATCGTGGCCTTGCCTGCAGTGCGGCCCGAGTGCCCTCGGAGCAGCGGCTGTTGGTAACTGGGGCTCCCAGCGCATCTGCCGTGTCGGGTGATCCCGACTGCATCTGTGGCCCACCCCGGTGACCGGAGTTGGGCCACCACATTGGCGACGAGGAAGTTGCGCCCGCCTGCTGGTGTTCGCGGCATGCAGGGCGAAAGGACCCGCGGACACGGCCACAGCCGGCAGCCAGCAGCCGTGTGACAGCAGGACGGGGCGGCGCCCTGCCCAAGAACAAAGGAAGGGGGCGTGGCCTGGAGCTCTGGCCCACAGCGCCGTGGTCCACCAGAGTGGGGAGCACACCCGCTGAGCGCCAGGCTGCCGACGGGTGAAAACGTTGGTATTTCAACAAAAAAAAGCCACAAACAGGTTTTTTTTCTTTTCCTCACGGTGCAAGAAGGAGGGGCGCCGCGCTGAAGGTGATCCAGGGGCCGTGCACTGACAACTGCGCACGGGTTACCTGGTGCCTGCTGAGGAGAGAGCATGAAACGGAGCCGCAAGCATACCCAGGCGGCCTCGATCGAGTTTAGCGGAATCCACGTGGCTGGAGCCACATGGGTAGGGGGAGCTGCAGCCCTACACAAAGAAAAGGGGCAGGGCCCCATCTCGTGCTCCAGAACAACTGGTGAGCGGCAGACAGGGCAGCAGTGACAACAAAAGCCATTCCATGTTAATCCGCCCTGTTGCCTGTGCCTGCCTTCCACCTCAGGGGTAGCGGCTCCATTCGGAGTGCTTGTGCGCCCGCTGGGAAAGACCTGCTGGGTGGCATCACGGAGGCCCATGATCAGTGAGCGCTGAGGGAGGGGCCTACAGCGGCAAACAACAGGGGGGGGGTTCGCCCAGTGTGTTACCCTGACGGGCTGCCCCCATCTGGACACCCCTGCCACCGTCAACATCCACACAAGGGGTCAGGACACCAGCGGCGCAGTGACTGAATGATCCGCAACAGCCAGCCGCCCTCACCATAACAGTCATCCGGCCCAGAAGGCACCATGACGGAGGAAGATAATGAGGGCATATGTCGAGGACAGCTTGCACCACTGCCCCACTTCGATGTGATGGGCTCGCCCGCCAGTTTGGGACCCCGGTGGACAGCCTGGGTTGAAAACCTAGAACTATACTTCGAGGCGATGGAGATCAAAGATGCAGCAAAACGCCCAACACTCCTGTACTCCACCGAGCTGGCGGTTCAGAGGCTATTTAAGAATTTGAGGCCCCGAAATCAGTCGTACGACGCAGCCGTTGCAGCCCTGAATGAGTATTTTCATCCCATGGTCAACAGGGACTACGAACGATTGCGGATGAGGTGTGAAAACCAGGAAGAAGGGGAAAGCCTTGATGCATTCCATGGGAGGCTGCGTGACATTGCACTGTCCTGCATCCTGGGGAACTTCGAGGGGGGTGAGATCAGAGCACAGATCATTTATGGTTGCAGCTCCTCGAAGCTACGCAAACAGGTCCTGAGGGACCCAACGCTCACCCTCGATTGAATACTAGAGCTTGGCCGGGCCCAGGAACTGGCAGAGGTGCGGGCCTCAGTCATGGACTCCTCTAGACATCACCTCAAGATGGAGGCCCCCATGCAGCGAGTGAAGATTGAGAAGGTGGCCGCTGTCGGCAAGTGGCCAGGAGGAAGAATGATGAGGAGGAGAGACTGGCCGAGGAGAGACCCCAATACCACAATATGTCATCAGTGTGGGTGGGATCTTCCACACCCGCAGGACTGCCCGGCGATAGGACAAATCTGTGGAAGGTGCGGGAAAGGAGATCACTTTGCACGGGTATGCCTCGCCCCAGCCCCAGCCAGCATGGTGGGGGCATCGGGGGGGAACAAGTCAAAGGGGAGAAAGACCCCCAAGGTGGCAGTGGTCCAGGTGGCGGGGGATCCCCGAGAAGTACTATATGATTTGAGGGAGGTGGAATATGAAGAGAATATATTCTTCTTGTCCTGCAGCGGCACTGGTGGCCAGTTTGATCCCGGGATCTTCGGAGTCTGCGGAGCCCGTCGTCGGGCACCGTGGTGTGCGGACTAGAACACACCTGTTTGTTTGCAGGGCTAAACAGTGAAGTTGCAGTAGCCATTAAGAGGTGCTCGGACTGGAATGCACCTGATGTTTGCTGTGATGATGTAGGGGCACGGTCGGTGCGCGGACTAGAATGCACCACGTGTAACCCAGTGCAGAGTTCCCGTTTGCAGTGGGGTATGGTTTTGTTTGTTTATAATAAAGGAGGGATGTTGTTTGTTGGTCTAGCGTTCAACTGTGCGTGAGCGTCATGACTGTGTCATGACGCTCCTCTAATAAAAGGGGCTCTGCTGGCACGCGGAGGGCAGTGCAGCAGAGCCCCAGGAAGCAGCAACTCGTGTCTGTGTTTGTGTGTGCTGTGTGGGTGCCACGTGATCGTGGCCTTACTTGCAGCATGGCCCGAGTGCCCTAGGAGCCGCAGCTGCTGGTAGCTTGGGGTGATCCCTCACATAGGGTGTTCCCCTAACTTCGATCCGCTGGTGGCTCCCAGCGAATTTGCCGTGTTGGGTGATCCCGATTGCATCTGTGGCCCGCCCCGGTGACCGGAGCCGGGCCACCACAGCTCTGGAGCAGGGCTGCCTGCTGTAATTGGCTTTGCCTGGAAAGACATACAGAAGAAATCGCACCACGTCCGCACCCTGGAGGCCCGACGCAGGCATATTCGAATCCAGGCTACAACACACACCGAAATTCCATGCCATCCAAGTGCAGAGGTTGCGGGGCAGGATTTGAAAACTCAGCAAGAAAATTCGACTGTGGCTCAAGAAGAGTTGGTTAACTCGAAACGCGTCAGCCGTCTAAATTGAACTTAATACAGACAAAGTTGGAACTGTTAACACAAGCTGTTTGTTTGGGACGTTGAATCTGCACTTTATAAGAATAACAAATTCTGTTTACATTAAATCTTCACTTTTTTTGATACAAAGATTCAGTGTTATATTGACATTGACAAGTGGTGAAATCTGAAATACAAATTAAGCTTTTGTATTACTTAAAATATTGATAACAGTCTATTGACGGGATAACTAGAGTGTGCAGGGGAAGGGAGGGTTCCAACTCTGGATCCTTTTCTTTTGTTTGCATCGATATGTTAGTGGGCTTATGCCACGTCCACTTTCCCCCCGCACCTAAAATATTAGTTGAATGACGATACATTCCAGATTGAAAACGTTTATTTATAAACGCAGGAGGGCTCCAACAAACCCCCCTCCACAAATCGCAGTGACGTGCACATCATTGAAGAACGTGTCATAAAAATTGAGAATAGAAATTGCGTATTAAAAAAAACAAACAAGTAATGGCATTGTAGTTTACTTGTTCAACTTAGATTAGTGATGAAATTGACATAATTAAACTTAAATTATGAAACAGAGGCACATGGCATTGCTGTGGTGAAATGGCAAAGCAGCGCCTTTACTGACAGGCGCCCTGCAGGAGTTCTGCCTGCTGTGCTGGACCTGTGGGATGCAATGCTGTAACCTCAGTGGGAATCGCAGTGACGTGCACCTCATTCTACAGAGTTCATCGTCAATTAAAGACATGCAGGAGCTCACCTTTAGAGATGCAGCAAAACACGCACAAGAAGAGCACAACACCAAACACAATTGGGAGAATTACAGCAAGAGCTATCCCCCACGCCGACAGGGACCCCGTAGTGGTCCAGGCTAAAAAGGAAAAAAAGAACAACATAAATAATTAATTTAGGAACGAAAGGCACAAGGATTTTTTTTATTGAAAATTGAGTTTAGCAAATCTATAAAGCGATAATGCGCTGCTAATGAAAACACGGTCTAGATTTCGTATAACCCATTATTTATTGATCACTGGATACTCCTGGGAGGAAACGTTCTACATGCTCTGCCCCTCGACCAGGGGCCATCTCGTGAGCTGGTGATCATGGGCCCCACTCACTCGCCCGACCACCCCTTCCCTCTTATACTGTACCCTCCACCTATGCTGTAGCCAGTACCGCACCCCTCTCTTGCACCCCGGGCTAGCATCGTGGTAAATACATTTCTTGCATATGTAGGCACGCAGATGTATATGCGATAATCTTCAATCTGTATGAAAGTGTAATGTATTTTCGTGAATATTTAATTGACCTATACAATGAGTGCTTTCATATAGTAAAAATGTTGCACATTTCATTAATACATAATGTATGTTTCTTTAATTCAGTCATGTATACGTTTCAAATAATCATTACTCTAGCTATCATAGTACGTTAAAAAATAAATGTAATTTTTAATCTGACCTCATACACTGCTTGCATAATATTAATGTAACTCGACGTTTTAAGCCTTTAACAGGGGCGTTGTGTTTGTTAGGGCTACCCTGTACCACTGTGTAATTGGGGGTGCAACAATATTCAGGCAAACCCAGAGAAGGGTTCAAGAATTCAACTTCTATCGACCGATGTCACCAAGGGTGGAAGGGGGGAGATATACAACACCACTTACACTACATTACATCCACAACAGTCTGTATTAAATCAGGATCTTGAAGACATAAAACTCACTGTTTATCGCAATAAACCATTTACCATCGAACAAGCAGAGAATAACTGCAATCCGCACAGTAGGATGTATTTCTTACTCGTAGGTAAGAAGGTTCTTTTTAATGACTCTTGGTCCTCCACCTAACATTTTTTCTGGCTATTTAAGTGTTCTGATGTCTATTTCTCCAGAGTGATACTTAATCCTAAACCTCTCTGTAGACTGCAACTCTATTTATTATGTGCTGTCTTGGTAGCACCAGGGCAAGGGTGACACAAACATGCCCCATTGTGTCCTGAGGTGTGTTTTCGCATTAACACTGTGAGGTCTTGTTTACAGGCTGGTGGCAGCTGTTCACTTTTAATTAGGATGCATCATGTAGCCTTTTTACCACAATGGCAGCCATTTTCCCCCCAAGTAGGACCACAGTGGCGGCCGTTTGGTTTTTAAGTCCCATACATATGCAACTGGCTTTGTTGCACTCGCAGTGTGTTTGTTAAGGTGAGCCAGCGTTCACAAAAGCGTCCTTGCTGGATTGGACTGGTTCCTGCTTGTTTGAGATTCTGCCACACACCTCAGTCGGCATCCCTTTTTGTGACCATGTTCATGCTATGTTATGTTATTAGGATTTGCACTGTGCATCCCTGCCATTCGCATGGTGACAAGGCGCTCTGGCATATCTGGAAGAGAGTGGGTGGATTAATTAGTTGGGAGGAGAGGGAAAGGCAAGATTGCAGTGTTAGTGTTGAGGTTGCAGATCGAAAATACCATGAGCTTTGCGTGCTTGTGAACTTTCGAGGTGTGAAATGTAGGCGGCATTGAGGGCTTTGTGTCCAAAGGGCCTTCCTATTGATTATATATTGGGGGCGTTTGTTGGCCAGGGCATGAGTATATTAATTATAGTTAGAAGTGTGTGACATTGGAAGTCTGGGGAAATGATTTTGTTTAAATCCTGCGAGAGTAGCTGATTTGAATTTGTGTGAGTTGGGCAAGGTGGAGGGAAGTTGGAGGCTAGTCAAAAAGGAAGGGAGTGTTCTTTGGGTTTCCGAAGTGTTTTCAAATTACTAGTTTGCTGGGGGTCTCGTTATGGTGAGAGGTGGTTGATGCATGAAGATCTCCTGTGTTGAGGTTTGGATATTATGTGAGAAAAGGAAGGCATTCTCTAAGGGTTTTTTCGGTGCTTGGATGTGATGTTTCGATTCATTTGAGTTTCTTGAGTGCTGTGTGTCATGTTCTAGACAGACTGTGGCCCTCATTACGACCCTTGCGGAAAGCGACTGACCGGACCGCCACAGCGTAAATAGCATTTCCGCCATAGCACGAAGGAGCAAACTGCGGCCCATTCCGACCCATCGAGCACGAGCACCACGGCATGGCGGAAGTGCAAAGTCCGCGATGGCGGAAATGACCCCAAAACGGCCCACACCGCCGCCGTACGGCGCCCCAGGTGCAATACCGCCACCCCTCTTAGCGGTCACCGCAGTGTGCGCCTACCGGAAAGTACGGTGGCCGGAAATATACGGAAACGGAAGTCAAAACACGGGGCCGGAACGGGAAACATCCCGGCGTACACCTATAAATACACTAAAACCACACAACCACTAAAAACACTACCCTGAGACACACCCCACCCCGTCAACCACCCTAGCGAAACCAAGAAAAATGGGAAAAGTAGCGAAGAAAGCGTGCGATCGCAAGCGGCAGGTCCACTTCTCCCGCGAGGAACTCACCGTGCTAACAGAGACCCTCCAGGAGAATGCTGCCGTCGTCTTCAGCACGCAAATGACCAGGACGGCACTTGCAAACAAGAAGGCCATATGGGCTCTGGTGGCACAGCGTGTAAGTGCGGTGGGGACCGCACCCCGCACCCCACAGCAATGCCGCAAGCGATGGGACGACCTGCGGATACGCGTCCGCAGCATACTCTCTGCCAACCGCAACATTGCCACAGCCACCGGGGGAGGTCCTGAATCACCCATCAAGTTGACCCCCTGGGAAGAAATCTGTGCCTCCACCATCGGAATGGAGAGCATTGAGGGAGTCGGAGGGATGGAGAAAGGAGTGCAGACATCCGAAGAATAAGGTAGGTGGCCCAGATATAACAATCCACACAGTCCATCCATGTGAAGTACCATGCGTCCACATAGTGCAACAGAAACACATGTCCAGGAGAACGTCCACACACATCGGCCTGATAGCGCACGTTAAAATCCACAATAAATACATAAATAATTAAAAACCCCTAATACACGCACTACACGTGCAGCAGGCACACCCAAACTGCAGGCTGCCAAACAACTGCACCCTCACTCCACACACAAATCAAAGCACCTCCAAGTCCCCGACCCAAATCACCCTCAGGTACCACCCCAAAGCATGTGATACAATGCCATTCCAATTCCCACAGACCCATCAATAACCCTCGCCCTCCTTTACTCCACCACAGGGTCCGATCCAAACGACGAGCTACAGGACACCCCTACCAGCACACCTGCAAAGAGGGCCAAGACCAACGGCCAGAGACCCTCCACCTCAGCTGCACGCATCAAGACACGGCAGCAGCACAGAGGAGGGAACATCAACAGGCACCCCAGCAGCCAGCATGGCCACAACACCACCACCACAGGTCCCCCCAATGGATGCCACAGAAGGCACTGCCTCTGGTGGCAGCAGCACCATAGGTGACACCCCATTGATGGCAGCATGCTCGGACACAGAAGACGGGGATGTCGAGGTCAGATCCATCCATGACCTGTCCCAATCCCCCTGTCTGTCCCATCCCGTACAACATGAGGATACCACGCAGGTGCAGCCACAAGACGACGACTGGCCATCCCCCCCAAGCCCTGTGGCAAGGCAACATGAGGACAACAGCCCCTCTGTGACACCACCGCAAATGGCCATGGCCCAGCAGAGGCAACAGTCCCTCGACAAGTTAATCGTCCAACAGCAGCAAATGGCCACACTCCTCAAGGGCCATGCCGATGAATGTGGGGGCACCAAGGCAGACATAGAAACATCAACAGAGACACTTAGGGCAGAAATGGAGAGAGGTACAGAGACGCTAAGGGCACAAATTGAGAGTAGCACCGAGAGCCTGAGAGTCCAAACGGAGAGTAGCACCGAGAGCCTGAGAGTCCAAATGGAGAGAAGCACCGAGAGCCTGAGGGGGGAACTGCATGCGACGTCCAAAGACGTATGTGCCGAACTTGCCGCAGTGCGCCGTGTGCTCACTGAGCTCTCGCAAACCCTTAGGGACATGCATGGACGTGAGCAGGCAGACACATCATCCGTTGCAAGTTCCGTCCAGGGCAGCCCCCAACGTAGATCAGGGAGGAACCTGCGCTCCACAGGCAGGGGTGCCCCTGATACCCGCAGAGGGGGCTTGCAATAGCGACAGGCCACTGACAATGAGCATCTTTGGACACTGGTATTCGGGGGGGAGGTAGGAGGGTGGAGGGGGTGTGTTGGGCTCACTTGGGTGGCGGGTCGATAGGGTGTTCAACATGATATCACATATGCCATAAAAAGTGCACGATCAACCAATGAGATGTGTGGACATTGATCTTTGTGTACTAGGCCATCATAGGCGTATAGTCCATATTGTGCATGTCCCAGACACACGCAGTGCCACGAGTCCCGTGTCCATGTATCAGCCACCAGGCGTGAGTGCTAGAAGCATACATCAATGAGATGCTGACGGATGTCACGGGCCTCCGGTGCCTCGCAGACTCCATGAGGTGCTGCCGCATCCCCACCCTCATCATGACCATCATCAGGTGCTTGCAGTTCTGCGTCAGGGGGCATGGGCACATTTCTACGTACGCACATGTTGTGGAGCATGACACATGCCATCACCATCTTTGCAACCTTCTCATGGCGGTACAGGAGTGCCCCGCCAGACCTGCTCAGGCAGCGGAAACGAGTCTTCAGTAGGCCGAATGCCTGTTCTATGACTACACGGGTACGTGAGTGGGCATGGTTGTAGTCCTCCTCATGCTGGTCCCGTGGGTTCCGGACTGGTGTGAGGAGCCATCTCTTCAGTGGATATCCAGCATCACCTGTATGTGGACGAGAAACGTAGGATGTGGAATGCCATTGATACGTACGCACACCCCCCCCCTTCCTGCCAGTACATTGCCAAATCACATACCCCACATCATCATGCATGCAATGAGACTCACCGAGTAGCCAGGATCTGTTCCCTGCGTGTCGCTCCATGTAGCGTGGTATGGTAGAGTTCCTCAAGACCATGGAATCATGGGTTGATCCAGGGAATCGGGCACAACAATGCGTAATGATCCTGTTGGAGTCACACACCATTTGTACATTCAGGGAATGAAATTGTTTTCGGTTGCGGTACTGGGCCTCCATGGCATGTGGGACGACCAATTCAACATGGGTGCAGTCGATGGCACCAATGCAACCCGGTATGCCGGCAATTGCATGGAATCCAACTTTTGTGTTGGTTATTTCCTGCTCCGAGCGTGGTAGAGAGATGTAGTCGTCTGCGTGCTGCAGGAGGGCATCGAGCACTTGGAATAGTGTCCGTGAGAACAGTGGCTGAGAAATGCCATGCAACTGTCCGACTGTGTGCTGGTAGGTGCCAGTGGCCAGGAAGTGTAGTACAGACACCACCTTCAGTAGGGGTGGGATGGCGGTTGGGCTATCTATCATGCTGACTAGGTCAGCCTGTGTCATGTCCACAATGGCGGCTATGGTGTCCCGGTCCAGACGGTAGAGGGTGTGGATCTGCTCATCAGTGAGGTTGAACGGATGTGCTCGGAGGCGTGGGATTGCGGGCTGCCTGCGTGGTGGTAGTGGCTGTGCTGCTGGGCCTTGCTGGCCCTGCCTTGGCCTCCTCCTCCTCCTGCGTCTCCTCCGTGCGGCTGGTTGTAGTTGTTGTTCGTCTTCCTCTTGGAGTCGGAGCACTTGCAGTGCTATCAGGTCCCCCAGGGCCAACATCGCGAGTCCTGCCGGTAGCATTTCGCTGTGGTTGTGGCAGGAGACTGGCTGTGCAATTTATGTGTTTCCAGGCTGTATGGCCTCCACCTGTGGTGATTGATTCCACCTGTGCAAACTGCTCTCCCCTTTGGCCGAGCATGTCCCGCGCACGACGCTGCAAATCGGGTATTTGTATCTTGCTATTGCATTCATGTATTTGTACCCGATGGCCGTGTAAGATTGGTTGATATGTTCATTCTGCTGTGGTCCCATTGTTTCCCATACTGTCTGTGCAGTCGCGGACAGACTTGTGAAGGGTCAGTGGAACGTAGTACTCGAGTAACGGTGGGCCCTCATGCATCACTGTACTGAGTTGCAACGACGGGCGTGGCTTCCCATTCGTGGGTGAAGGCAGTTGCCATTTTCACGCACAGCCGCACTCGATGGAATAATTAGTGATTTCAAACGGCCACAGATGCCTTCTCGACGTGATGTTGCAAATGAGGAATTCGAAGGGCGGCGCTTTCGGTTTCCGGCTAGCGGCGAGGAGATGCCCACAGGTCTGTCTGCAAATATAACGTTCTATTGTTCTATGTCCTTGAGACAGGGCCCATGGCGAGGGAGCAATGATTGATATGAATAGTTTGGGATGCGCAATAGCTACGTGGGCGATGAGGCCGGGCATTCCCAAATACATGTTACTTCACAACACTGGATTTACGGGCTGGGGCACTGTGGATTTAGCAGGCTGCATTACGCACAGACTCAATGGATGTTTCTAATGTCATGTGAGTAATTATTCAGGCGTTTTGATTCCTGGATGAGGGTATGATGAATGGATGCATGGGCAGGTGATTTGATGCAGAGTTTCCCTTGTACAGGGCTTCTTGGGGTCTATCCGCCTCCCCTACGCTATGTGATGCAGGGCTGCCATAGTGGGCCCATCGTCTATCTGGCCTTGTTGAGCCCTCCCTGTCTCGACGCGCGCTCAGCCACTTGTGTCCATGCACGTTAACATTCCCCTCTGATGGATTCTGTTATGGCAGACGCATGCACAGGTACACTCGTTTGTGATGGTGTTTACACCTCGATATAGATAGTTATAAGTCGCAAGTGGTTTTGGGGTGGTGATGATCCTTTGGAGTGGGCTAGCATGCATATGGCTGTGGATTTCGTGTGCTCATTGAAGTGAGTTGTTCGTATGTGGTTCTGATGGCCATTCTGTTCTTGTTCTTTTCTTTTGGTTGACAGGTATCTCCTCCCCTTTTGCCACTGCCATCTGTATGCCACTCCTGCAGATGGATTTTACTCCCGACACCTGCTGCTTCGTGTTAATCGGTGGAGCAGCATTACGATCTTATGGGACGATCGCCAGTGGCCCACATGCCCTTACGCCGTATTGGTGGCTCGGAGCAACATTTCGGCATTTCAGCTGGACTAGTGCCTCCACATTGGGACGGCCCTGCGGTTGTGTGCGCTTCCATGTAGCCTTTTAGTACGTGAATGTGGCTCTGTGTACCATGCTGGAACAGGGCGTCACACAAGTGGTGGCTGGTCATTTCTTGCGGATGCAGCCCTCAATGGTGAAATGTGTTTTTGAGTTCGTGGCCTGATGGCTGTATGGGCTTGGTGATTTAGTTGTGCATTAAATTTCTGATCTGATTTGGCCCGTGTAGCGTTTTTCTTTGCAAGTGATGTGGCATGTGCCTATTTGTGGGGCGATGTATTGTGAGGAGATCTGCATTGGGTTCCTGCTTCGGGGTTTAGTTGCGTGGTACTGTACTGGGCGCGTTTGCCTACTGAGCCCGTGAGGTCAGGGATGGGGGCTGCCAATGTGACAGTTTGAATGTTGTCATGCTCAGGGGCGGGGGATTGGGTTTTGTGTAACAGATGCCGGTCAGCCAGGTGGACTGGTGGAATGATGTGTTTTCGGATTGTTGCTGGGCACAGGTGCCTGTGTTTGCGTGCGTTTCTTGGTGGGGGACTGTGGTCATGTCCATTGGGATGGCTTCTGTATTCGTGCCATCTGTGCCCTGCAGCTCCCATTGGCACCTCTTGTGTTGCTTTTGTTCGTTGGCATGCATGGGTGCTTTGTACTTTTCAATGGTTGCATTGTGACTTCTTTGCACCTACAGGGAGTTGTACTTTGTGGGCAGGGAGCGGTGTACAGGCACTCAGTGGGGCCGTTTACGGTTGATTCGCGATGCCGTACTTCTCGCCATGGCGGAATGGTCCATTCCGCCAGGCCTGATGGCGTTAGGTACATGTCCGCTAGGGTCGGAATTGGCGTACCGTTGCACCATGGTGGTGTTTGCGGTTTGGCATGGCGCGCGCGCGCGTGCTTAGTGCAGTTAGCGTTGGCGTTCACTACGGTGTCGCTAATGGCTTCGTACTTTGCGGTGACGGGTCATAGTCGCACCGAGCGCTATTCGATGGCGGTATTGCATTTCCGCCATCGTTTTCCCATTTCCGCCAGGGTCGTAATGAGGGCCTGTGTCTCCACATGAAAGTCGAACTATTGAGAAGTGTTGTTTCCGCTGCTTGATGGGTGTAGGATAAACTTTCAGTCTTTAAAGCATAGAAGAGCCAGCACTTTACACCTTTCCCGAATTTCTGGAGGTCCTGCAGGGTGCAGATTCCATTGGTATAATATTCCAGTGCTTGAGCATGATAGTGTAGAAGGCAAAGTCACTGTGTCTTTAACTGAAAAATCTTCTGGTTTACAGTAGTATGCCATTTCTCAATTTTTGGTCTCCGGTTGCTTGGTAGAGTGAGATTTTGTTTTGGAGGAAGTCTGTTCCTTGACTTTAAGTTCTCTGAGGGTGATGGAGAGAGCCTTGAACTGGATCTTTTTTAGTTTCGGCTATAAGTTGGCGCTGAAAGCGCTACCTATAAAGTCGAAACTACTGTCATTAAAATAAGAGCTTTAACATAAGAGCTTGAAACAGGGGCTTTGGATGCAGGTTTGTTGTAATGCCTTTCAATGCAGGTTGGCATATGAGGATGGATATGTGGTGTTTGGCTTATGTGTCCCACCCATTTACTCCCATCTCTAAGTTAAATCAATAGGATTTTCCTCCCATGTCACCCATCTGTGGGAAAAACACACCTCTTTTTGCACTCTTTGACTGATTTGCTGATGTGGGGTGAAATTGTCAGTCACGTTTACTTCCAACATGGCGGCTGCCATGTAAATGTTATTTGACTTGATTGATACTTTAAAACATATTTACTGCGGCTCTGAAGCTATGTTACACATTTGACATTTTTTATTACAAATAAACAAGATAGTGTAATAATATGTTTTGGTTTAAAATGGCACTGAAAATGTACATCTATTGATTTGTGTACTGTTGCAGTAGGGTTTTTGATGTAAGCCGCACCTGTTTAGTCAGGTCATTAGGATGTGATTGGCTGTGCATTTTCTGTTTGTTTCTCCAAGTAAGCCATTTTGTTTTGGATTGCATTCAGTAAGCATGGCTCCTTATTGTTGTTTGGCATGGCGGTTTTCTGTGCCCCGTTTGCTCCATTTTACACAGCACAATATTACAAAAGTCATATTTGAAGTGCCTGGCAGACTGCCTTCTCAAGCTCCGCCTTCCTTTCTCATAGGAGGTATGGCCTCTGCATAATGTCTTGCACCATCCTACCACGAAATTCTTCTTCCTAAGGGGTCACGTGTGTTATTTGGCACAGGTTTGAATCCCCGCCGTGTCCAATGCACCTTTAATCCTCCCGAGGTCAAGTACCATTAAATAGCAATGCGTCATTTACTACACTGCAAAATGACAACACTGCAGCAGAGATCACCAACATATCTCACTTGACTTTTTTGCCCACCTTTACTCCCCACAACACCCCCGCTACATCGTTTATTTTTTATAAACAAGGACACGCCCACTTCACGTCCTCACCTTTGTGCGTGCTGGAGCACCGTGAGGAAGAGCTGGCTGGGCTGCGGCAGCAGGTGCTTGCTCTGCCGTGGCTGAATGTGTACGTTGTGTAAACAGCGGTATGTGCTCTTATAGATGTGTTTATTTTGTTTGCCCTCGGGGTGACGGGCACCACCCGCCTCGCTTTCTGTCAGAGCCCGGTATTTTCAGTGGGCTCAAAGAGGCCATCAGCTGCATTAGGCGTGGCTTTCCGCATGAATGTTTTAAAAGCAGCCTAAGATATATTTAAGACCCTGGTCTGCAAGGAACATCTCTCGCAGGCATCGTTTTCAGCATCGGTTGCAGCAGGGAGTGTGTGTTCAGAGACAAATATTATTTTTCTAACTGGAAAGTGTGTCTGCATGTTTGAGATCATTGCCTCCCATCTGCAATTTGTGGCGTGTGAAAGTTTCAGCCCAAATGTGCTCATCAACTGGAAATCCTTGGCACTTTTTTTCTTATGAGGAGAGACCGATTTAACCACCGGTTTACAGATCAGGGATCCTATCAAATTAATATCATGGTCGGATAAAATCTGCTTTACATACATCGCCTATACTCGACTAAACGTAACTATAAGTCCCTCAAGAGCTCCAGGACCAGATGGGCTGTCTAATTACATCTTTAAACTAAACCCAGAATTGTGGTCCAACATTTTATTCTCCTTGTTTCAACAAATCAATTATTCCCAAACTCTACCCAAATCATGGAAACATTCCATCATAGTCCCATTGTACAAAAAGGGTAATCGTGAAAGACCTGAAAGTTACAGACCCATTGCGTTGCTCGATGCACCTGGTAAAATTTATACCAGGATTGTCCTTAAAGAACTGAACATTTGGATGAATCTAGCTAATATGCGTGATCCTTTCCAAACTGGTTTCGTCTCAGGTCTTGGCACGACGCCAAACATGTTTGTTCTTAATCTACTAAAAACTAAATACATCAATTGCAACCAAAATCTCTTTATGGCATTTGTCGACTTTCGCGGTGCCTTTGACTCCGTTGACAGAAATTTGTTATTTTCCAAACTAAGAAGGTTTGGTTGTCCATACTCACTACTCCGCATTATTGAGGAACTTCACTCAGACACAACGATTCAGATCAGGTTATCCACTGAAGGATCATTATCCAGAAGTGTAAAATCGGAAAGAGGGGTAAAACAAGGATGCATTTTAGCTTCAACGCTCTTCAATCTTTTCCTTTTAGATCTCGGATCAGATTTTGAGGAAACAGTAAGTGATGCGCCAAAATTAGGATCACAAAGAATTCAATGGTTACTTTATGCTGACGACCTAGTATTGATATCCCAAACACCCAGAGGCCTTCAAAATCTGATCCAATGTCTTGAAAAATATTGCAAAACGAATAATCTGATAATCAACACAGAAAAAACGCAGGTGTTGATTTGTCAAAAAAACAATAAAGTCAAGGCAAAACTCAAACGATGCAAATGGAGACTAAATAATGGAAATCTCTGTATAGTTAACACCTACAAATACTTAGGCATACACTTTACTGGAAGCATAGCCCCCCAGTTACAACTATCTATTCTAAAAGCAAAAATTCAGTCTTTAGCCTCTCAAGCCTCTATCATTTTGCATAAATATGGGAAATTCACAATTAAACATGTGCTGCTTTTTTATAAACAAAAAGTAATTCCCATCATATCTTACGGAGCTGATTCCCAACAAGTGCAATCTAGAAAATACTGGGATAAGCTTGAAGGCACGTTTTGGAAATTGGTATTCAGATTACCTAATTGTACACCAACGGCATTGTTGAGACTTGAATTGGGCTTAAATTCGATCCATTGTTATGTCTTATGGAAAATGTGTTGCTTTTTTAGAAAATGTCTAATTGGTGTTTCTGAAAAAAATGTGTTAAACACTCTAGCGCACTATTTGTTAACATCTGTTGACAGATTTCCAAAAGCTTGGCTTCAAAATGTAATTAACACGCTTACTGAAGCTAATATCTCTTTGCAGATGTTAATCGCAAATCCAACCAAAGCGAAAAAAACTTTGCTCCTACATGATTGGATTGTGACCCAAGATCTTTGCGTAAATTTAGTTGATTTCTCTTGGACCACCTTTTACCCCAAAAAAGTGGGTATAATGGAAAAATATTTACAACAGAGTCCCTCACACTTTGTACGAGCTCAGATGATGAGAATACGCTTTAATCTTTTACCCACACACGAAATTCTATCTAGACGTGATAAGAACCAAACGCAAAACCAATGGTGTCGGTATTGCAAAGATAACAACTGTATTGAAACCCTTAAACATTTAGTAGTATCCTGCTCTACATTGGAAACACTACGGCAAATATATTTTAAAACTTCCTTACAGCTCTATTGCTCTCGTTCTGAGGATGAAATTTGGGGCCTACTAATCAATAGTGAACGCCCAGCGATTTTAATCGCTTTAGTTAAATTTATAACTACTATCCTCCATTAGATGAAACTGTTGCAAATATAAGGAGATATTAGACAATCTCATGTTGCCTTGTATGTCAAAGATGAAATGTATTGAATTTTAAGTTGTTACATGTTGTTAGAGTCGAAATAACTAACCTTTAACCTGTGTTTTACTGTGCTTGCTTTATATCAAATATTTGAAAGGTTGAATATCAGCCAAACAAATTAATAAAAAAAAAAAAAAAAAACGTAACTATTGCGTGCAAGTCTATCCATCTGAGTAACAGCCACCGCTATTCGAGCAAAAATAACATGTTGTTTATAAAAGCAAGGAGGCCCTGTGTAGGCTTAGGCCAATATACTCTAAGTGATGCATGCCCTTTTTTAACTAAACATACATTACTTTGGCGAATAATACAGGCTGCTGCATTGCCTTGTCTTCTTAATGGCAAGCCATGTATTTTCTTTGCTTCCTCTTCACCAGACTGAGGGGCCATTTGACCCTGTATTTCTCCCCCTCCCCCCAAACTCTGAATGCAGTATTGCAAGGATATTAAAAGCAAAGGATGTGCTTCTGTATTATATGGGAATCTGTCCATATTCAACTTAAATTGGTTTCTAAAATGGTGATTTGCCTCAATTTAGGATCTTTTGGTCATCCCAGGCATTGGCAGTGCCAACAGTTTGGGCTTTTATGTAGGCATGGGAAAGACACTTGCCAGGCTCTAAGCGCCGGTGTTATGTGTTTCTTCCATGTTGAGTCTGATTAGTAGTCTAGTAGCTGTGTTTTAGATGACTATTGATGGTAGGAGGTGCAACATGGTGCGAGTTCCTGAGCATCTAATAGCAGTTCCTGGCAAATGCATTACACTTATACGCAAGCCAAAACTGTTGGCTTTGCCAATGCTTGTTTGATTGGTAGCCAGTGGGCTGGTCTAAGCGCTGGTGTTATGTGTTTCTTCCCTGTTGAGTCTGAGTAGTAGTCTAGTAGCTGTGTTTTAGATCCGTTGACGTTTTTTTGCAAAGTAGTCAAGAATACCTAGGTGAATGCTGTGTGCATTGTCGATATTTGAAAGAATCAAGGAGATGACGACCAGCTAATGGTGTGTGAGGGAGAAGTAAGGCATAATACCTCATGTACTGAGGAGATGGTAGAAGCACTTTTTCAATATTGCATTGTCTTGAGGTTCCAAAGTGAGGCCATTGTCCATTAATATGCCTATGTTCTTGATCACTTTACATGCTTCAGGGCAGTTGTTCATTTCCAAAGGCCATAGTAGAGGTGTTTCAGGTAAGGTGTGAAGTGAGACTTTCATTATTTCTGCTTTGTCTGGGTAGGTGGCCATCGAACATTCTCTTATTTGCATAAGGCAATTGCAGAGAGTAGTACTGGAGTTTTCATGGTCAGTCCTTTTGTTTATGATTTGTTTGTCATCTGCATAGTTGTAACAAGTAAAACCATAATATATTTTGACCTTCATTAAAAGGGTCATATAGATGTTGAAGAGGAGTGACAAGAGGCTTGATCTCTAGGGAGCTCAACAGGTAATAGGTTGTGTGCTTGAACTGAAAGGGGGTATCCAGTTGATTTCTGTTCTATCCATTAGGTAGAATCTCATCAATTGTAGAGTTGTGCCATCGAGCCTGATTTCCTCAAGCTTTCTAATTAAAGTGCTGTGTTTAACTGTGTCGAAAAGCAATGAGATGTTAAGTACAAGTGCCAAGGTGATGTTGGCGTCCATCAGATTTTAAGGTAATTCAAAATGGAAAATGGTGCCAGTTTAGTACCTATCATTCTTCTCATACGGAATTGTGAGTAATCTACTAAAATATTACAATCTACACGCTCCAAGAACAGGAGTCAGGCAGACCTTCACTGATTGGGAGGCTGCTGGCTGTTCGAATGGATGCTGGGATTTGATTAGTGGGCTACGGTCACCCAGAGACATGTGTATCTCTGTGTGTTTGTGCACGTGTCTGTGGGGATTCATGCCTGTTGAGACCCTGCACCATTGGCTAGTTTACTGCCTCGAAATGCTCAGATGGAAATGAAGACTGCATTGAGGATCCTACTGGAAGCTCTGTTGCTGGACTCCTTATCCCCCATCAAGGCAAAGCTGAGCTGTTCCACAATCAGAAGCAACTGACTGCCGCAATCCTTCTCCTATATCAATCAGACAAATTGTTGTGCTCCCCTAAAACACGTAGCCATGGGTATTACCATGCCAGAAGTTGGAGAATCATTCCATTGCTTGAGACCCAAAAGGTTTGCTTCTGCTGTTGAAATGTACTTGCTCTCCTGTACTCCTCAGGTCATATTCTGCTGCTGCCCTTTCATAAAGAGAATTTTGACTATACCTGCCTGCAGCATTGAATCCAGACCACAGCAGCTGCTTCCTTTAACCAGGGGTTAGCAGTCTGCAAACTTATTTTTCCTGCTAATGCTACATCTACTGCATTGAGGCTTGTCTCTTAAGTGTCCATTAACCTCATCTGTAACCTTGGCCCGTTACTTCATTAGTGTGGGCTTTCTTTACCTACAGACCCTGTAGCCTGCAACTGTTACCACAGCCAATGCTGCTACTGTGCTGGGACTGTTCGCTGCATCATCATCGTCTGGACTTCTGCAGCTCTCTCAAATAGCCATGATCACATCTCAGGGTCCTCCTACTCCAACTCCATCAATGATCCTCGTCATTTATGTCTATGGTCTCTATCTTAGTCTGCCTCCACAACTCTGCACTATTCTTCCTTCATGGACTTAGTCATTCACAGATCTTCATTCAGAGGTGAGTATTACTTATTTACTGTACACAAAAGGTAGCAGGCACGACTCTCTAGAAACAACATGTCATGATAACCTGTCCTGTGGTTTTTTCCCACTTTGAGAGTCCGCAGCCTTCGCTTTTTGCTCACTGTACCTTTCACAAAGGAGGAATATCCATTTGCATGTCAGTCTTTATCCCTCCCATAAGGGCAGTCCAACACAGATTAATGCCAGCCAAACCTCCTTTGAACAAGACTACCAACAGCAACCCCAGACACGTGAACCTTGCTCACTGGGCTCAGAGAGGCACATCTCCACCTCACGGATGAGGCCTAACAAGGCTGAAACACGTGTCTTGGGTTGCTTTTGGTACTCTTGTTCATAGGAGGTTTGCCTGGCATGTCGGTGTTGGACTGCCCTTGTGGGCGTGACAAAGACTGACATGCAAATGAATATTCCTCCTTTGTGAAAAGTACAGTGAGGAAAAAGCAATGTCTGTGGACTCTCAAAGTGGGTAAAAACCACTGAACAGGTTATCATGCCATATTCTTTCTAGAGAGGGGCGCCTGCTACCTTATTTATATCCTTATTTACTATAGCCTGAAGTTTGCTTCCTCTGCTGCTTCCTGACCGAGTTGATAACTTTTAGAGTTTAGAGTGTTTATTGAACACGTTTTGACCAGAGGCCTTTGGTGCATCAGAGTTACAAACTTCATAAACAGACAAAAAATGAAGCAGATGCAACATGTGTATACATGCAGAAATTACAATGGTCTCTTCCATTGTTTTCACACTTATCATTGCTGATGACCAGTACTATGACTCTATTGGGGCAACGAGCATTTAAGGGAAGGTATACAGAACATGTAATATATGCTCGATTGACTATTTTTATTTATTTATTTATTTGGTTTTGTATAGTGCCGGACGGCCCTAGGGCATCATAGCACTTGTTACAGTAGGCATGTTGGTTACATATGATCTAGAGAAGGCAATTGGTTGTGTTTGTTAGACTGCGGGAGTTAGAATTAGAGATTGCCTTGGCCCAATAAATGATGACGCGGGATACATGAGATTACCTTAGATTTAGCAGGGTTTGTACAACTACGGTTAGTACACCACGGTTTTGATTTGGAATGAGATGAAACATTTGAGGAAAGATTGCTTTTACCACAACCTACAACAGTACAGTCTCTGTTACTAGAGACACCATTCATTGACCTGCGTCCTATAAAGCACTTTCAAGTCAAGCATCCTTTTTTTAACTCTTTATTTGTCATTTCAAGTTTACAAACTTAGATTAGTAAAGAAGAGACAAATATGGGTTAAAATTCAATCAATCAGTTAATTTCTTATTCACAAGAATATAAACAAATTTACAACAGGACCACTGAGGAATTTGACAAATTATCGACTATAAATAACCTATAACCAAATTACTATGTGTACATAAAGAACAAAAACAAACCAGACAATACACACACAACATAAATAGACAATACAACACCACCAAATCACATTTATCTTCCTATGAGTTCACGTCCCTCTAAATCACGCTTTCTCCCCAATCCATCCAATCCATCCAACTTCCATACTATTAACCTAGCCTCAATTATACATTTCATCAAAAGGTCCCCATATTTCCAAATACTGACTATCTCGTTTCTGTTTTTGTAGCATTAACATCTCATATTTGGAAGAAGTCTGCAGATCAGACAGCCATCCCTGCACTTTAGGTGTTTTCCTTGTCTTCCAGACCCTCATAATTTGTTTGGTAGCCACCACCAATACTCTATTTATCCAGTTACCATGATCACAAGCTATCTGACATCTCCCTGTTTTTGAGAGTAGAATTACAGAGTAAGAAGTTTTTGGAAACACTACTCCCACAATTATGTGCAGCCTGTCCAAGAATTCCCCCCCAGAAGTTCACCACCCTTGGACAATTCCACAACATGTCTAATAAGGTAACCCCCATCCGACCACAACCCCAGCAAGACTCCTCAGTTGTCATATCCATATCAACCATCCATACCAGGGTCCAATAAAAGCGGCACACAATCCTCTGAGGAAAAAGCTGCAGGCTAAAGTCCATCTTTGAATTTGTACCCACTCTTGCCAAACTATCCCACTCTTTTGCAGTAATGTCTCTACTCAGTTATTTAATCTGCATTTGCTGTAATTTCTCCCACAAAGCAATACACAAGTCCTCCGTAGGCATCAGTCTCATAAAAGTTGAAACCATACGCGGAGGGGAATAAAAAATGTTGCAAATCATTGGCCTCTCTCCCATTTGGCTATGTAACATCCCCTGTCTCTGTGTGAGCAGGCATTCTAACTCTACATGATGCCTTTGTTCCCTTCTCCCTAAGCCAAATTTTCTCCTCAAGGTGTCAAAAAAATCCATTTGTCCATCATTCCATACATCACACACCATTAGAATCCCTTTCTTTATCCAGCTCTGCTAGCATAAGGTCTTGTTCCCAATTTGAAGTCCCGGGTTATACCACAAAGAAGCCCCATAATGGAACCACACATTTTTACCACCATTAATCATCAATGACACTAGCGCATCTCTAGTTGCCTCAGCTTTACTTGTAAATTGGGCATTCTCCCCATAGAATAAACATTGCGCAAGGAGTATGGTGGGAATTTATTTTTTCTAAAACCATCCATAATGGCAAACAGTCATCCCCCCTCATTGAAGTAGGGTGCAGATTTTTTTTTCAAAAAATCCCCTGTAATAATGTTCCAGATTGGGGTACCCAAACCCTCCCTCTCGCACAGCGCGCATTAAAATATATTGTAGGATCCCAGGTCTCTTGCCGTCACCCCATATAAAATCTTTAAAGATTCTGTCAATGTGCTTGAGGGCCTTCTTAGTAAATCTAAGTGGGAGCGATTGAATTATATAAAGGACTTTAGGCAAAAGCACCATCTTTATTGCAAGTCAAGTCAAGCATTCTAATGAGGCCGTGCCTAACCGGTCTAAGGGCCTCATCACGAGTTGGGCGGTAATGCCGGCTGTATTACCGCTGGCAGTATTAGCCCTACCGCCAAACCCCCCGGCGCTATTAGCCTCTCTTGGTTCACTCCTCATTGGCTTCTCTACATTAGTGATGATGATATTCCTCTTGTCTCAGATTAATTCCATATTTTTGCTGCTCACAATTGGTGACCTATGATGTTTCCTTGGGCAGACATCCTTTGGCATGAAAATTCTTTGCTTCAGATGAGAAGAACTGACTGGCAAAGGTTTTACAGCTGTCCCAGACGCCTGAGAATAACTATCATGTCCAAATAGGTTGGTAATCTTGGGCTGCAAGGAAGATTACATGGCAGATTTAACTTAAATATCAATTGAGTTACATGAGTTGTCCCCCTGTTTCACACAGACATTTGTATATGCAGATATCAACATTGATTGATGAATCCTGAGGACCTCGTGATAGGCATTTTTTTTCTTTTGGAAATAATGTGGTAATATTCAGTATGTTCAAGTTGCTGTTTAGGATCTACCAAGGTTCCAAGGTTTCGAGGTTCCAGTAAAAGGCAAAATCAGGGAGGCCGCACTACACTCTACACACAGCACATTATGTTACATTCTCATTCAAAATGTGCAGATTTAACTAAACTGGAGAATTGGAGGTGCATCGGGGGTTCAGCATGCCACCTGCCTGAACATGTAGATGCCTTTGGACAAGTTTTCTGCCTTCTGCCTCCACCTCTGACTGTCGTCTCATCTCCCTCCATGTGGGTTGCTGAGCTGCAAGAGGAGGCACAAAAGCAGAAAGTCAGCCACTGCTGCCCACAAGTGAGGAAACTAGCGGGGCTCTAATGGGACTCCATAGTGACCCTCCACTCACCTGGATGTGCAGGCCCCCCCTAGGGACCGGCCCAGTTATGTGAGGCCCTGTCAACCAGCCGCACCGTGCATGCTCACACCACAGCTGCCTCCACCTGCAGACGGTCATCAGCGAGAAGTTGAGGCAAGTCTCTCTCTCTCTCTCTCTCTCTCTCTCTCTCTCTCTCTCTCTCTCTCTCTCTCTCTCTCTCTCTCTCTCTCTCTCTCTCTCTCTCTCTCTCTCTTTAGAGGAGATCCTGAGCCATTAGAGGAAATATACCTGGAACCTACTTGAAGTGTAGTTAGAGGGCTGAAAACTTTGTTGGAGGCTCTTTGCCGTGGATGTGTGTTCACGCCTAAGCCTTCATGGAAAAAGCTTGTTCTCTCTTCTGTCCAAGGGAAACATGACTCATGCTTTTCCTCTTCTTAAATCAGCAGGGATGTCTGGAACCTCCAGCCCTGCAGCCCAAGGAGGACCCCAGAAACATTCAGGACCCATGATCCTGGCTGGACATGAAGCGTGTGCCCTTGCTGCCTGGTGAAACTCCAGTGCTATTGCTGCTGCTGTTAAAAAATAACTGCTCCTCCAGGGGACATTCTAACCTGAGCCTTTGCAGCTCCTCCTTCTCATGGGCCACATCTGCATCCTATCCTGCATCCCTTTCTCCTCACCAGAGCTGCATGCGATCAGATCTGGGTGCTTCTGCTGCTGTATTGCCCTTCAATGTGTAAGTCACCTGAAAATGGTCACACAACACTACAGACATTTTTCTTGTGGATTCCCCAGGGAATTCACTTGCAGAGACGGCACTGCAGTCAAAATCATTTGACTCCAGACACTATTCGACTTCTTCTAGCAACCTGGGCAACATCCTTGGGGGCCTCATATTTCCAGTCCATTTCTAAAGCTCTTGGGGGTTCACCTGCAACCCTTTTCCAAGACCTATATGACCATGACTTTCACCTATTTATGTTTTATTATGTTTTTCGATCTTTCGAACTACAACCCAAATGTATCTAACCACTGAGAAGCTAGTACATACAATAATAATAATAATAATTTAGCATTTATATAGCCCTACGAACCCTCAGGCATCAGAGCGCTGCTTATTATTACCTACGGTGTGTGGTGCGCATTTATCGACCTCAGAAGGATGAAAGGCAGATTTTGGCCCGGCTGGGATTTGAACCTGCGTCAGATGTCAAAGTGAGCACCTCTACTCACTGTGCTATCTGACCGGCTAAAATGAAAGACATCAAACAATAAATATATAGCAAACAATATAGGCCCATAATTAAATACCTAAACAGTCAATGAAATAAAAACAGAAAGGCAATGCTAAAAATTATCTTAAGTTGGCAAATTGAGTATATAGTGAAAGGGAAAGTAATCTGGGAGCAAGCAGCCTAAAGGGTCATCATTTTATGAAGAAAATCCGGTAACATCCTGATACAGCCATCCACTAATACATAGAAATTACCCAGTTGGACATGAGAGTAAGAAGCCCACAGAACATCAGTCAACTTGATTATCTAACCATCATCCAGTCCTGGATGTCGACTGCCTTCCTCAAACGTAACCCCTCTAAGACCAAATTGTTCCTCATCGGTCCACCCGCTAAACAACTTATCCAACAATGGTGTTAAGGGTGGACCCCCAGGTCCGGCTGAGCCACTTTGGGGGCCCGCTGAAGCAAGTCCGTGGAAGGCCTAACTCCTTCCCTCATTGCTAATCAAGAACTCTAGGTCCACACAAGAGACTAGGATTACTGCGGTTCATTGTACAAAACATGCCACAGGGATCACATAAACGGAAGTGCATTCACAAAGCTCTCAATGGAACCTGGCTCGCAGGCCAGTTTTGTGACAATGTGATGTTGTGACTGGCGTCATCGCTGGCAACCGTCTCAAAAATCTATCCTAACTTGGGATAGGCTGTCGAGTAGAAGGTCCCCTATAGAGATATATGATAGAATTGGGTTATTGGCCTGGACAGTGT
The DNA here is from genome assembly GCF_040938575.1 of Ambystoma mexicanum. Lineage (NCBI taxonomy): Eukaryota > Metazoa > Chordata > Amphibia > Caudata > Ambystomatidae > Ambystoma > Ambystoma mexicanum. The sequence goes on along the minus strand of NC_090936.1, from coordinate 565,233,029 downwards.
CAGGTGGTATGCCTAGCAGTTACCCTAAAATTGTTACTTCAAATTAGTTACAGTATCTGGACCCTATGATTGGTTGGCGACCCTCACCATCCACCCCGAAGGTTCTTTGCCCTGATTGGGTAAGCCCAGAGCCTGGGACTAACTCTGTTCTCAGGCCGCGAATACCTGTGAACAATAATTGGTATACTTGTGCATCAGTGAGTTGCAGCTATGTGTTGGCATCATACAGTGTGTAGCCCATAGCCGTGCTGAGCGCGCCCCGGTTCTCAATTCAGTGTTACGCCGTAGCTGTAACTATATTGGTGCAGTTATTGTCTGGACGGTGGAACAGGTGGCTCTTCTGAGGCCGTACTCTTGGCAGCTCCTCACCATGGTCTGATCACGTGCCGGAGACCGTATTTGTGAGCTAGGATATTCAATGTATTCTGTATTTTGTCAGAGAGCTCACCTCTCCTGCGGCCAGTGTTACTTCAGTTCAGAAGAAGGAATGCCAATTGCAACATTACGACCTTGGCAGTGGCTTCGCTGCTGTCACGGCAGTCCTGCTTGTTCATGGTCCCGTGAGGCTTTGGGTCCCGTGTCTAGGCCGACCGTGGCCTACTTGAATTAGTGAGCCATAGTATGGCATCTGCTGTACACATGTTCTAATTTGTCTATAAGTTAGTGTGTTATGGATGTCAGGTCCCTTGAGTGCTCCTGTCATACCATGGAGTTATTTGAAAATGAGCATCAGCAAGCTTATACACAAACTGTTATTGCTTCTTGTGTTACTGCTGTGCTGTAGCAGGCCTAATGGCAAAATAATAAACATGCAGACGGTATGTATATGCAACAGTCCTCTAACTATAGAGCTGCATATCCGTATTCTTTGTGTACTTGGGTGTGTGTGCATGTCTGTGATGTGCGATGGCACGTATGCTTCATGTCTAACGTGGCTAAGTCATTGTGAGGTCTCTAATGACAAGTGACATGGCTTCTCAGCGTTTAGTCAATTCGGTCCATGTAGTCGTCTCCAGTTCTGTCTTGAGTCTCTTCATTCATTCTGGGTAGGGTCCGTACCACTGCAGGGTTATAGGGTCTGCTGGGTGAGTATGTTTCGTGGTAGTTTTCCATTGTGGGCACAGAAGGGATGGGAGTAAGTTAATTTGACCAGCGGCCATATTGTCGCAGGGGTTTCTTCTTGAGGAAGGGTCTTCTGAGACTGGGGGCACCTTCTGCTTTCCCCTCTTCAGTCGCCACTCTGGTTGACTTGTCGACCACATCACCATTATCTTCTCCCTCATCCACCATGCGCCATACTTTCGTTATTCCAGCCAGATGTCGATAGTAGTTGACATGATCTTCAAACGACCAGGACATGTAGACGTATCCCCCTTCAGGCTTACAGTATACCCATGTCCTGGCGTACTTCTTCGGATTCCGGGGGTTTTCCACTTTCATTCCAGGCAGAAAGATATCTGACGCTGCAATCTGCTTCCTCAGCCTCTCTCTTTGCCTGATGATGTTGTCCGTTTGTTCTCCGTTTTCTAGTTCCATCAGTAGTTGTATCCCAACTACTTCTGCTGCCGTGTTCTTGCATCTTGCACTGCACATCTTTATCCCTAACAGTGATGCCACTCCTAGTATGAATGCTCCAGCCAGTACCTTCATACCATGTGCCAGCCAGGCGGGCATCCAGGACCAGAGATATGCAAACCAATGTTTGTCTTTCCCTGTTCCTTGTACTTCTGCTTCCATCTTTGCATGCAAGTGGGTCAATTGGGCCACTGCGTCAAATAATGTTCCGTTATCTTCATCGTTGACGGGAATGAACGTGCAACAGGAACTTCCTATTTTTGCAGGAACCCCTCCTTCCATAGCTTCAGGAGATCCAAGTCATATTTGTTCTGTAGTGCCACTAACCTTATTGCTCAGAGCTCTTCTTGTATTGCATTGAATCTCTTCACTGTTTAGTTGGTAGTGACCATGAGTTCCCACCTGGTGATCTGCAACCATTGTGCATTGGCATACGCCTGTACTTCAGGAATGAATGCTGCAAAGAACATCTGTGCTCTGCTGAATAGTCTAGGGGAGGCTGGTACTTCGTCCAATGCTTCTTCAGACCATCCCCACAAGTAGTTTCCTTCTCTTTTCACCCTATTGAGCATTTTAGCATTGTCATTGTCTTCTGAGCTGTCAAAGTTGGGTGCTATTGATCTCTTTTTCCTTGTACTGTGTTGCATTTTCAGGAACTCTCCTAGTTGCAGATCTTTTCGTGGCACTATTAGGGAGGGCATGTTAACGTGTGCCAGTGAGCATATCCCTCCCCAGTTTGGGGACAACTTCATATGCCTTTGTCCCGCAGGCCCAATAATGGTCCATTAAGACAGTCATCCCTATCTGCATTTCTGGTATTATCTGTATCGATTTGCATCCAATGTTTTCCCCTACTTCATCTTCGCCATTATTCTGGAAGCAGAGAGCTGGTGTTGTCAACAGAATTATTGACATAGGTCCTGCTTCGCTGTCTACCCATGTTACTAATTTGGCGCTTCTGTCCCATTCTTTGAGGCACTTGTCATTTCCCTCCTGTACCTTATTCACTGCTGCCTTTGCAAATGTTACTCATCCTTCAGTGGTGTATACTTGTCCATAAACTAACATGTGTGGTCTTTCCCAGCACCCTAGTTCCACTCCTATCTCTCTTGCTCTCCATGTTCAGCGTTATAGTTTTCATCTCTCCTTTCTCTGGTCCTTCTGTAATGTATTGCAGACTTTCAGCTAGTTGCCAGTAATTATTCATCATGGGCAATGTCTTGATATAACTGTCTTCATATGAAATGGTTGCTTTGGACATCCATTTTATGGTGTCTGTTTTCCCTTGAAATCTTCCCCTAGTTTGGAACATGGCTAGGTACATAAGGCATTGTGCTGTTGCCGCAGGTATTTCTGTTGCTTCGAAGGTCCTGGAGGTGTTCATGGCATAGGGGATCGACTGGCATACATAACAGCTCTCATCAGTTGTGTCTTTCCCTGTTTTAGACGTATGTTTGTACCAGATGTTATTGGTTATGTGTGCGTTGTCAGTCAGTTATGTCTCTAAACCTTTTGTGTCAGTAGCAACACTGTGCTTACCTCTCCTTACCTTTCCAGGAGTATCACTGTACCACCTGACACCGTGGGCTGTGCAGCTTGGGTTGGGGAATTAGTAGAGGGTACAGCGGAGACATGCAAAGCAGAAAAGAACTGCCAAAGGGCAGTTACCAATAGTCCAATAGAGAATGATAATGGCACAATAATCAATGCTGTTTTTATTACAGTCATGTTTGATCCTTATACTTAAAACTTAGCTGTAGCGGATGAGATGATAAAGTGGCCCAGCTGAAAATCACGTATTATTGTTAGTATTTGTAAGTAAAATTCAAGCTCTGCGTACTAAATAATAATTGAGTGCCATGCAATCATCTCTTTCCATATTTTTTGTATAGAACAGTGTCAGAGTGTGTGTAAAATGTGGTATGCACCCTGTTCAGGTTGTGGGTACGTTTGCGCTAGATATTCAAGAAATGCATAATCATATATTCATGGTGGTCAGGGTCTGAAATGCATGGGTCTACTAATAGCATGGACAAATTAATGGGACAGTGCTTTGGGATGCTCAATCAAAGGCGTAGACTAACTGTGCATGCAGTATGACAAGTTAAAACATAATGCTAATCTATCATTTCATATATTACACACACTTGGAGATGTTGCAAGAGGACAGTGTGAGAGGAGGAGGGACGGGACTGGTGCTGTTGAAATGTCTTAGGATCTGGCAGTGTTTATCATTTATCAATTTGCACCGGTACAGCTGTAGGGGGTTCAGTCACTTGGGAACGTCTGAGCATAGAATGCAGAGTTGGGTGTGTGTCATTAGAGACTTGGGCATTTGGGTTTTCTGATTCAACATTAGTATTGCCAGCTTCTACAGCCTCACATTGGGGTGCTATTTATGGTTTATAGAGTTTGATGTCGTGGAGGTGACTCCATGCTAATTTCCCTTTGGGCTTCACGGTCCGGTCTGTGATAGCCTCTATGGTGTGGGGGCCAGTGAACGGGGGGGTATTCCAACGACCAACAAAATTCCTCAATAGCACTCTATCTCCCACTTGGCTCGTTGGTTCTTTCTGTGTCTGTATTATGGGTGCTGTCTCGCGTGCCGTCTTCTTGTTTCTTCTTTGTCTGCTGTAGTTGAAGAGAGATAAAGAAATGCTAGAAGCAAGAGTAGTCACATAATCATACATCTCTTGTCCCAGAATGTTTGCAGTACTATTGCAATCTTTCAGGCTCTTGTAGGGGGTGCTAATGGGAGATGCATCCTGCGTCCCCTCACAACCCCGTGCAGTGTTAAATGGTGGTCGGACCCTGCAATAGATACTCCTGGAGTAGAAGAAATGGGTGTAGTTATACTGCAATGGCTTGGCGTCATGTCTGCAATCCATCTTCCCTGGGGCTGGAACTACTCTGGTGTTGTCCTCCATCCTTTCCAAAACGAAGGTTGCCTCTTCTGCAGCTCACCTGTAATGTTGGTAACACTTACCTTTTTGGGTGTGGCCAGTAGAATCAACTAGAGCTTTCCCAACCTGCTTTTTCTTGAAATGTCATATAGACTTTGCACCTACAACATATTGCACCCTCTATCCTACACATCTTTCTGACTGTTTTGTGTTGCACTTGCCTCTCCTAAATGCTGCCCTAGTGCTTCTTCCCTGCCGTTTTGCTCTGTTTCTGTATTCACTATGCAGCATTTACAGGGATTGACCCTGATATGCCCCTTGATGACTGTTAGGAAAGTTTCTCTTTTGGGCAACTTATACAACATATTCTATGGACCCCAAACATTTTATTTTTGTCTTACACCGTGTCCTGAATTTTTACAGACAAGTGAAGTATTCAGCTTCACTTCCCTGGTCTTTTGCTCATTTGTTATGGGGAAACTGACTAGTGCTTCTGACTGTCTGTACTGGGAAACTATGTTTCCCTTTTGTATCTGTTTAGGTTACTTTTTCATATTGCACACAGCATCTTGCAATGCAGTGCAATACGGATACTTTTGTATCACCCTACACTTACACCACAGGGGTTTTGTGGTTATTTTTATATGTGCCTAAAGACAATCTGGTGGCAGCAGATACATTTTTACGATTTGTGCTATATTTTTAGTTAGCATATTCGCGTTTACCGTGTCTGTCTACTAACTTTGGCTAGTGCTCCAAGATGGCCATGCCACAAGATTCTTCACTTGTTCTTTGGCCATTTTGTTCTTTGGCCTTCTTCCTGCCTTCTCAGGTCAGGAATGACCTTTTATGGTAATGTGTTTGCCCTGGAAAGCAGTAGTTTTTTGTGGGCTAGTGCATGCCATGTGTGTTTGGACCCAGGAAGTGGGCTGCCACTGTCTGGTCCCAATCCACATACTGGTGCCAGTGTGTCTAGTGTCCATGCATGAGACAGCCCCACAGTGGTCCCTGATTGGTCCACTGCTGGTGTGCATGTGTGGTGCTGATTCTTTCTATTGGAGGGCTACGTTTGCTCACTAACCTTAATTTAGGTTAAGACGGCATCCTGCAGCCATTCCAGCAGATCAGAAGAGGATCCAAATATACAGTGTAGCTCTGCAGATGACAGAATGTCAGTCTAGAAAAATGGACACCTCTCATATGTGACCGCAAATGTATTCTAATGGCTGTGGGCCAACCGTCTCATGCACGATATGACAGAATATAGGTTTCCGAGTTTGCCAATGAACGGCCATTTTGATGTAACAAGAATCGCCATTTTGTTTTCTAACCATTGCTCATTGCTTTCTGTTCTTATTGCTTTGCAGTATATTTTGTTCTTACACTGCTCAACTGTAAAACATTGTTGTCTGCACGTGAAAGGACAAGGCCGCAGGGCCGCAAGGATAACAAAAGTTAGTTGAAACACAACGTAGGCAGCGCCAGGAAGAATGCCCGGCTCCCTCCCGAATGTAGCCTTGAAGCAGAGCTGCAGGGCATTTAATCATTTCACAGCTGCCAGCCAGTCTCGTTATATGGTAGAATATGTTAGAATAAAGCAGCTAAAGGCTTGAATTATGCTATTCTTATGGCCCCCCTTTGCTGAGCCCCGTTAGAGCGTGTCGGCTCCCAGGACACGAATAGAACCTCATAGATAGCAAATTCTGGAATGCAACTCTTCCCCCGTATGTAGCTCGCTTCCAAGAACAGAAGCGCTGTGTTCTGTTCAACAACTGAAAGATGCCTCCGCACTCATAAACTGAAAATTGTTACTAGAATAGATATTTGAAGGTGTCATAGTTGTCGAAAGTGTCCATCATCACACCGAGTTCAAGGAAACCCAGTAAAGGGGGGTGTTAAACATGTCATAGCTGATTGTTTGATATGCATTTTGTATATATGTAACTGATGTACGTAATTCACTCTCGCGTCCCTCGAGGTCTAGAGATACACGTCGCGGGGCGTGAGACCGAGTTGGCCAACTGAGACTTTTGCTTTGCAATAAACCCTAGCTTTGGGAATACAACCTCGTGTCTGGTGTATCTATCGTGTGTGGTGACTTGCCTTGTTTCCATAGACGTAAGGGACCCCTAGGGGCCCCTTTCAAGATGGCGCCCGAACAGGCACCCTCCCCCACTTGTTCCATCACATACATTGTAATTGAGTAAGGCGGAGAATGGCGAGGACGGGACGATCGAGCCGGGATCAAGAGGTGTTCGGGCGCCCTGTAGAAGTGATGAGAGACTCCTTTGCAGATCTGCACACATCTGATCCCTGATCGACGTGCCTGGCTAGAGAACAAGGAGGCGAGGGTCCCGAAACGAGGCGGAAGCCAAGAAATGCAGACACGACGTCATTGGGTGCGTCAGTATACAGACGACTTGTGTCCGAAAGGACAAATTGATTTATCAGGTGAGTCATTCCCCGATTCAAAGTAATCCTGATATTGGTTGAGAGTTGACTTTGTAAAATCAAACGCCCTAGGTAAGGTTGATTAACCAGGGGGAAGGATGAAACATGCCTGGGGTATTGTCCACCCTAGCAGGGTTTTTCCACTGTGGTAGACAATCTTTGGAAGATGGCCAAATTGTACCACCTGGGGGAACGCCGGCGTATGAGATGTATGTGAAGTATGGAGTGGGTGCGATAATATTCTGCGAGACTTGGCATAGGCAAACCAGAAAGCAACAAGACCATCAGTGGCCGCTTAATGGTAGTTTTGAGATAGCGAGAATAGATAACTTGGAAAGGGTGTTAATAAGAAAGAAAGCGCGTCCTGCAGAATTTGATATCGTTAAGGACTGGAGAAGGGAAGCAATGCTCCGATTTAGAAGTAGAGAGAAGCATGCGCGCAGGAATAAATCGAAAGGTGAAGTAGCGGAAGAGAAAGAAGAGGAGGAGTGGACTGAGAGTCTAAGGAGGGTAGGTAGGCGTGACCAGTTGAATATAGAAAAAATATACGCACAACGAGAATTACATATAGCAGATGAATTGATAGAAAACATATTGACCCATACAAAACAAGGCCCAAGATCAGAAGGGAGGCCGGACACGTCAGTAACTAGAGCCCAAACCCCGCCCATAGCCCAAGCTCTCCCTCCGGTAGCTCAAGTCCTCCCACAGCCACAGACCGCGCACATAACACTTTCTATTAGCCAACCAGGCCCACAACAGACACTCCCTGTTCCCATTGTCCCATCCGCACCTCCCGCCTTAGACACAGACTCGGTACCGTCCGTTCCTCCCGGGGTTGAGGTTGAAACCACAGGGGCGAGAGGCGGGACTGAACAACGGGGATGCACGAGGGTAACTCGCAGTGCGATCAGAAAGGAAGGTGGAATTGCAGCAACAGGCAGAGATGTATATAGATGGGAATGATGGGACAACAACATTGGCTTCGATATATGACTTCCGAAGAAGCAACGAAAGACAGGTAGTGCTGGAATGCATGGGTGAATATTTGGTGGAGAAATGGAAACAGTTCATTGGGAAATTACCAACGCAGCGATTGTTAGATTTGGATGCATTAGCACGCTGTAGGGAGAGGGATGAAGAAGTGAGAGAACATGTATATGGACTTTTTGAACTTAAAGATGAATTAGATAATGATTATGCCGAAATGTTTACTACACCTGGGTACAGGGGTAAGGATATCGGGAGACATCGGAAGGGAATGGAGGGGTCACATAATGAACGGCAGCAATTACCATCACCGGGGCAGAAGGAAATGGTGGTTGAATTATCGTTGTTAAAACAGATGGGGCAGACTTGAAAGCATGCCTATTGAAAACGCAGGTACTACTGCAGCAAGTAGTAGGACATAATAGAGGGAGTTGGAACGCACAAGGAAGGAGTAATTCGAATATGCATGGGGGAACAGTGGGACCAAATCAGTGTGCGTATTGTAAGGAGGAAGGACACTGGCGTGCACAATGTCCACATCTGCAGAACAGAAATGGGTCAGGTCAGAGGAGACAGCATATAGGACACCAAGGAGCGAATGGACCAAATAGGAATAGTATGCAGCAGCACCACAATAATAGAGGTAATCAAAACCGAGCCCAAAACCAAAGTGCCCCTAACCAGAGTCAGGGACAGCAAAACCAACAGTATGGAAACCAGAGTGGGGGAAATAGAGGGAAGAGTGGGAACGTTTTCGATACACAACCAAACACGTATTACAGTAACAGCAATGATTACACATCGGACAATGTGTTATTTCCCCAATATGACAGCCCAGGACAGGGGTCGGAACCAGTGTTTATTCCCGTGAATGAGAGAGGACCCTACGTAGAAATGAAAGTCGGGAATGAGGAGCACCACTTTCTTGTAGATACAGGAGCCCAAAAGTGTTCAATAGACCACCACTTGGTTCCGGATTTACCACTGTCAGGGCAAAAGAATGTTTCCGTAGGGTTCGCAGGTACACCAGTCATAAACCCAGTGTCCCAACCAGTCCCAGTTACTATTGGACCATTCACTGAACATTGTCCTTTCCTTTTAACAGAACATTGCGGGGAGAACTTGTTGGGATTAAATTTGTTGAAAAAATTAGGTTCCGTTATACATTGCATGGCAGACGGGATGTTCCTAACGATTTGGCCACAAGATGCCCCTGTGTCAGAATTCATGTCTGAAACTTTACCAGGAGAACTAAGTAAAGTGCCAACCTGTATATGGGCAATGCATGACAACGATGTAGGATGCTTGAAAATAGAGCCAGTAAAAATAATTTTGAAAGAAGGCGTTACCCTACCGCGAATTCCCCAATACAGAATTTCGGCTGAAGGTGAGAAAGGATTGAAGAGTATTGTTACAGATTTGGTGAAATTAGGGGTGATTGAAGAAATTACAGGCAGTACATGCAACAGCCCGATTCTTCCAGTTTATAAAAAAGGAGGCAATGAAGTACCATACCATTTTATAATTGATTTGTGCGCGCTAAACAAAGTAGTAGATCCACAATTTCCTTTAATGCCAGATGTCACTACAATATTGACAATGATACCTGTTTCAGCAGAATATTTTAGTGTCGTTGATCTAAAAAATGCGTTCTTCAGCATTCCAGTGGACAAGGACAGCAGATATTTGTTCGCGTTCATATTAGGAGGACAATCATTTACATTCACGCGGATTCCGCAAGGTTACACGGAAAGTCCGAGTATTTACAGTAGAGCATTGAAAGAGCAGCTAGACATGCTAGACTTACCAGTGGGTTGCGCACTCTTGCAATACATAGACGATCTACTATTAGCTGCTGACATAGAGGAGATTTGTAAAGAAAGCACTGTATTACTGCTGTCACAACTAGCGGCACATGGCCATAAAGCTAGTTTGAAGAAATTTCAAAATAATCGAAAGGAGGTGGCCTATTTGGGCTACCTATTTTCGAAAGAAGGGAGAAGGCTAACGCCAGAACGCATAGAAAGTATTTCTTGTATGCCTATTCCAAAGACACAGAAAGGAGTCAGAGCCATAATAGGCATGGCTTCATATTGCCGACAATGGATTGGTAATTTTGCGTTAATTGTGAAACCGATGGTGAATTTGACTAGAAAGGATGCGGCTATGCCTTTACAGTGGGATGAGGAATGTCAGAAAGCATTTGATAAATTGAAAATTATGTTCGGCTCCAGTTTTGGGCACGCAGAATTATGAGAAGGTTTTTAGACTGTTTGTGTGTGAAAGTGAAGGATGTGCATTGGCGGTTTTGACACAGGAACAAGGTGGAAGAAATAGGCCATGCGGCTATTTTTCTTGTGCGCTGGACCCTGTAGCGCGCGCACTACCACGATGTTTGAGATCTGTCGCGGCGGCTGCAGCATCAGTGAAACAAACGGAAGGGATGGTATTGGGGCATACTTTAATTCTGATGGTGCCACATGCCATAGACGTTCTATTAAATAGGACACAGACGCAACACCTCACCTCTGCTAGATTGACAAGAAATGAGATTATCCTGTTCGCACCCCATATCCAAATTATGAGGTGTAGCACTTTAAATCCTGCAGAATTAATGCCACTACCCATAAAAGAAATTGGGGAGAATAAATCACCCCCCACATGATTGCTTAATGGTCACTGAGGAAGAAACCAAGGGGAGAGTTGATTTAAGTGATACCCCACAGAAAGAGCCAGATGGAGAGTTATTTTGTGATGGCTCATGTTTTAAATTACCTGACGGCACGACAACTGCCGCGTACGCCATCACTACCCTAGAGAGCGTTGTAGAAAGCAAAAGAATACCCTACAACTCGGCACACGCCGCAGAGATAATAGCATTAACCAGAGCCTGCGAAATGTCTGAAAATTTGAATGTGAATATATATACTGATAGTCAGTATGCTTTTGGGGTGGTTCATAACTTTGGTCGACTCTGGGCTGATAGAGGGTTTTTTGACATCACATGGTGCCAGAATTCAACATGGCCATTTGATTGTACGATTGCTGTCTGCATTCACGCTTCCAAAATGCCTAGCAATAGTGAAATGCGAGGCACACAAAAAGGTAACATGCAAAGTAGGAGAGGGAAACGCGTTTGTAGACAGAATTGCGAAACAAACTGCCACTGACTTAAATACCAAAATGATGATGGTTCAGATTGAGGAAGTACCCTGTATGATAGAAAATGGAGTTGCCACTGTCAAAGAAATGCAGGCAGAAGCTACGGCCGATGAAATACACAAGGGTGGGCAGAGGGCTCTGCTGAGTTAGATTTGGAAGGTTGTTGGGTGGACAAGGGAACTAGAAACTGGATGTTGCCAAATTCATATGTGACTGCAATGGTCACAATGGCCCACAGCCCTACCCACATCTGTGCGAAAAAGATAATACAGCACCTATCCACAGTGTGGGAGAATGTAAACATAAAGAAGAATGCAGAGAGGTTGGTGCAGAACTGTATCACGTGTTTACAACACAATGTAGGAAAGGGAACAGTGACTCCAATAGGCAGTTTTGGCCCGCCCTCTATGCCTTTTGAGGTGATCCATTTTGATTTCATAGAGATGGAGAGAGGCCAAAATTTGAAATATGTCCTAGTGGTGATTTGTGCATTCAGTAAGTGGGCATATCCCTTAAAGGACTGCACAGCAATGAGCACGGCAAAAGTAATGCTTAATGAATATTTTTCCCATTTTGGCTTGCCCCGTGTCTTATGGTCAGATAATGGCCCACATTTTGTGGATGCAGTAGTGTTACAGATATGTGCGGGTCTTCAAATCGATAAGAGATTCCATAGTTCAAGGCATCCGAGTTCGGCCGGTCTTGGGGAGAGGCACAATGGGATTCTCAAGTCAGAAATCAGTAAAATATGTGCGGGAAGCAAGTTGAGTTGGGTGGATGCATTACCAATAGCGCTATTATGCATGCGTACGTCTGTGCAGGCTAAAACTGGGCTCTCCCCGTATGAAATCGTAATGGGGAGGCTGGCACATGTTTGGTGCGCACCTCAGCCGAAACGATTTAGAGAGTATGAACATCCTGTGCTTAGTACTTATTGTGGCCTTTTAATGCAGAAATTGCATTTGATTCATCAGCAGGTGCAGGAGTCATTACCAGTGAAATACATCGGTCTGGGGCACGCGCTGGAGCCAGGAGACTGGGTGCTGCTTAAATATTTTGAATGAAAGTCATTGCTAGCACCCAGGTGGCGCGGCCCCTATCAAGTACTCTTGGCAACGCAGACAGCGATACGGGTGGATGGACGGAAGTCGTGGATCCATGCCACCCATGCCAAAAAGGTTCCAACGTCACTGAAAGACTTGCCTGACCCAGACGACCGGGAAGAGGCAGCGGTCCCAGAAACAGAAGAAACTGTTGCCAGGAAGCAGCCACCAAATCTGCCCGAAAGAGAAGTGAAACTCGAAACAAAGCCTGAGACGACTGCCAAAAAAGGGGAAGGGCAAAGAGTGCCCCAACGTTGCCAAGCAGAGTCGACATCACTGTTGGCCGACACGAAATCTGCCTTGCAAATACCAGCAGAAACTAAACGTGTACCCCTTTGGCGCCCACCAGCACTTGCCAGCACGCCAATGACCGAATCTGCATCACTGGCGCGGCGTACACCAGCACCTGCAGTAGCGCCACAGGCTGACTTTGAGCCTGAATCTGGAAGTGCACCGGCACTGTTCACGGATCACACGATACCAGGAGTGAGGCGATACAATTTGCGGCCGAGAAAGACAAAGTGATCCACAGTTCTTTGGCGTTTATATCAACCTCTGGTTCTGCTCATGGACGGAGAAGGAACTAGAGGTGTAGAGGAGAGAAGCGTGAGAATTGTGCAAGTCGGACAATTCAAGACTTGCGGCTCCTCGGTGCGATCATAAAAAGTACATGTGTCTGGAACCAGAGCGGACAAGCTGGGCGCACATGGTACTAAGGCAATAAGATAACTGATCAAAAGTCCTCTGAGCAGAATGAGAAAGGACAAGTGAACTTGCCTAAAAATAAATAAGCAAATTCAGGCTATAAAGGACTGGCAGAACTGAACTGTGACAATTCCGTTTAACTTATTGACATCAGAGCAAGCGCAACGAAGAGAGATATCCATGACGAACTGTAATAAGGAAGAAGAAGGACGATGAGAAACATGTCGGGACTGGTTCCAGCCTCCTCCTGCACCACTGCTGAGAATGAGTCAATTATAAAGACTGTAAGCTTAAGAAAAACGCATGGTAAAAAGAATTGTATGCTGGCACTGACAATAATTATGTGCTTTATGAGCGTGGTAGCACCAATAACGACAGCCATAGTATTATGGTATGTGGAATCAATACACCCATTAGAAGTGTTTTTACCAATAGTTAATATATCCACTACTGAAAGCCCGGTTCAGGTGATTACTTATACCCTTCCGCCAATGGAAGAAAGACACAGGGAAGGGTTTGGGAATAACACTTTGTTATTAATTATGAATATGACACATGCAATTCTGAAGAAAACAAATTGCTGGGTATGTGCCCATTTAACACAGCATGCTGGGAAAGGAATAGGTTGGTATGTACAGCCAATACCATTAAGTTCTGCATGTAGTGCATCTTTAAGTGCAATGTTCTATGGGAAATGGAATAAGAGTAGCACGGGTCAATTAGACAGAACCAACATGAATGAGTTTGAGGAAATAATAAGGAAGCCTGTGGGTTGTTCCATATTCCATAAAGCACAAGTAATGGCCCCAGAGCCCACGAGGAAAAGTACGCGAAAGATAACACGACAAAATAGACAAGACAGATTGTCCCCACCAGAAAAAAACATCTGTGATGACGTTTCGTGTAAGAACAGACGGGGACAAAGATGCAATCCCCCCTTCTTACACGGTGAATTATAGCCCAAGAACTGTCCCTTTTTGTCTAAAAAAGAAAGGCTCCTTTTCAGTCGGAACATATACTGGATGCATGAATACAGTGGTATTGAAATGGGAAATAGAACCAGTATATGTGGGAGATCCAGTTTATTTTATATGTGGAGAGAAAGCATATCCTTGGTTGCCCAGAAACTGGGGAGGTACATGTTACCTAGGTCTACTGTTCCCAGGAGTATTCCTTTTAGAAACAGCAGACATGGCCAGACTATCCAGAGCTAGAGTCAAAAGGACTAGCGAGGGTGTTTTGATAGCGACTGACGTAGCAAAATCATTCATTCCATTTTTGGGGCAGATAGTAAACTCCTATAATATAAGGCAGCTGTCCAGAATATTAAAAAATACCATAAACACAACGACAGATATACTATTTAATATGACGTTGGAAGAAAGAGGAATCAGGTTAATGGCGCTGCAAAATAGAATGGCTCTCGATGTGATCCTGGTTGATCATGGGGGAATTTGCAAAATAGTGAGATCAGCGTGTTGTGTATATGTAGATGACTATTCCCCTACAATCTTTGAAGCAATAAAGAAAATGCATGTCCTAAGTTCCGAACTCCCTACTGGAGAAGGAAGCTGGGGAATAGGGTCTTGATTTTGGGGAATACTGCGTTCTTGGGGATGGAAGTTGATTTCGATATTAGTAGTGGTATTTGGAATATTCATTCGTGCTGTTGTTGCATACACTGCCTACCAATAGTTTGCGCTGAGGTAACTGAGGGATGTACTAAGGGATGTATGCATATGATGACAAAAAGAAAACAAACTCATGGTCGGGCTGACCAAGACACCAATGAGATGGAAATAGTAAAAGAATTGATGGCTATAGATATTGATGAAGATGATGATGTTTACGATAGCATGAAAAATTCAGACATAAGTACTTCAGACTTATCATCATTAGAGGAGCTTACAATAAATAGATGAGACATTTTGGCATACGGCCAAAGGAGGGTTTGTCAATCTAGAAAAATGGACACCTCTCATATGTGACCGCGAACGTATTCTGATGGCCGTGGGCCAACCGTCTCATGCACGATATGACAGAATATAGGTTTCTGAGTTTGCCAATGAACGGCCATTTTGATGTAACAAGAATCGCCATTTTGTTTTCTAACCATTGCTCATTGCTTTCTGTTCTTATTGCTTCGCAGTACATTTTCTTCTTACACGGCTCTACTGTAAAACATTGTTGTCTGCACGTGAAAGGACAAGGCCGCAGGGCCGTGAGGATAACAAAAGTTCGTTGAAACACAACGTAGGCAGCGCCAGGAAGAATGCCCGGCTCCCTCCTGAATGTAGCCTTGAAACAGAGCTGCAGGGCATTTAATCATTTCGCAACTGCCAGCCAGTCTCGTTATATGGTAGAATATGTTAGAATAAAGCAGCTAAAGGTTTGAATGATGCTCTTCTTACGGCCCCCCTTTGCTGAGCCCCGTTAGAGCGTGTCGGCTCCCAGGACACGAATAGCACCTCATAGATAGCAAGGTCTGGAATGCAACTCTTCCCCCGTATGTAGCTCGCTTCCAAGAACAGAAGCGCTGTGTTCTGTTCAACGACTGAAAGATGCCTCCGCACTCATAAACTGCAAATTGTTACTAGAATAGATATTTGAAGGTGTCATAGTTGTCGAAAGTGTCCATCATCATCATGTCATAGCTGATTGTTTGATATGCATTTTGTATATATGTAACTGATGTACGTAATTCACTCTCTTGCACTCGAGGTCTAGAGATACAGGTCGCGGTCGCGGGGCGTGAGCCCGAGTTGGCCAACTCAGACTTTTGCTTTGCAATAAACCCTAGCTTTGGGAATACAACCTCATGTCTGGCATATCTATCGTGTGTGGTGACTTGCCTTGTTTCCATAGACGTAAGGGACGCCTAAGGGCCCCTTTCAAGAAGACCAGAGGACAAATTCTGAAGAGGCCCGAGGACCATTCTTGCTGCTGACCCGGTAAAGCCTTGCTGGACTACCTGATCGCAGAATAACTTCACTGGTGCTTCGCCCCTTTGGACTGGTGGACCAACAAGTTTCGATGCATTCCCACAATCCTGCAGCCTGGAGCCTTTGGAAGTGTCCCTGAATCACCCAGTGGACTGACCAGCTCAGTTTTTGACTGCCCTGTCAGACGCATTGCCTTTCTGTGTTATTGCCCAGAACTCCCGGGGTCTCCAGCTAGTCCTTCAAGTCTCCTTCCTGACAAGATTTAGCATCCCAGCATGGACAGGTCCTGTTCTGGAAGGCTTTGTTTGTTCATGACTGGTGAGACGCCTGCTGTCGCCCAAGTGTGGTGACTGTCATGTGCGGTGACTGTCAATGGAACCAGCCTTCCCCCATCTGGTTGAGTGTCCTGCATCGGTGCCTGCAGGCCTTTCTTCACTGGAAACAGTTGTACTCAGCTCCTGGACCTGACTGGATACTTTCTTTCACCTGCAGCTCCTGGACATCTCCTACTGGATCCAACGGTGGAGAAATCTACCTCCAGCGACCCCCATTCGACCTGTCAAATCCTTTGGGAAAATCAGAATAAAGGCAGTGAATAATTGCAAAATCTACTGATACTCCTATCACCTCCATTATAACGTTTGTGAAGAACTGTGATTTATATTGCATTCCATTGCTTTTTAAATATTTGTTGAAAAAGCTTATCTAGAATCTGGTAAAAGTGTTTTACTTAAAGGCATGGTCTAGTAAAAAATTGTATTTAAAAAATAGTTAGGCAACATAAAAAAAAATACTAGCATTCTCTTTTTTAAAACTTCCTATGTAAAATTTTGAGCTATTCAAGCTCAAAATTCGCAAAAGCAAGCACATGGGCGCATCCGTTTTGTGAAATGGATGCCCTCCTGTGCTGGCTTTTGCTTTTGCGGCACTAATGAAGGAAAAGCCAGCCAGCTGTAGTAAACAAAAGATACTGCTGGGTGGCTTTCCCTTCATTAGTGCTGTACGCGGAGGACGGGGACCGGAGACCAGAGCAGGAAAGCTGCAGCTGAATCTCGGTAAGTGCTATTTATTTAAAAAAAAAAAAATAAGCACTAGCTGCGGTTTTTTTTCTAAGTTTTCCGGGCTGGAGGAGCCCGGAAAACTTAGAAATAAAACCGCAGCTTTAAAAACGTTGTATTTATGTTTGCGGTCGCTTTTGAAGCGACCGCAAACATAAATACAACGTTATTGTGTTGGAAAAAGCTGCGGTTTTTCTTTCCAAGTTTCTCAGGCTCCTCCGGCTCGGAGGAGCCTGAGAACTCGGAAAGAAAAACCGCAGCGTTTTCCAACACAACCGTGTTGTGTTTCTGCCTGAATCTGCTTTCCCATTTGGGGCTCTCGGGCTGCCCACGGGGAGCCCGAGAGCCCCAAATGGGAAAGCAGATTTAGGCAGAAACAACGCAGCATTTAGCATTTCCCATTTGGGGCTCTCGGGCTCCCCGCGGGGAGCCCGAGAGCCCCAAATGGGAAATCAGCTGTAGGCAGAAACATTACGCAGCATGTAAACACAACCGCGTTGTGTTTCTGCCTGCTGTGGCTTTCACTTTGGGTCTCCGGCACCGGAGACCCAAAGTGATAGCCACAGCAGGCAGAAACACAACGCGGTTGTGTTGGAATATGCTGCGGTTTTTCTTTCCGAGTTTCTCAGGCTCCTCCGCAAAAGCAAAAGCCAGCACAGGAGGGCATCCATTTCACAAAATGGATGCGCCCATGTGCTTGCTTTTGCGAATTTTGAGCTTGAATAGCTCAAAATTATACATAGGAAGTTTTAAAAAAGAGAATGCTAGTATTTTTTTTTTTATGTTGCCTATCTATTTTTTAAATAACATTTTTTACTAGACCATGCCTTTAACTATAATTCCCTTTGAAAGACTTCTGGAACAACCCACAGGAACATTTCCTAACGTTGTGCCTTCTTCTAAAGGTCCATTTGGGAACTTTTGGGCGCAAAGCCCCATTCAACTTAGGGTTGGAGTCATAAAGTTAGGGCTTCTATTCCAGTGGACTGGTTATACAATGGCCTGATTAGTTACCGTCCCCTTCAAGTGTATTGGTGAAATTAATGCATTGTATTAAACAACTGTGACTGTATATATTTAGTGTTGCGTGGTAAGATTACCTGCTTGTTTCATTTTTATATTGTGGGTACCTGTCTCAGTAGAATCAGGTCTACTAGGCTAGATTTTAAAAATCCATCTTATCAATGACCCATTCCCAAGCCGAGCGTTTATCATCCCACCTTGTCTCCCTGGCTTATTTCATGAAGTCTGTTGATCCCTCCTTTCCTTCTTTGCCTCTTCACCTGCATGCCCCTCATGTCGCTCTTCACAAGGCCCACGTCTGCACAAGTCTGCATTTCAATATCCTTTAGACACCTCAGCCATTGTGCATGGTGCCATTTTGTTCTCCCTCTCCGATTCGGAAAATGATGGAAGGCTAGGCATTACATTCTCCTGTGCCCTCTGTAACTGCCACTGGAAGTGCCCTCTGAATGAGTTTGACATTATAGCACCTAGAAAACATTCCAGCTGCTTTCCTGCCTACCGATCATTTGAATGTATGCTCACTGTGCAGATTTAATGGAAGAATGGAAGGTGTCAAGTGCACGTTTACTACGCTGTTGATGGTAAACACGTGATCGAGTAAGTGATCTGTACCGACCTTTGTGAAAGTATTTAAAAAAGATGCAATTCATTAACAATTTCTCGTTATTAACAATGCATGCCTCCGATTCAGTATAATCATGGGTTGTCAACTGTTTTGTCCAGTTAAAGCATACCAACATTTAAGACTATCTAAATTAGCAATAGCCACTTAATAATGTTACATACTTGAGAAATGACTGAATACTGAATACCTGTTTCGATGGAGCTTTTGATTTTTTTAGGGACACTGTTCTGATTTGTAATACTTACCTTCCATTTTTGGAGGAATTGTTTGCTTTTAAATGCTTTCTAGCAATTGCAGGAAAGTGCACAACCCTTCCCGAAAATGTTGCATGCTGCTGCTTTAAATTGCATGTGGTGGCCATGTTACAGAGCATGTAAATTGCACTCTGGAGAATGCACCATGTTCGACAGTATTCACGGGAGGTATATACGCCTCATTTTCATAAAACAAAGGTTGACATACATTCCTGAAGCAGACCACAAGGTTCGCTTCTCAAATCCGCATCTGACGTTAAAGAGAGGAATATACGCCTGGCATGAACAAGATTCCAGGACGCCAGACGCCATGTCCGCACACAATAGTCCGAGGTGTACCAATGCAGAAACAATGAAGACCTTTGCGCCTTGTTGGCGAGCACCGCCAACTCCCTCTTTGCTCGCAAACTACCTTAAAGCACACATGATAGAAAAGTTACACCCTCTTCCACACAGTCTACCCTCCCCTTGACCGATGCTGTGCCTGAACATTTCATTTCTGGTGCCCTCCCCCCTGTGGCTGCCTCTTGTACCCTGCTGACCTCTTATTGCCCTGCTGCCTTGTCGTGTCCTGTAGCCCCACCACTGCAGCTGCCTCTCTACTGACCTGCTGACTACCTGACAAGTTATCCCCTCTGTGTGTCTTTCTGCCCTGACTGCTGCTGCCACTATTTTGTGCTTTTCTGCACCCCTGAGTGCTTTTGTCTCCCTTTGTGCATTTATGCCCCCTAACTACTGCTGCTGCTGATGATTTTCTATCCCCCTGACTGTTGTTACCCCACTTTGTGTCTTTCTTACCCCTAACTGCTGCAGTCCCCTTTGCACCTGTCTTCCGCCCTGACTGCTGTTGCCCCCCAAGTGTCATGCTGACACTCTGACTGGTTAGCCTCCTTTTGTGCCTTTCCAACTCCTGACTGCTGTTTCTCCCACTTTTTGCCTTTATGCCCCCCCTTAACTGCTGCCACCCACTTTTGTTGCAGCCCTCTACCCCTCACCCATGCACATTCTTCCAATTCTCCACCACTCCTTTTGCACGCGGCACTTCCCTCTGGCAACTTCAACCTTTATCGCTTGTCGCAGTGTACTCTTTCCCATCATAAATCATCCCTCTGTGATCCCCAGTTAACCTGATTAATCCCTTCTCCTTTAGTCTAATCCACAGCACCACTCCCTGCCAGGCCAGCATCCATCCTTTTAAACTGCACACCAATGGGCACCCACCCGTGCCATGCCACAGTCCAGTAGCACAGAGTTCTTGGATGATGAGCCCAGAGTCTTGGTGGAGGATGTCGTGAAGGAATCAACATGTCTCTTAGGTCCACTGAGACACAAAGTACCATTCTGGCAGTGCAATACAAACTGGCAGGCCATAATGTAGAACATCATCATGATGGCAACAACACCTCACGGGGTGTCCCTGATACAGAAGTGCTGGCACGACCTACCGAAGAATGTCTAGAAGATGGTATCAAGAGAAAGCAAGCGTGCATGGCCTCAGGATGTGGCTCCACATTGCTACCTCTAGAGATTTGACCATATGAGGAAAAGGCACTGATTTCAGCATTCGAGGGATAATTGGAAGAGAGGAGAATGGGGCTGAAAGTGAGTACCCTGCATGCATACATGGATATACTCAATGGGCTGTTCCCTAAAGTGTGTGTGTGTGTGTGTGTACCTACACCTGGCACGAAAATTTTTAAAGTCCTGAAGACAAGTATAAACATGATTGTCATAAATTCATCCGCCCTGGATACGTACCAGTAGGGATATGGAATCACACACTCAAAGCTGTTCCTTTAGAAGTTATGGACCTTTCGATTACTCTTGCCTGCCTCTCAGATCCTACTCTTGCGTGGCTCTCAGATCCAAGCAGTTCCCCACTATTGCATCCATACATCGCCAGACCTTGCAACTCCCATTCTCCTCTCCTCATAATGGGCCCATGCACCCTACTACTTCCACTATCCACTCCTTCCCTTTCTATCAAGCCCCTGAACCATGATCCATCCCCCCATTACTCTGTGCCCATCCTCCTCACTCCCTACAAACAGATCCCTGGTTACTACTGGTCCTTACAAATCACCCATGCCAACCTGATATACAATGTCCACCTCACATAACCAACCACACCCCTTTTCACTCAGCTGTTGTTCTTGCACCATACTTCTCCCCAAGACTACAAAAACAGGTGACTCACTTTCCTCACTTTTACTGGTCCTTCCACTCCTTCTTTTAAACACCTCCTACTGCCCCTACTCCTTTCCTCCTCCACCCTTTCCCCTGCCCTATCCATTACATGGCCAGGTAATCCACACTGTGCTCCCATTTAACATTTAGCCCTACATTGTATAAAAGACCATCATGGGCCTCATTACATGGAAGGCGGTAATCCAGGGTGCTATTAGCACCCTGGACCATGCCGGTAAATTACCGGCACCGCCTTGGCGAAAAGGGGATTTACCGCCCCATTCCAAGGTTGGAGGGGCGGTAAATCCCCCTTCCACCATTGCCCTTCCCCATTCCCATTTCTGCCCCATAGGGCTCTATGGGAATGGGGAAGGCGCTAATTACGGCACCGCAATTTTGCGGTGCCGTAATTAGCTCCGAGGTCCCTTAGCGGGTTGGTTTTTAACGCCTGCAAGAAGCAGGCGTTAATTCCTCCAACCCGCAAAGGGACCTCGTAGTACGGCGGTAAGGGTTAACGGTCACCGTTGCCATTAACGGTGACCGTTAACCCTTACCGCCGTCCGTGTAATGAGGCCCCATGCTTCTACCTGCCCTCTCTCCTCTGACCACACTCTCAACTTGAATCTGCCCCAGTGGACACGATGTACCCATTATCAAACAGACAAGGAAGATACTCTGTGCACATCACTGGAACCCCTATCTCTACCCATCTGTCTCCCTGTTGAACCATCAATCCTAAATCCTCATAAATGTTTCCCTCACTTCATTGTTTCCTATCATGAAGGCCAATCTTGTCCCACCGCAAGCGTGCTTCAGGAACATCACTCCACTTAAACCATTCCCACTCTTGACACCGATTTACTAAGCAGCTTTGCCAGTCCCTAATACTCCTCCACTTAAACATTCCCCAGCCTTGAACATTGTAGAACATCCCACTCTCCTTGTTCTTGTATCCTCCAGTGCTTTCAAGGACGCTGTACTCTACGTGGTGGCATCTCACCTCTCCAACTGCACCTTCTCAAGCAAATGAAATTCAAATTACCCCTCCCAGACACCCCTGCCTGTAATGAATGAGACATTCATGGTCCAGCAACATTCCCACTCCTATCCACCCTCTAACCCCCCACCCTGGGTGAAGGTGTCTCTTCCTTTTGCTACCACTATCACCTCCTTGCTGATTACACCTAGATCCTCTGCACCTCCTATACTACGATGCAGACCTCTTGGAACATATCACCAACAGTCATATAGAAATCTATCAATGGATGCTTCCCCATGCACAATTCCCTTCCTTATATTCTTACCATTCATATACACATTCATGCACACATTGTACTCATGGAAACACCCCTCTATACTGCAGTCACCTTTATGCTCCCCATTGTATCCGACATCCATACTCCATCATAAACCACTCTGTCTCAGACGCCCTTGTGTCCACTCCTGGATAGTCACCTCATTCCTGGGCTTCTCCTCCGGTTCACTGTCCTCACAGACATCCTAAACAGATCATCACTCCTCCTGAATAATGAGATATAATAAATAACTGATCATGGAACAAGCCGCTCACATTCTGGGGCAGACCATCACCTAGCAGCAAATATCCCAACTGTGAGGGTCTCTCTGGCTGGCACTGAAAGTACACATGCAATATCCTGTAAGGGTATCGGTCTAACTGTGTGTAGGCAATTCATGTCTGTTTCAAGTCCATGTATCCGGCAAATACCTCTCCATGCTACCCTACCACCAAAGGATTGGCCACATCTACTCAACCACCTACCCATTCCTCTATATTGCTTCCAAGCCCCTCATGTTGCATCTTCATTACTGCTCTCTACACACAATGACATGATGCAATGCCTTCCGACAGTACGGTGCAGCACCAAGCCGGATGACTGTGTGAGTGCAACAGTGTAGTGTATTGCCACACAGGACCGTGTAGGAGGTGGAATATAGACACATAAAAGAACCCATGGAATGTACCTGCTCAAAACGTACCCACTGCATGGAGACACCTGTGAAATATTAACCTTACATACACATTAGTACCCCATGTGGAAGGAACTAGTGAGCAGCATGAGGAGTCAATATGGATGTGAGACAGTGCAGAATCTATATTCACTCAATAATAAAAATGTTTATGCCTGAACAGGTGTCAGTGTATCACACAATGGGCACTTGTGGGGCGGCTCTTACCAAGCATTGCCACAGTATGCACTACCACAATACAACGGTCCAAAGGTGCCTGGGTCAATGGGAACAATGAAAATAGCATGCAGGCCTACATGCATCCCTCAAGTTCAGACAGGGCCGAAGCTTGTGTCCACAATGTGAATGCTGTTCACTGTCCCATCTAACTAGCCAATAGTTTGATGTTACCGGGCATAGGTAGCATGTGCGTGGCCATACATGTAAACCCTGCACAAGTTAAAACACATGCATAAACACTCTGAGCATGTTGTGAAGTGCCCCCCATGTATTTACTCTAGATGGGTCATGCACTGAGTCGAACTCCTAAATCTACAACAAAGCATTGATGTGTGTGCATGCACAATTGCATTTCATTAGAGAAGTACTATATCCAGGTTTCCAAATATGTTTGCCATGGCTCCCTGAGCAGTATGTCCCCTCCTTGCATTCTGTGTCCATGATGTGTATGGAACAGGCATCATGTCTCCAGTGTCGTCAATTCATCATCTTTCTAGACAAATCTAGAGAACACCCCCAAATCTATGCCCAAAGCCAACTTAACATACCGGTTGCTGACACATCACTGGGGGGACTGTCACAGATGGCACAAAAATTCCTCCAAGCCACAGACACACTTCAAGGGTTTGAGTTTTTACAGGGCCCTGTGGCCATCCCTCTCTCGTCTGATTCGGTCTTTCTTCTGACATGCTCATTTACTTCTCTCTTCCTCTTCACCTCTCTCTACACTCCTTTTCCCAGCCCGCCCACCTCTACTCTCCTCCCTCTTCTCTTCTGTCCCTCCAATGTCACTAGTACTTACTAGGATTCGCCTCCACCCTTTGATGTTAATCCTCCCTCCTCTTTACTAATACTCCCTCCTCTGCTCTGCTACTCCCACATCAACTCTACTACTGCAACTTCCCCCACTGCCTCCTCAGGCACCAGCCTTCCACTCAGTCACACACACTTCATGTTCACACCTTACACTATCTCATCTATCTACACTCATCACACTGTCACACACACTCACACAGCTTCTGTACCCACTACCCTTCCACCCTTGAATGGCACTCATCTCGCAGACCTTGTGGGGAGACTGACAACCCAAGAGGCAGGTCAGGCATGGGTCGAGGAGCATGGCAGGGTACTGGTGGATGCCTATTCCTCTGTGGGGCTACACATGGATGAAATACATTAGTCCCTGCAGGATGTCTACCAAAGGTTGAGGAAAGAACTAATACAGGAGACACAGGCAGCAAGGCAACAGGGGAGGGAGGATACTCATCTGGCATGAGAACAGACCTCTGCAGCTGCAGTTCGGCCAGGGAGGTTGCTCTGTTGGGTAGGAAGCCAGCCTCAGCTGCTGCAGAGACCTACGCTGGGGTCAGAGAGAATGCACAAAAGGCCCGGGAGCAGACCGCAATTGCTGCAGCAGTAGCTGCAGTTGATGCTGGGGAGGCCTCCACTGGGTCAGAGACAATGCATGGTTGGCTCAAGAGAAGACCCCTCCTGCTGCAGCTGCAGAGATCTAGCCTGGGATCAGGGATGATGCTGCCCTGCCAAAGAGCAAGCTTCCAAACACAGGCTGGCAGCTTGCAGTTCTGCCCACTGCTTTTCCTGTGCACCACTTGGGCAGGAGCAATGTTTCCCTCTGCTGCCAGATGGTAGTGACCAGTTGGCAGCATACCTAGTTACAGGTAGACTTGACTGAGTTGCTGTTGCGCCAATATCACTCCCTTTTCTTATGCAGCAGAATGTTGAGAGGGATCCACCCCTTTTGATTTACCCCAAAGTCCTCAGGATACTACATCTGTAGAGGAGTCTCCTGTCCACACAGTACTCCATCCTGCTGCTCCTGCCATCGGCAGCCTGCCCAGCCACAGAAACCAACCAGATGGGGCAAGGCAGGCGAGATATGGCTACCTCTCTTGTGTGGATATCTTTTTTGCGCTGATTCTATTCTTCTCGTGTTTGTATTTTGATTTCTTCATATTTGGTCATTGTCTTCCCAAGTTCATCCTTGGATTTCTTTCATAGCATCCTAAATAGTTGCATTTCTTTCACAGACATTATCTGGACTTCTGTTGATTTTGACTTTACAAATTACGCCTACATGGGCAGCAGTGTGCCTCCAGTCCTTCCCAGTTTATCAAAGCTGTGGTTGATGAGTGAATATGTCTGCTATATTCTTTTGATACATATGCAGGGAGTGAGGCAGGAGGGATTTCTGCTCATCTGTTGTTGATGCACTTAACCTCTATCTGAAGAAATGGTTGAATACTTCTTCATAAGCACATCCACATTGCCCCTATGATGTTGCTGTGCATGTGTCTGCCTGTCAAGGCCATCAATGCACCAGTGGAGTCTGAATCTTCTTTTGGCTCCTCAGGAATGGGCTTTTGGCGCTGGATGGCTAAGTTCTGCTTCATGCAGCAAATTGCCACAGTGCGGCAGACCTTTTTTGGCTCATGAATGCCCCACAAATTCTGTGCAGACGATTACATCTGTATTTCAGTACCTAAAGTGCCTGTTCAATGGGGTTGAGGGTGTGGGCATGGGCAATGCTGTAGCAGTGCTACATGGAGTCACTTGATTCCACAGTGATATCATGGGCTAAGGGAATACGGGATGTCCAGCATCACTTGGGAAGTAAGCATTGTGTTTGTAATGGTCTCTCTTGCTTGTAATTCAGAGTGTGAGATCAACAATCCTTAGTTCTCACAATGTCAAGTGGCATGCTGCCATGGCTGTGCTCATGAAAACTGACAGCGCTCATTCTCCACACCAGTGCCTGTGGCATAGGTGTGATGCATGCATTTATCAGGATGCAGACGAAGGGTGTGTATTTGAGGGGAACATGAACATGCTCACATTTTCCACACCAGGACATGATTGCTTGAACAGTGCTGTATAGTGTCAATGTATCTGCTACCTTCCATGGCTTTTGGTAGTCTTTCTGGGCTGGGACAAAATCAGGTGGCACACAAGATCGTCTGCTTGGTGGATATGCCTGCCCCAGCACTTGTGGTGATTGATGTGACCAATGCTGTGAAACATCAGTGGTTATTGCTAATCAGTGGTTATTGCTAATACTCCTCCACTTAAACATTCCCCAGCCTTGAACATTGTAGAACATCCCACTCTCCTTGTTCTTGTATCCTCCAGTGCTTTCAAGGACGCTGTACTCTACGTGGTGGCATCTCACCTCTCCAACTGCACCTTCTCAAGCAAATGAAATTCAAATTACCCCTCCCAGACACCCCTGCCTGTAATGAATGAGACATTCATGGTCCAGCAACATTCCCACTCCTATCCACCCTCTAACCCCCCACCCTGGGTGAAGGTGTCTCTTCCTTTTGCTACCACTATCACCTCCTTGCTGATTACACCTAGATCCTCTGCACCTCCTATACTACGATGCAGACCTCTTGGAACATATCACCAACAGTCATATAGAAATCTATCAATGGATGCTTCCCCATGCACAATTCCCTTCCTTATATTCTTACCATTCATATACACATTCATGCACACATTGTACTCATGGAAACACCCCTCTATACTGCAGTCACCTTTATGCTCCCCATTGTATCCGACATCCATACTCCATCATAAACCACTCTGTCTCAGACGCCCTTGTGTCCACTCCTGGATAGTCACCTCATTCCTGGGCTTCTCCTCCGGTTCACTGTCCTCACAGACATCCTAAACAGATCATCACTCCTCCTGAATAATGAGATATAATAAATAACTGATCATGGAACAAGCCGCTCACATTCTGGGGCAGACCATCACCTAGCAGCAAATATCCCAACTGTGAGGGTCTCTCTGGCTGGCACTGAAAGTACACATGCAATATCCTGTAAGGGTATCGGTCTAACTGTGTGTAGGCAATTCATGTCTGTTTCAAGTCCATGTATCCGGCAAATACCTCTCCATGCTACCCTACCACCAAAGGATTGGCCACATCTACTCAACCACCTACCCATTCCTCTATATTGCTTCCAAGCCCCTCATGTTGCATCTTCATTACTGCTCTCTACACACAATGACATGATGCAATGCCTTCCGACAGTACGGTGCAGCACCAAGCCGGATGACTGTGTGAGTGCAACAGTGTAGTGTATTGCCACACAGGACCATGTAGGAGGTGGAATATAGACACATAAAAGAACCCATGGAATGTACCTGCTCAAAACGTACCCACTGCATGGAGACACCTGTGAAATATTAACCTTACATACACATTAGTACCCCATGTGGAAGGAACTAGTGAGCAGCATGAGGAGTCAATATGGATGTGAGACAGTGCAGAATCTATATTCACTCAATAATAAAAATGTTTATGCCTGAACAGGTGTCAGTGTATCACACAATGGGCACTTGTGGGGCGGCTCTTACCAAGCATTGCCACAGTATGCACTACCACAATACAACGGTCCAAAGGTGCCTGGGTCAATGGGAACAATGAAAATAGCATGCAGGCCTACATGCATCCCTCAAGTTCAGACAGGGCCGAAGCTTGTGTCCACAATGTGAATGCTGTTCACTGTCTGTCCCATCTAACTAGCCAATAGTTTGATGTTACCGGGCATAGGTAGCATGTGCGTGGCCATACATGTAAACCCTGCACAAGTTAAAACACATGCATAAACACTCTGAGCATGTTGTGAAGTGCCCCCCATGTATTTACTCTAGATGGGTCATGCACTGAGTCGAACTCCTAAATCTACAACAAAGCATTGATGTGTGTGCATGCACAATTGCATTTCATTAGAGAAGTACTATATCCAGGTTTCCAAATATGTTTGCCATGGCTCCCTGAGCAGTATGTCCCCTCCTTGC
Organism: Ambystoma mexicanum; assembly: GCF_040938575.1. Taxonomy (NCBI): domain Eukaryota; kingdom Metazoa; phylum Chordata; class Amphibia; order Caudata; family Ambystomatidae; genus Ambystoma; species Ambystoma mexicanum. Next base: position 565,205,013 of record NC_090936.1, on the reverse strand, counting down.
ATTCTGTGTCCATGATGTGTATGGAACAGGCATCATGTCTCCAGTGTCGTCAATTCATCATCTTTCTAGACAAATCTAGAGAACACCCCCAAATCTATGCCCAAAGCCAACTTAACATACCGGTTGCTGACACATCACTGGGGGGACTGTCACAGATGGCACAAAAATTCCTCCAAGCCACAGACACACTTCAAGGGTTTGAGTTTTTACAGGGCCCTGTGGCCATCCCTCTCTCGTCTGATTCGGTCTTTCTTCTGACATGCTCATTTACTTCTCTCTTCCTCTTCACCTCTCTCTACACTCCTTTTCCCAGCCCGCCCACCTCTACTCTCCTCCCTCTTCTCTTCTGTCCCTCCAATGTCACTAGTACTTACTAGGATTCGCCTCCACCCTTTGATGTTAATCCTCCCTCCTCTTTACTAATACTCCCTCCTCTGCTCTGCTACTCCCACATCAACTCTACTACTGCAACTTCCCCCACTGCCTCCTCAGGCACCAGCCTTCCACTCAGTCACACACACTTCATGTTCACACCTTACACTATCTCATCTATCTACACTCATCACACTGTCACACACACTCACACAGCTTCTGTACCCACTACCCTTCCACCCTTGAATGGCACTCATCTCGCAGACCTTGTGGGGAGACTGACAACCCAAGAGGCAGGTCAGGCATCGGTCGAGGAGCATGGCAGGGTACTGGTGGATGCCTATTCCTCTGTGGGGCTACACATGGATGAAATACATTAGTCCCTGCAGGATGTCTACCAAAGGTTGAGGAAAGAACTAATACAGGAGACACAGGCAGCAAGGCAACAGGGGAGGGAGGATACTCATCTGGCATGAGAACAGACCTCTGCAGCTGCAGTTCGGCCAGGGAGGTTGCTCTGTTGGGTAGGAAGCCAGCCTCAGCTGCTGCAGAGACCTACGCTGGGGTCAGAGAGAATGCACAAAAGGCCCGGGAGCAGACCGCAATTGCTGCAGCAGTAGCTGCAGTTGATGCTGGGGAGGCCTCCACTGGGTCAGAGACAATGCATGGTTGGCTCAAGAGAAGACCCCTCCTGCTGCAGCTGCAGAGATCTAGCCTGGGATCAGGGATGATGCTGCCCTGCCAAAGAGCAAGCTTCCAAACACAGGCTGGCAGCTTGCAGTTCTGCCCACTGCTTTTCCTGTGCACCACTTGGGCAGGAGCAATGTTTCCCTCTGCTGCCAGATGGTAGTGACCAGTTGGCAGCATACCTAGTTACAGGTAGACTTGACTGAGTTGCTGTTGCGCCAATATCACTCCCTTTTCTTATGCAGCAGAATGTTGAGAGGGATCCACCCCTTTTGATTTACCCCAAAGTCCTCAGGATACTACATCTGTAGAGGAGTCTCCTGTCCACACAGTACTCCATCCTGCTGCTCCTGCCATCGGCAGCCTGCCCAGCCACAGAAACCAACCAGATGGGGCAAGGCAGGCGAGATATGGCTACCTCTCTTGTGTGGATATCTTTTTTGCGCTGATTCTATTCTTCTCGTGTTTGTATTTTGATTTCTTCATATGTGGTCATTGTCTTCCCAAGTTCATCCTTGGATTTCTTTCATAGCATCCTAAATAGTTTGCATTTCTTTCACAGACATTATCTGGACTTCTGTTGATTTTGACTTTACAAATTACGCCTACATGGGCAGCAGTGTGCCTCCAGTCCTTCCCAGTTTATCAAAGCTGTGGTTGATGAGTGAATATGTCTGCTATATTCTTTTGATACATATGCAGGGAGTGAGGGAGGAGGGATTTCTGCTCATCTGTTGTTGATGCACTTAACCTCTATCTGAAGAAATGGTTGAATACTTCTTCATAAGCACATCCACATTGCCCCTATGATGTTGCTGTGCATGGGTCTGCCTGTCAAGGCCATCAATGCACCAGTGGAGTCTGAATCTTCTTTTGGCTCCTCAGGAATGGGCTTTTGGCGCTGGATGGCTAAGTTCTGCTTCATGCAGCAAATTGCCACAGTGCGGCAGACCTTTTTTGGCTCATGAATGCCCCACAAATTCTGTGCAGACGATTACATCTGTATTTCAGTACCTAAAGTGCCTGTTCAATGGGGTTGAGGGTGTGGGCATGGGCAATGCTGTAGCAGTGCTACATGGAGTCACTTGATTCCACAGTGATATCATGGGCTAAGGGAATACGGGATGTCCAGCATCACTTGGGAAGTAAGCATTGTGTTTGTAATGGTCTCTCTTGCTTGTAATTCAGAGTGTGAGATCAACAATCCTTAGTTCTCACAATGTCAAGTGGCATGCTGCCATGGCTGTGCTCATGAAAACTGACAGCGCTCATTCTCCACACCAGTGCCTGTGGCATAGGTGTGATGCATGCATTTATCAGGATGCAGACGAAGGGTGTGTATTTGAGGGGAACATGAACATGCTCACATTTTCCACACCAGGACATGATTGCTTGAACAGTGCTGTATAGTGTCAATGTATCTGCTACCTTCCATGGCTTTTGGTAGTCTTTCTGGGCTGGGACAAAATCAGGTGGCACACAAGATCGTCTGCTTGGTGGATATGCCTGCCCCAGCACTTGTGGTGATTGATGTGACCAATGCTGTGAAACATCAGTGGTTATTGCGTGAGTCTGGCTGATTTCTTAGCATGGCGGTGTAAGCAGTTGTACATTCTGGTTCCACTACTGGGTATGTTGCCAAGCAGATATGACACACACATTGATAGTCCAACCTGCTGTCCATTCATATGTCTATCCCCTATATAATGTGCCAGGTTGACTATTTTATTTTATTTTTATGGTAAAGTTGCTCCAATAAAACCTTTGAAAGTTAGTGAAAAAACATTTTTAAAGGGACATTATGGTTACGTTGCTCTGATAAAAACCTTAGCAATTCAGAGAAAAATCTTTGTTCAAGAGACGCTATGGTTGCAGCTCAATATCGAAAAACCAGAGACATTTGCCAGGTATGTTAATCAATGCAACCATAACTCACGCCCTCACCATGCACTGCTCAGACTAACACCCAGAACAACAAAGAATATATCACAAATTGCATCATCAATGACATGCTGCCCTGGCTAGTGGCTGCAATCCCTGGGGCATGGGCTTCAGCCATATTGCAAGCCCCTTAAACCAGTCTAAAGAAGAAATTGTGCAGGGCAACTAAACCATAACACACCTTCAACGCATTTTGTCAGTGAATTTCAATGCTTTTTGTGTAAGGAAGATGTTTCATTCTGTTCCAGCCTTGTATGTAAGTTATTAAAAATATGTCTTTAAAATATAGGAAACAACTATAAATTTCCTTTAACATATTTTTTGCAGCACACATTGATGTGTGTTACTTTGAGCAATGCATGCTGGGGATAAAAAATTATGGCTGGATAGCCTGGGGCATGAGGTTGGTCCCAGACCTCACCAAGCCACCCACAATAGTCACTGGTAATAGCCATTGGCCTAGTAAAGTGCCCACTTTACCATGATGGGGCCGTGGGCCACTGTACCCACCTATTGGCCATGGCCTGTGGCCACAATCTCTACGGCATGGGCTTCAGACATGTTGCAGGCCCCACTAAGCATCTTAAAGTAGACATTATCCTTACCACAGGCCAGGTCCAGTGTCCACTTTAACCCTTTAGCTCGTCACTGGTGGCCATGGCCAGATTGTCCAGGGTATGGCCAATACCCTTGCCACTGGCCATGGCCTGCATGCCTCAGGCAACAATGTTATATCACTATTTTGTGTATATACATTTTGACACACAAAAAATAAAAATAAACATACCTGAGTCCCTGGCAGGCAGCAAAGGCAGCTTCTCAGACGTGGTGAGGCTCGGAGCGGGGATGGCCACGCTTCGAGCCTCCTTATTGGCTGTGGGCTGCCACGCCCCCCGCCAGGAACAATGGTGGGTTCCCGGCCGGGTAATGTCTCGGCGAGGGCCAATCAGAATGGTTCTTTTTGGGAGCAGAAATGCTGGGAACGCTTCTGTTCCCAGCGTGTCCGCTCCCGATGGCCGCGCCGCCATGGAAAGGGAAACCGGACTCCGTTTTCCCTTTCCCTGCGGCTATTTTCTTGGTCGTTTCTTTTCTTTTTTTTCTGTCCAGAAAAGCTGCAGCATTTCGGGACAAAAAAACTGCTTATAGTGCCCTGGTCACGCAGATCTTGCGGGCCGGGGTACTAATAGCTATATGCCCCTCGAGTGGTGACATTACTGACTCTGGTAATGCCCGGGACCTTCATTAATCATGGGCCCTGGGGCGTTATCTGAGTCGGTAATGCCCCCGCCCACTCAGGGAATATTGCTTAATTATAATATATAATATACATATGAATAAATGTTTTATAAAATACTGATGTAATTTAGAAATAAAGTTATATATGAATATACATTTTAAAGGTATTTAAAGGAACATAGTCCTAAACTGTTTTCTATAATACATTATACAAGTGCAGTGGAATGACAGGAATTATGCCTCCCAAAAGATTATTTTAGTGAAGAAAAAGAAACTGGAAATGGTGAATTATTCTTCATTTTAGCATGAAATAACATACACTTTCTATTTACAAATAAACAATATATTTTAATGTATTACATATATTTTATACTTCACAATTTAGAAAAACAACAACAGAATCAAGAGTCAGGACCGCAGAATAATCATGAGAATACAGAATCTGGACATTTTGAAGAAAGATTACAAATCATTGAACACTCTCTGAATCAATATCCGAAGAATCACAAAAAATGAAAATTCAACTACTGCAATTATATACATATATGAACTATTTTAAAAGAAGAATTGAATATCATTGTGACACAGACACGTGTACATGTGACCATTGCCACCAACAATGGCCTCAATCAAGTACAGAGGACATTATGATACAGTATTTGATGACATTTGTGTACCTCTTTCCCCTAATAATGAACAAGTATTGCTACCCCAGCCTCTTATTTTTGTTACCCACAGTGATTGCCCTTCCTTATGTTAGCTGTAAATAATCTATATAAATATTGTCTTTTTCAAAACAGTTTAATAATGCTGTAATATATATATATATATATATATATATATATATATATATATATATATTCAGTGAAAAAACTTTGTTAAAGGGACGTTAGGGTTAAGTTGCGCTACTAAAGACCTATGAAATTCAGTGAAAAAAATTTGTTAAAGGGACGTTATGGTTCCAAGTAAAACTGAAAAAAAACCTGAAATTCGCAGTTATGGTAAGATAAGCAACCATAACTCGCGCCACCACTGTGCACTGCTAAGACTAACACCCAGGACATCAAAGATGACATCACAAATGTCATTGATGACATCACTGATGTTCTTGGTTCTCACAGAAATGTCTAGTACTCTGGAGTGGATAGAGGAGCATTTCACACATGAGGAAATGTCAGAAGATAGTCGATCTAATGGTAGACACTTTACAATATAAACCATTTATTTATTATTATTTTATATACATTTAACATATATATTTTATTTTGTACAGAGCATACCAAAATATAAAGTACTACAGAAAAAGCTGTTATGGATAAGACTGTTCACAGCATGAAAGAAAAATGGATCTACTGTTGGCAAATTTTAATAATCTTGTTTTTGTTTCAGTTTCTGCCTCACCTTCTCTGTCATAAATTAATCATACATGTTAAATAAAGTTACATTTTTATATTGTGTTCTAATTATTGTGTTCTAATTCATTTCACGTTTTTTAAAAAAAAGCAATTCAGGTTTCCGTGGACAGCGCGGGTGTCTGGAATATCCGTAAAGAAACGAAAATGGAGGTGTCCTGAAGAACACTATACCTGTCTGTATTGTTTGCTAGCAAGTTGAAACTGTTCTAAGAACAGTTTCAACTTGCTGTTGAAATGTTCGTAAATAAACAAAATGGGGGTGTCCTGAGGACGCTATGTCTGTCCGTATTGTTCACAGGCAAGTAGAAACTGTTCTAAGAACACAAGCTGTCTCCTGAAATGTTCGTCAATGGACGAAATTGGGGTGTCCTGATGACACTGTCCGTATTGTTCGCAAGCAAGTTCAAGCTGTTCTAAGAACACAGGAGGTGTCCTGAAATGTTCGTAAATAAACGAAATAGGGTTGTCCTGAGAACGGTATGCCTGTCCGTTTTGTTCGTATGCAAGTTGAAACTGTTCTAAGAACACATCATATGTCATATAATGTTCGTAAATAAACAAAATAGGGGTGTCCTTAGAACACTATACCTCTCTGTAATGTTTGCATGCAAGTTGAAACTGTTCTAAGAAAACATGCAGTGTCCTGAAATGTTCGTAAATAAACAAAATTGCGGTGTCCTGAGGATGCTATGCCTGTCCGTATTGTTCGCAAGCAAATTGAAACTGTTCTAAGAACAAACGCCTGTCCGTAACTGTTCGTTTGATGTGTGACGCACTTTTAATTACTTCAGGACTCGAAAAGTGTCTGTAGAACATCAACGTGCATGCGCAAACCACTGTCGGTGCATTTGGTGTCCTGCAGACAGCTGCTCCCTTCGTGGACATGTTCGCGAAGCTATCATGTGACCGCGGCCACGCTGATCGCATGTTCTGAATGCGGACACTGTTCATGTCCCCGAACAATTTAAAAGTACATTTTCAAGTGATCCACAATATTTTTCAATAAAAACTCACCATAGCACAAGTCCCACATACTAATCCTGAGTTTCTACATACTTTTTGAAACTTTTTGAACCTTTTTTTGTGTCCGATCTGTCTGCGGACATCGCGCATGTCCACGAACCGCGTACAAGCACCCCTATAAAAGACCATGGCCTAGAGCTTATTCTCATTGTGTTTCTGGCTATCCTACAGAGCACAGCAAATTTTACTGCCAACTGCAGAATTCCATCGTGAACCTGATGGCATCCATGGCTCCACTGCTGCCACCTGGTGCTGCATCTGCCTCAGCACCACCCCCACCCCCTCCACCACCTCCCCAAGGGCCTGAAGAGTGGAACAGGAGTGAGGATGCAGAGGAGGATGAAGAGGATGACGAGGATGAGGTAGTTGAACTGCCTACTACCCTCACTTGGCGTGAATCTTGGGTGTGGCGGTTATTTACCATTCGTGGGAATGGTCCTAAGGCTTGTGCGAACCAAGTCACCTGCAACGAGTGCAAAATGGTACTCAGTTGCGGGAGGCTTGGTTCGTACAGCTTTGGGACCACTACCATGAAGCGACACCTAAAGTAATTCCACACTGGGGCCATTCGCAAGGTTGTACCTTGCGAGGAGCGTAGCAGGTTGACTTCCTCTACTTCATCCTCCATTTCTGATCCTGTCACCACAAGGAACACTCCTGTGGGACAGCGTATTCCTCAAGCTGCCTCACAGACCATACGGAATGCTGATGATGCTTACCTTTCGAGGGTCACAGTTGTGTGTATGTCCTGCGACGCAGTACTCTGCAGGGGGGAGCGACTTCTAAGTGCTTTTGAGACTATCGTCTCAGAGCACGAGAGGATCTGCTCACTACCCAAATAAAACCCACTCTACATCTTCCTCTCTCTGCTCGCCCTTTCTTATCCCCGTGGTTGGTGTCCCCCCTTACCCTTCTTTCCCCTCCTTTCCTAGTGTGTCCTGTATAAAAAACCAAAAAAAATATAAAACAACAAAAATCAAAAAAAAAAATAAGGCTCTTTTGAGAGCTGCCTTTCACAGTTAAAAAATAGAAGTGAAAATAAATGAAGCAGGGCCCTGTGTATTTTTTAGAAGTCCGCGGACATTCCACGTACATCTAAAATTTTGGGGTGCTGCCCTATCATAACCATTGCAATTTTCTCTGGGAGGAAGTGGTGGCTCTGAAAAGAGCCTTTTGGTGGTGTTTGTGTTTGAAAAATTAGAAATACTCAACACCTACTACAAAATGGATGCTGTAATTCTAAAAAAAGGTTGCAATGCATTTTGTACATTTCTCAGAAAAATCTGATTGCCAGCATAAGTAAGATGGACTCCATCTCTCCGAAAAATGTATGTACTACGAAACATAATATTTTCATTGTGAAAAGAGGACATGCCAAAATCTCTAAGAAAAGGCACAAACAGCCTTATTGACATTGTGCCTAGCTTTCTCCATTTGTGGACCAAATGATGAAGAACGAAGCCTCATTTGTCTCTGCGCAATCCGTGAAAAAGTTACTTGAGAATTCGGAAACATGTCCCTGACCTTCCCAAGTCCTTCTTTCATTGCAAATTGCAAACAAATTCCAGACACATGTCCTAAACTGTTCCCTCCACAAAGAATTATAATTATATCTGGATGTTGCTCTGTCTCCAAAGTAGCACAGAGAGGTAGCAAGTCCAACCACTTCATTCCACGTACTCCATGCCAATGTACTTCCACATGTGGGAATCCAAGATCTACAGCTACTCCACAGCTTTCTGCATGCACCTTCAACCAATGTATCCACGAGTCTTCCAAAATCCAAACAATCTGTTTTCTGAAACACACAGCCATAGCTATCTGTTCTTCTCTCAGAAAAAAGAGTATCTGAGAAACTCTCTCCTGGCACAACAGACCCACTAAACTTTCCTGACCAATCCCTTTCTATGCTCATTCTCATTTGCATGGCTTCCCAACCCAAAAATCCCCGAATGTAACACCTGATGTCCGCGAACTACCGCCATGTCCGCGGACATATCGTAACATGGGCAGCCCTTCTACCATTTCCACTTCACTCTCTGTGCCATTCCCTCATTGGATGTAGCTAAGAAGTCACATGACCATCCACCAATAACATAGAAGACCTCTACATCTAACTGCATCATCATAGATCAGCACTGCTAATGTACTGTTATTGGAAAGCACCTTCTACAAGAAATACTGTGCAAGTCTCCAAGATTTCTACTTGCAGCTCCGTGCATATCCATATGCATGAACACAAACTACAGGTATGCATATTTTCTGGAAAGTACATGTACAATTCTTCTAGTTTCACATAAACAGATTAACTGACTTTTAGCTTGTATAATCTGTAAAATGAATGTACTGTCTTTTTTTCCATCTCCTAAAATCAACTGTCACTTACAAACCTTTATACTATTTAATTTCTTTTTACACCCACATATTCAAAGCATGTTGAACTAACATATTTTAAATAAAATATATAGAGTGCATATAGTCAAACAAAATTGCATGCACACCCTATGTTCAAATCTCAAACAACAATACTTGTACAATAACATAAACATTTATTTATTTATTTATTTACTTACTTATATTTATATAGCGCAAGCAGGCCATTGCATTGAGGCACTATTACTTGCAAGAGCTTAGTTACAGGAATAGTGGTATTCAGTGGTACATTGTGAATTTCACAAGGCATAGTAAAGATATTTTGTTTGCTACAGTTAGTCATTGCAATACAGTTTATTCATTAAGAACATATGATATGTATTCAACTGGTGCGACGTATCTTATGTGAATAAGATAGTTTTCATGGTTCTGAGGAAAGCGCTGAAGATGTCAATTAAAAAAATCAATGTCTAATTTAAAAACAGTGCTATATACAAACAAAATTACTAATTTGTTTCTTTTACAATTGCAGTGAAGACCATTCTCCTGAAAACAAGCAGCCGAATTTGAAGTACAAAGAACAACTAAGAAGAAACCTGCACATTTAAAAAAAAAGTAAGTTGAATACCACCATAATATTTGTATTGTTACTCAAACACACTATAAGGTTAATTCATGCTATTTCTAGGCCTAAAAATAGAGATTGTGCACCATTTTGTCCACAAATCCCCATTTCTTAAACAGCGATTTACAGCCAGAATAGCCCACAAATTCCTATTTTTGCGAAACACAATTGACCCAGCTCAGCCATTAGAATTTTGATATTATAGAACAAACAACTATTTTAATTGTATAGCATTAGATTTACTATTTGTACTTCTCCACACCACTAGCTTACGTTTTTCTGTCATCTGAACCCCAGTTTAGTAGCACATTAATTCAAGAATACCCATCCCTACTAGTTGTAGTTGCCCAATGCACAATCATACACCATTACATACATCTTTATCATCTTACTCACACACTCATGCACACAGCACACATACATTGCAGAACACACCAACCCATACCTTCTTTATTTTTTCAACAGACCCTAAAGAACGCCTACCAAAAATCAAGTCTGTAGAAAGCAATGCAGAAGTAGAGCAAATGAAAATAAGTGTCCAACATAAGCATCCATCTCTAGCAGAATTTGTAAAAAAAAAAGTTGAAACAAAACAGCTAATAGTCATTTATTGAAACAAAAGAAGTTTCAAGTACAGAAACTTTGCCTCCTCTATCAAAATGTAAAACAAAACAGAAAACAATTAACAAAAAAACAGCTATCATGCCACAGATAAAACAGCTTCTATAAATCTTGATATAGTGCAAAGTAAGCATACCAAAAAAAGTATTTTAGCCAAAATGTTCCGTCACAGAGTCCTTCAAAATCTTATAAAAACAGGAGAGAAACCAGGTTCAACCCTTAAAACCTATCGTAGGAAATGAATCTTAGTAGCATTGATAGACAGTGCAATTCTTCTCAAAAGAAAGTTGTTTATATTAGTGTTAAACAAAATGAAACCACTAGCAAAACTAATGACTAAATTACAATCTAGTCTATAAACTGTACTATGCTAAAAGTCCTGCTTTAGCACTAGCCAATTTAAATAACATTCTTCTACATGGTACAGCAAAAGACCTACTTGAAGAAATTGACTATATCCAGAAAAAATATTTTGGATGTGAAAGCCACTTACAGAATGAAATAGCTTTAAAGCAAATTAGCAACAATTCTATGCATGGCAAACTTTTACTACACACATACGAAAAAGAAATTCTAAAATTTAAAAGTACATCAGCTGAAGTACCAAACCGTGTGTGTATGTTGCCGCAGAACTTTTCATAAAAGTAACACAAAAACTGTAGACCTATCATACAAAATAGAAGACAATGAAGAGAAAATGAAGATTCTAAATGGTTTGAATTAGCTCTCTACCTTATAGCAGAAAACAAATACGAAATAACTGACCCCTTAATACTTTGCAGTTACTGCACTACAAAACTTGACAACAACCAAACTCATTCACGTGCTATCACTAATAATTTGGAATTTTATCCACTACCAAAACCCCTACAACAACTTAATTTATATGAGAGCATCATAATTCAAACCGTGCACCCATTTCAAGCAATAATACGCCTCCAACCAAAAACAGCAAAATTACCTCCCTCTGAATTAGTGAAAGGTATTTGTGGAAAAGTAGTGTATTTACCATTAGATATAAAAGAAAATGTGCACACTCTAGGAGTGCAACGTCCAATGGAGCAATCTTTAATTATCTTAGTAAATGGAGTACCTACAAAAGACTAAAAATATGGCAACAGCTGGTAGATTTACATAAAGTTAGACAAACCTTGCAATATCTTAAAGAGAATAATGAATACTACAAAGAAATTAATATTGAAGAAAACTTGAAGGATACAACTGAAATAATTCAAGCGACACAAGAAGCTTATCAATTTGAGCTCCTAGATCCTGCTACAATATCAAATACTTTAGACCATTATACAATTCATCCATTGCACTCTAATGACACCATAGAAGATGCACTATAAATGGACCAAATGCGTCAAAAAAAAAGGATCACCAATCAGCATATGGGAAAAAAGTATAGAAGCACATGCGTTTCCTCTACTCTTTCCTACTGGCAAAGGAGGAAGGCACGATGATAGACCTATTCAAATATCAGCATCAGAATGCCGCTCATTACGGATGTATTCTGAAGATCCCAGATTTAGACAAAATGTGGAATACATATTCCACCTACTCTTTGAAAGTGAACTAGCAACTTTATGTTACAGAGTTGCACACACATTAAAATCAGGATCTCACTTTCAAAATATGTTGGCTACACAATTATTACAAAAAGTGCAACAAAAAGATGAGGTTTTACAATCAAATATTACAAATCTATTAGCAAATATGCGTGGTACTAAAGAGTACTGGTTTCGACGTCATGGAGATGTACGTTGTATGATCAGAAACCTTGGCCCACCCACTTGGTTTGTTACATTAAGTTGTGCAGAATATGCACGGGAAGATTTACATGACTTCCTACGCATATCAAACAAAAACAAAACAAACATAGATATACTAACACCTGGAAAACTTTGTTCTCTGGATCCTGTTAATGTTTCAAGATATTTTCACCATCGCTTCATTGCTATGCTACACTTTATTTGTAATAAAACTGTTCCTGTTCCTTGGAGAAGTGCAACACTCCTTTTGGAGAAAAGAATACCAAGCCAGAGGAGCACCACATATCCACATGCTTTTATGGATTAAAGATTATCCTAAATTTGGTCAAGACAGTGATGCCACTGTTTTACAGTTTATTGAAAAATATGTCACTTGTGAAATTCCATCAGAAGCCACAAATGGTGATCTTCATGCACAATTTTTACAATTTCAAAGACACAAATGTGGCAAATATTGTCGTCGCAAATACAAAAACAATGGGAAATACTACACCAAATGCCGCTTTGGTTTCCCTAGACCGGTTACAAATACAGGTCAAGTGAACAACCTCATGTCTTCAGTTAGACATAGGGCCACATTCCGACCCTGGCGTTAACCAAGGCGCTATTAGCGCCTTGGTTGACGCCGTTATTTTTCCGACTCCGCCATGGTGAATGGCGGAATTACCGCCCCATTCCAAGGTTGGCGGGGTCGGTAATTCCCCATTCACCATGGGCCCTTCCCCATTCCCATTTTTGCCCCATAGGGCTCAATGGAAATGGGGAAGGCGCTAATTACGGCACCGTACATTACGGTGCTGTAATTAGCTCCTAGGTCCCTTTGCGGGTTGGTTTTTTAACGCCTGCAAAAAGCAGTCGTTAAGTACCAACCCGCAAAGGAAACTCGGAATAGGGCGGTAAGGGTTTAACGGCACCGGACTCGTTACCGGTGACCGTTAACCCTTACCGCCCTACTCGGAATGACCCCCATAGTGTTAAAGGTAAGTCACCTAAAAATACATATTACATAAAAAGAACAGAAGAAGAAAAATGCATCAATGATTACAATGCAATCATTGCCCACTTATGGAATGCAAACATAGATGTGCAGTACATTGCAGACAATTCCACTGCAGTTGAACGATATGTTACAGCATACTTAACCAAAGCAGAAAAAACAGAGCTCCAAGACCTCTGGAATGACCTGTCATCAGACAAAACAGTGTCTCAGAAATTATACAGCTTGGGCATAAAAATGCTCACCCATAGAGAATGTGGTTCATATGAAGCAGCTGATCGTTTAACTGGTACTGCATTGTATGGTAAATCTGAAAATATAGTATGGCTAAGTCTTGGTCCTGCTAAATCTAGAAAAGGAGTTCTAAAATCATACGAAGATATAGAAACAATAGCCAAACATAATCCCAACAGCCAAGACATTTTAAAAAAACAATTTATTGGACACATACTACCCAAACAGAAGTAATACTTTGGAAACCATGTGTCTATACCACATAGCCCAAAACTTCACATACAAAAATAATATAAAACGTGATGAAAGAAGGTAAATACAGAGTGACAAACTGTGAAGGCAGCTTAATAAAACTCACCAAACCAAATTTAATTAATCATATCAAATTGTCATTAAAGACTCCTCAACATAAAGAACTATATTACATGTCCCTGCTACAACTCTTTAAACCATGGAGTAAAGAAGAAGAAATACTCGATAACTATGACTCATATGAAGACGCTTTCAAAGTAAATGAAAGCACTATAACTGATATAAACTTTACACAGTACAAAACAATGTTGCACAATGAACAACAACACGAAGAAGAACTCCAGGCCCAACTAGATAAGGACACTTCTGACAGTAGTCAACCTTCTGTAACAGGAAGCCAAGAACCACTGTGAGAACCACTAATAACAAATGAGGCAGAATTAGCAGAAGTAGAAAATACCATGCGTCAGTATGAAGATAAAGAAGACTTAACTATACTAAAATAAAAACTAAACAATGAGCAACGTAGCATTTTTCAAGAAGTAACAAAAGAAATTGCACATGGTGTACAACATGAAAACAAAGAATGCACCTGACAAAATTACAAACCTATACTACTGTACGTCAGTGGTGAAGCTGGTCCTGGCAAAACATTCCTAATCAAAATCCTCAGTAAGTTCCTTCACCAATTGACAAACAACAAACTGTCAGCTGTTGTCACTGTCCGCACAGGTTTAGCTGCCTACAACATAGGCGGTGTCACATTACACCGATTACTACTCCTGCCAGTAGAACACCAAAACAAATTAGACCATTACAAACTTTCTACAGAAGCTGCAATGGAACTATGCAGAGTATTAAAACAAATGAAAATGCTACTAATAGATGAAGTGAGCATGGTGTCCAACCTAATGTTGGCTTTGATTCACCTCAGATTACAAGAAGTACTCAAAACAAACTACGGAGAGCTCTTTGCAGGAAAACACATTATTGTTTTCGGAGATCTTCTTCAATTGACACCAGTAAAAGGTGAACCTATTTTTAAAACATTACGACACAAACTCTGCCCTAAAACTGTTGGCAGCATTGGAAATGTCAACCTTTGGCAACATTTCCAATACAGAGAATTAACAGAAAACATGCCGCAATCTGCAGATCTCACTTATGCCAACATCTTAAAAAGTATTAGAGTTGGTATACTATCTAAAGAAGCACAAGCAATATTGAAAGCCCGGCACATTCATGCACTTTATGGTGATAATGCATGTGCTACAGATGTTATGGAACAATTAGCCCACAAAAATGTCAATTGTATTGCCTTAATGCCAACTCTTGCAAGCTGTTTCAAATTCAATGAAATAATGTTAAATAAAGAAATGCAACCAATAATGAAAATTAGCGCCACCGACAAACTAGATGTACATGGTATGACACTACCCATGTGTGAGCAAGCCCAAACAAGACTAAATAGTTTGAAAATTCAATCTCCAACACAGCTGGGTTGGAAAAGATATTAAAATTATCCTTAAATTGCAGAGTAATGCTTAAACGTAACCTTGACGTGGACCAAGGACTAGTTAATGGAGCACTGGGTACAGTTGTTGGCTTTCAAACATACCCACGTGACAACAAAATTCAGTTTGTCAATAGTCCCTTTGACAAACTTTCAGAAGTAAAAAGGATAGGACGCTCAACAGCTCGATTCCTTCTCTTCAAAGACATGTATATACACAGAGAACAATTTTCTCTAACTCTTGCATACGCTGTAATCATTCATAAATCACAAGGTCTTACCCTAGACAAAGCAATGATGGACATTGGTAACACAGTCTTTAAAGAAGGCATGAGCTACGTAGCACTATCATGCTTACGTACACTTGATGGTCTATTTCTAATCAACTTTGATGCAAGTAAAGTAAACACTGATATTCTTTGCATTTTAGAATACAATAGACATTGCTCACTATACACCCCCCATCTAAACACATATTCTGTTCCACAAAAAGTAAAACGTTGTAAAAGAAAACTAAATCAAACAGAAATGCAACAGGATGTCACTGCAAATCCTCCAAAGAGAGTAAAAGAAACTAAAACTTCATCAAGTACCACAAGCATAAAAGAACCAATTAGGGAAAGTAAACCAGGTACTTTGTCAAAGAAGGAAGACAAACTAAAAAAAAATCACTCAGATACAGAATTACCTGGTCCATTTAAACTCTCAAATATAGTTGGAGTAAGTTGCTACGCAAATGTAGCAATGAATATTCTATTTCAATTACCACCAATTGTTGACAACATTTTCTTACACAGTACAGACCAATTGTGTTTGCAAATGTTAGTACTTCACAGAAATGCAACAAACAATCCTGATAACACGTATAGTGTTTATGGAATAAGACAACAATGGGACTACTGTGCAGGAATGGTGAAATTCACTATAAACTCACAGGAAGATCCACAAGAATTTCTAATGTACTTACTACAAGTACTGGAAAATAAAAACATACCTATAAATGAAATCTTCCAGATTTCATACATGTGGAAACATACATGCACTCTCTGCAACAATGTGACACTAGAAGAAATCCCCAATGAACGCTTCATATATATATCAATACCTAATTGTGAATCAATTCCATTTCAGCAACTTGTAAAAAATGCAAACCATGGTAGATTATGTACTACCTGCAATTCGGATAATCGCTCCACCTTACAAATACAAACACATAGTAAATACGTAATACTAATGCTTCTACGTTACAATGCAGATGGTACCAAAAACAACTGCAAGCTGACTGAATTCACACATGGTCAAGTATCACTTGGTAAGATCACTTGGTAAGAAAACCTTCACAACAATAGGTATAATCTACCATGCAGGAGCCACAACCAGTTCAGGTCACTACACTGCATATATAAAAAATAAATGTGGATGGTTTGAATGTAATGATAGTACAAATACTCTAAAGCAGAGATTACCACCAAATCTTTCAAACGCTTATTTAATTTTCTTAAAACCAAAATGTATTAACTAAACTGTACTTAAACCTTAATTAAACTTGTAGTAAAAAAATGTAAACTGTTAAGAATATTCCAACAGGTATCTAACTGCCCGAAGATTCTATAACAACTAATCAGATAAATGAATACCACTAAATTAGAGCAAAAAATAGACAGTTAGAATACACCAACTGGTATCTAACTAACCCAAAATTTTACAATATCCAATCTGATAAATCAATACCACTAAATCATATAAAAAATAGACAGTTAGAATACGCCAATTGGTATCTAACCGCCTCAAAATTGTACAATATCCAAACAGATAAATCAATACCACTAAATTATATAAAAAAGTAGACAGTTAGAATACGCCAACTGGTATCTAACTGCTCCAAAATTTGACAATATCCAAACAGATAAATTTATACCACTAAATGATATCAAAAATTAGACAGTTAGACTACGCCAACTGGTATCTAACTGCTCCATAATTTTACAATATCCAAACAGATAAATGATATCTAACTGTTCCAAAAATCTGCAACAAGCCAATATATAGAGCATTAGCCAGAAACAACAAGTGAACACTGAAAACAAACAAACAAATAGACTGTAGCATAACAAAAAAAGCTTTTTTTTTAATCGAATATGGATTTTTCTTTCTCCCCCAGACCCAATGATTTTAGCAACAAACACAGAAACTGAGCAAATTGCACAGTACACTGGTTTGTAATCTACTAAATATGAGGGTAAAAAAAAAAAATGTTGATTATTCAATGTTATAAGTCGTTACAAAATACCAATACTAACATGATCTTTTCTTTTATCACAGAAATGAACAAGAAATACATGTACTCCAGTTACTAAACAGAACAGTAAGTATATTATAATAAGAACAACCATCGCAGCATATCACACCCATAGTGGCTTATAACTTTGTTCCTTATAAATTGGTTTATGGATCCCAAACGTATAAGCCACTATGAGTGTGGTATGCTGCGGTGGTTGTGGCCAGGGCATGGAGTCTTGGGTGCATGGCCATATGGCCATGCACCCAAGACTCTATGGCCTGGTCACAACCACCGCAGCATATCACACCCGTAGAGTCAAACATTTAAACTATGCCTTATGGGAACTTTTAATGTCCGCGGACATGATGAGTGTTCTTAGAACACTTTCAACTTGCCAGCGAACAACACGGACAGCGTCCTCAGGACACACCCTTTTAGTTTATTTATGGACATTTCAGGACACCGCAAGTGTTCTTAGAACAGTTTCAGCTTGCTTGCGAACAGCGTCCTCCGGACATCTCCATTTTGTTTATTTATGAACATTTCAGGACACCGCGATTGTTCTTAGAACAGTTTCAGCTTGCTTGCGAACAACACGGACAGCGTCCTCAGGACACACCCTTTTAGTTTATTTATGGACATTTCAGGACACCGTGAGTGTTCTTAGAACAGTTTCAGCTTGCTTGCGAACAGTACGGACAGGCATACCGTCCTCAGGGCACCCTCATTTTATTTATTAACGAACATCCATCATCCTCAGGACAACCCCATTTTGTTTATTGATGAACATACCAGAACACATGATATATTCTTAGAACAGTTTCAACTTGCCTGCGAACAAAACGGACAGGCATACCATTCTCAGGACACCCCAATTTTATTTATTTACGAACATTTCAGAACACCACGTTCTCAGGACATCCCCATTTTATTTATTTACGAACATTTCAGGACACCGCGAGTGTTCTAAGAACACTTTCAACTTGCCAGCGAACAATACGGACAGCGTCCTCAGGACACACCCATTTTGTTTATTTACAGACATTTCAGGACACCGCGAGTGTTCTTAGAACAGTTTCAGCTTGCTTGCGAACAACACGGACACATGTTGCGTCCTCAGGACACCCCCATTTTGTTTATTGACAAACATCCCAGAACACATAATATATTCTTAGAACACTTTCTACTAGTCTGCAAACAAAACGGACAGGCATACCGTCCTCAGGACACCCCCATTTTATTTATTTATGAACATTTCAGGACACCGCAAGTGTTCTAAGAACACTTTCAACTTGCCAGCGAACAATATGGACAGCAACCTCAGGACACCCCCATTTTGTTTATTTACGGACATTTCAGGACACTGCGATTGTTCTTAGATCAGTTTCAGCTTGCTTGCGAACAACACGGACACATATTGCGTCCTTAGAACATCCCCCATTTAGTTTATTTGGAACATTTCAGAACATCTGTGTTGTCCGCAGACAAATCGAACACAACAAGAGGGTCTACCACCTAAATAAATAAACCTTTAACCCATCTCATACTCCCCCACCCTCCCCAAACACTCTTAGACACCAAAACACTCCATTAAATACAATTTTTCAACCAAGTTTCACAGTGCTGTCCGCGGACGTCCGCGAATTCAAGATGGCGGGAGCTACCGAAAATCTGACGCACTCCAAGCTCTTCTCCGTCCAATCAGCGAACACGTTGCATGTCCACGGACATGACGCAGGACGGTTGGCCAATCAGAACACTGTCCGCGGAGCGAACAGGGAAGTGTGTCCGCGGACCGAACACAAATATCACACATTTTTTGTGACCTACTTTTTGGTCATTTTTAAAAAAAATACTGGACGGATTTTCACCAAATTTGCAAAAGCACGCTTTCGGGACCAAGCCGCTGCTCCTGGTCCAAATTTGGTGACAATCCGTCCAGCGGTTTGGGCTGTAGGCATGAGCAAAGTTTTTTCCCCATTCAGTCAAAGGGAAAAAAAGAAATTTTGGGACCCCCCCTATAACTTTGCCCCCCCGGACCAAACCTCACCAAACTTTCGTCCAGGGGAGCGAAGTTATAAGCCGACCAAAAAGTGTTCTTCCTATGGAAACAGCAACTTAACCATGTAATATTATATTACATGACCACGGTAGTGGCCATGTAGTTATGGTTAAGTTGGTGTTTCCATAGGAAGAGCACTTTTTGTTAGGCTTATAACTTTGCTCTCCCTGGATGAATTCTCACCAAACTTTGCATAAAAAGTATATGGGTCACTCTGAATTTGTTTGCAAAGTTTGGTGTGGTTTGGTCCAGGGGGGGCAAAGTTATAGGGGAGGTCCCAAAATTTCGCAAATAAACAAAATGGGGTGTTCTGAAGATGTTTCTAAGAACACTCGCGGTGTCCTGGAATTTTCATAGGGGGTGTCCTGAAGGCGTAGTCCATATTGTTCGCTGGCAAGTTGAATGTATTCTAAGAACACTCGCGGTGTCCTGAAATGTTCGCAAATAAACAAAATGGGGGTGTCCTGAGGATGCTGTCCGTATTATTCTCAGTCAAGTTGAATGTGTTCTAAGAACTCTCGCGTTGTTCTGAAATGTTCGTAGGGGGATTCCTGAAGATGCTGTTCATATTGTTCGCTGGCAATTTGAATGTATTCTAAGAACACTCGCGGTGTCCTGAAATGTTCGCAAATAAACACAATGGGGGTGTCCTGAGGATGCTGTCCGTATTATTCTCTGTCAAGTTGAATGTGTTCTAAGAACTCTCGCGTTGTTCTGAAATGTTCGTAGGGGGATTCCTGAAGATGCTGTTCATATTGTTCGATGGCAAGTTGAATGTGTTCTTAGAACACTCATGGTGTCCTGAAATGTTTGCAAATAAACGAAATGGGGGTGTTCTGAGGACACTGTCCGTATTGTTCGTTGTCAAGTTGAAAGTGTTCTAAGAACTATCGCGTTGTTCTGAAATGTTCGTAGGGGGTGTCCTGAAAACGCTGTCCGTATTGTTCGCTGGCAAGTTGAAAGTGTTCTAAGAACACTCATAATGTCCACGGACATTAAACGTTTCCATAGACCATAGTTGAAATGTTTGACTCTATGGATGTGATACGCTGCGGTGGTTGTTGCCAGGGCATAGAGTCTTGGGTGCATGGCCATTTGGCCATGCACCCAAGACTCTATGCCCTGGCAACAACCACCACAGCATATCACATTCATATTTGCTTATAACTTTGGGTGATAAACAAATGTATAAGAAACAAAGGTATTAGATTCTATGGATGTGATATGCTGCTATGGTTCTCCTTATTATTGTATACTTACTGTTTGGTCTAGTAACTGGAGTACATGTATTTCTTGTTAATTTCTGTGATAAATGAAAATAGCATGTTAGTATTAGTATTTTGTAATGACTTATTACATTGTATAATCAACATACTTTTTTTTTACCCTCATATTTAGTAGATTACAAATCAGAGTACTGTGCAATTTGCTCAGTTTCTGTATTTGTTGCTAAAATCATTGGGTCTGTGGGAGAAAAAAAATCCATGTTGGATTAAAAAAAAACCTTTTTCTGTTATGCTACGGTTTATTTGTTTGTTTTCTGTGTTCACTTGTTGTTTCTGGCTAATGCTTTATACTTTGGCTTGTTGCATTTTTTTGGAGCAGTAACATATTATTTATTGTTTGGATATTATAAAATTTTGGAGCAGTTAGATACCAATTGGCGTATTCTAACTGTGTATTTTTTGGTCTAGTTTAGTGGTATTCATTTATCTGATCAGTTGTTGTAGAATCGTTGAGCAGTTAGATAGCTTTTGCAGTATTCTAACAGTTTATATTTTTTTAACACAAGTTTACTTAGGGTTTAAATACAGTTTAGTTATCAAATTTTGGTTTTAAGAACATCCAATGAGCGTTTGTAAGATTTGCTGGTAATCTCTGCTTTAGAGTAATGGTACTATCATTACATTCAAACCATCCACATTTCTTTTTTATATATGCAGTGTAGTGCCCTGAATTGGTTGTGGCTCCTGCATGGTAGATTATACCTATTGTTGTGAAGGTTTTCTTACCAAGTGATATTTGACCATTTGTGAATCCAGTCAGCTGCAGTTGTTTTTGGTACCATCTGCATTGTAACGTAGAAGCATTAGTATTATGTATTTACTATATGTTTGTATTACTAACGTGGAGCGATTATCTGAATTGCAGGTAGAGCATAATCTACCATGGTTTGCATGTTTTACAAGTCGCTGAAATGGAATGGATTCCCAATTTGGTATTGATATATATATATATATGAAGCGTTCATTGGGGATTTCTTCTTGTGTCACATTGTTGCAGAGAGTGCATGTATGTTTCCACATGTATGAATTCTGAAAGATTTCATTTATAGGTATGTTTTTGTTTTCCAGTACTTGTAGTAAGTATATTAGAAATTCTTGTGGATCTTCCTGTGAGTTTATAGTGAATTTCACCATTCCAGCACAGTAGTGGAATTGTTGTCTTATTCCATAAACACTATACGTGTTGTCAGGATTGTTTGCTGCATTTCTGTGAAGTACTAACATTTGCAAACACAATGGGTCTGTACTGTGTAAGTAAATGTTGTCAACAATTGGTGGTAATTGAAATAGAATATTCATTGCTACATTTGCGTAGCAACTTACACCAACTATATTTGAGAATTTAAATGGTCCAGGTAAATCTGTATCTAACTGCTTTTTTTCGAGTTTGTTTTCCTTCTTTAAAGAAGTACCTGGTTTACTTTTCCTAATTGATTCTTTTTTGCTTGTGGTACTTGATGAAGTATTAGTTTCTTTTACTCTCTTTGGAGGATTTGCAGTGACATCCTGTTGCATTTCTGTTTGATTTATTTTTCTTTTATAATGTTTTACTTTTTGTGGAACAGAATATGTGTTTAGGTGGGGGGTGTATATTGAGCAATGTCTATTGTATTCTAAAATGCAAGGAATATCAGCGTTTGTTTTTCTTGCATCAAAGTTGATTAGAAATAGACCGTCAAGTGTACGTAAGCGTGATAGTGCTACGTAGCTCATGCCTTCTTTAAAGACTGTGTTACCAATATCTATCATTGCTTTGTCTAGGGTAAGACCTTGTGATTTATGAATCGTGACTGCGTATGCAAGAGTTAGAGAAAATTGTTCTCTGCGTACATTCATATCTTTGAAGGGAAGGAATCTAGCTGTTGAGCGTCCTATCCTTTTTACTTCGGAAAGTTTGTCAAAGAGTATATTGACAAACTAAATTTTGTTGTCGCGTGGGTATGTTTGAAAGCCAACAACTGTACCCAGTGCTCCATTAACTAGTCCTTGGTCCACATCAAGGTTACATTTAAGCATTACTCTGCAATTTAAGGATAATTTTAATATCTTTTCTAAGCCTGCTGTGTTTGAGGTTGATTTTTCTAAACTATTTTGTCTTGTTGTGGCTTGGTCACACATGGGTAGTGTCATACCATGTACATCTTGTTTGTCTGTGGCGCTAATTTCCATGATTGGTTGCATTTCTTTACTTAGCATGATTTCATTGAATTTGAAACAGCTTGCAAGAGTTGGCATTAAGGCCATACAATTGACATTTTTGTTGGCTGATTGTTCCATAACATCTGTAGCACATGCATTATCGCCATAAAGTGCATTAATGTGCCGGGTTTTCAATATTGCTTCTGCTTCTTTAGAAAGTATACCAACTCTGATACTTTTTAAAATGTTGGCATAAGTGAGATCTGCAGATTGCCGCATGTTTTCTGTTAATTATCTGTATTGGAAATGCTGCCAAAGGTTGACATTTCCAATGCTGCCAACAGTTCTACGGCAGAGTTTGTGTCCTAATGTTTTAAAAATAGGCTCACCTTTTACTGGTGTTAATTGAAGCAGATCTCCAAAAACAATAATGTGTTTTCCTGCAAAGAGCTCTTCATAGTCTGTTTTGAGTACTTCTTGTAATCTGAGGTGAATCAAAGCTAACATCAGGTTGGAGACCATGCTCACTTCATCTATTAGTAGCATTTTCATTTGTTTCAATACTCTGCGTAATTCCATTGCAGCTTCTGCAGAAAGTTTGTAATAGACTAATTTGTTCTGGTGTTCTACTGGTAATAGTAGTAATTGGTGTAATGTAACACCACCTATGTTGTAGGCAGCTAAACATGTGGGGGCAGTGACAACAGCTGACAGTTTGTTGTTTGTCAATTGTTGAAGGAACTTACTAATGATTTTGATTAGGAATGTTTTGCCAGAACCAGCTTCACCACTGATGTACAGTAGTATAGGTTTATAATTATGGCAGGAACATTCTTTATTTTCATGTTTTACACCATGTGCACTTTGTTTTGTTACTTCTTGAAAAATGCTACGTTGCTCATTGTTTTGTTTTGATTGTTGTATAGTTAAGTCTTCTTTATCTTCATACTGACACATGGTGTTTTCTACTTCTATCATAGCTAATTCTGCCTCATTTATTATTAGTGGTTCTCCCAGTGGTTCTTGGCTTCCTGTTACAGAAGGTTGATTACTATCAGGAGTGTCCTTATCTAGTTGGGCTTGGAGTTCTTCTTCGTGTTGCTGTTCATTGTGGAACATTGTTTTGTACTGTGTAAAGTTTACATCAGTTATAGTGCTTTCATTTGCTTTGCAAGCATCCTCATATGAGTCATAGTTATCTAGTATTTGTTCTTCTTTTCTCCATGGTTTGAAGAGTTGTAGCAGGGACATGTGATATACTTCTTTATGTTGAGGAGTCTTTAATGACAGTTTGATATGATTAATTAAATTTTAGTTTAGTGAGTTTTACTAAGCTGCATTTACAGTTTGTCACTTTGTGTTTACGGTTTTGTTAATCAGGTTTTATATTATTTTTGTATGTGTAGTTTTGGGCTATGTGGTATAGACACATGTTTTCCAAAGTATTACTTCTGTTTGGGTAGTATGTGTCCAATAAATTGTTTTTTAAAATGTCTTGGCTGTTGGGATCACGTTTGGCTATTGTTTCTATATCTTCGTATGATTTTAGAACTCTTTTTCTAGATTTAGCAGGACCAAGACTTAGCCATACTATATTTTCAGATTTACCATACAATGCAGTACCAGTTAAACGATCAGCTGCTTCATATGAACCACATTCTCTATGGGTGAGCATTTTTATGCCCAAGCTTTATAATTTCTGAGACACTGTTTTATCTGATGACAGGTCATTCTAGAGGCCTTGGAGCTCTGTCTTTTCTGCTTTAGTTAAGTATGCTGCGACATACTGTGCAACTGCAGTAGAATTGTCTGCAATGTACTGCACATCTGTTTGCATTCCATAAGTGGGCAATGATTGCATTATAATCATTGATATATTTTTCTTCTTCTTTTCTTTTTATGTAATATGTATTTTTAGGTGACTTACCTTTAACACTATGTCTAACTGAAGACATGAGGTTCTTCACTTTACCTGTATTTGTAACTGGTCTAGGGAAACCAAATCAGCATTTGGTGTAGTATTTCCCTTTGTTTTTGTATTTGCGACGACAATATTTTCCACATTTGTGTCTTTGAAATTGTATGATTTGTGCACGAAGATCATTATTTGTGGCTTCTGATGGAATTTCACAAGTGACATATTTTTCAATAAACTGTAAAACAGTGGCATCACTGTCTTGACCAAATTTAGGAGCATCTTTAATCCATAAAAGCATGTGGATATGTGGTGCTCCTCTGCCTTGGTATTCTTTTCTCCAAAAGAAGTGTTGCACTTCTCCAAGGGGAGGAACAGTTTTATTACAAATAAAATGTAGCATAGCAATGAAGCGATGGTGAAAATATCTTGAAACATTAACAGGATCCAGAGAACAAAGTTCTCCAGGTGTTAGTATATCTATGTTTGTTTTGTTTTTGTTTAATATGCGTAGGAAATCATGTAAATCTTCCCATGCATATTCTGCACAACTTAATGTAACAACCCAAGTGGGTGGGCCAAGGTTTCTGATCATACAACGTACATCTCCATGACGTTGAAACCAGTACTCTTTAGTACCACGCATATTTGCTAATAGATTTGTAATATTTGATTGTCAAACCTCATCCTTTTGTTGCACTTTTTCTAATAATTGTGTAGCTGTCATATTTTGAAAGTGTGATCCTGATTTTAATATGTGTGCAACTCTGTAACATAAAGTTGCTAGTTCACTTTCAAAGAGAAGGTGGAATATGTATTCCGCATTTTGTCTAAATCTGGGATCTTCAGAATACATATGTAATGAGCGGTATTCTGAAGCTGATATTTGAATAGGTCTATCATCATACCTTCCTCCTTTGCCAGTAGGAAAGAGTAGAGGAAAAGCACGTGCTTCTATACTTTTTTCCCATATGCTGATTGCCGATCCTTTTGTTTGACGCATTTGGTACGTTTCCAGTACATCCTCTATGGTGTCATTAGAGTGCAAAGGATGAATTTTATAATGGTCTAAAGTATTTGATATTGTAGCAGGATCTAGTAGCTCAAATTGACCAGCTTCTTGTGTTTCTTGAATTATTTCAGTTGTATCTTTCAAGTTTTCTTCAATATTAATTTCTTTGTAATATTCATTATTCTCTTTAAGATATTGGAAGGCTTGTCTAACTTTATGTAAATCTACCAGCTGTTGCTATATTTTTTTGTCTTTTGTAGGTACTCCATTTACTAAGATCATTAAAGATTGCTGCATTGGACGTTGCACTCCTAGAGTATGCACATTTTCTTTTAGATCTAAAGGTAAATAAACTACTTTTCCACAAATGCCTTTTACCAATTCAGAGGGAGGTAATTTTGCTGTTTTTGGTTGAAGGCTTATTATTGCTTGAAATGGGTGTACTGTTTGAATTATGATGCTCTCATATAAATTAAGTTGCTGTAGGGGTTTTGGTACTGGGTATAATTCCAAATGATTTGTGATAGCACGTGAAGGAGTTTGGTTGTTGTCAGGTTTTGTAGTGCAGTAACTGCAAAGTATTAAGGGCTCAGTTATTTCGTATTTGTTTTCTGCTGCAAGGTAGAGAGCTAATTCAAACCATTTAGAAACTTCATTGTCTTCTATTTTGTATGATAGGTCTACATTTTTTGTGTTACTTTTATAAAAAGTTCTACAGCAACTTACACATATATGGTTTGGTACTTCAGCTGATGTACTTGTACATTTTAGTATTTCTTTTTTGTATGTGTTTAGCAAAAGGTTGCCATGTGTAGAATTGTTGCTTAATTGGTTTAAAGCTATTTCATTCTGTAAATGGCTTTCACTTCCAAAATATTTTTTCTGGATATAGTGAATTTCTTCAAGTAGGTCTTTCGCTATACCATGTAGAAGGATGTTATTTAACTTTGCTAGTGCTAAAGCAGGACTTTTAGCATAGTACAGTTTATAGACTAGAGTTCTTATAGTTGAATGATGTGTTGATATCCTTTTGATATCATGGAAAGTGGTTTTACAAGTAGGTCCTGTAATGCAGGCCAATGAATGTCCTTGTAGTCCTGTGTACGTGCGCACTGGACAGGTATCCATATTTTGCAGTAATTTAATTTTGATTTTGTCTTTGCTTTTTACATATTTATTGAGGAACTGGCGTAAAGATTTGAAACATTGTTTGGGAATGTTACACATTGACGTGCAAGTTTTCAGGGCATATTTTTGTAAGGAGTACTTCTTGTTACATTATGGTATTATTCACTTTTTCATAACCTCGACCACTGCTATGTATGGCAATTGTATTTGTTTGCTTTTGTTTGTACGCTTCTTCATTAAAATATGGTTCTGTGCTCGTAGTGTCATTCCATTCACCTCTGCAGATACTTAAGAAGTTCTTTCTGTTGACATTTTGCTTATTGAGAAGTCTTTTTTGTAATTTAGTTATTAGTTTTGTTAGTGGTTTCATTTTGTTTAACAGTAAAATAAATAACTTTCTTTTGAGAAGAATTGCACTGTCCATCAACGCTTCTAAGATTAATTTCCTACGATAGGTTTTAAGCATTGAACGTGATTTCTCTCCTGTTTTTATAAGATTTTGAAGGACTTTGTGACGGTACATTTTGGCTTAAATACTTTTCTTGGTATGCTTACTTTGCACTATATTAAAATTTAAAGTAGTAGTTTGATCTGTAGTGATAGCTGATTTTCTGTTAATTGTTTTTTGGTTTTTTTACATTTTGATAGAGGAGGCAAAGTTTTTGTACTTGAAACTTCTTGTGTTTCACTAAATGACTGTATTAGCTGTTTTGTTTCAACTTTTTTTACAAATTCTGCAAGAGATGGATGCTTATGTTGGACACTTTTATTTTCATTTGCTCTACTTTTGCGTTGCTTTCTATGGACTTGACTTTTGGTAGGCATTCTTTAGCGTCTGTTGAAAAAAATAAAGAAGGTATGGGTTGGGGTGTTCTGCAATGTATGTGTGCTGTGTGCATGAGTGTTTGAGTAAGATGATAAAGATGTATGTAATGGTGTGTGATTGTGCATTGGGAACTACAACTAGTAGGGATAGGTATTCTTTAATTTATGTGTTACTAAACTGGGGTTCAGATGACAAAAAAAAGTAAGCTAATGGTGTGGAAAAGTACCAATAGTAAATCGAATGAATACAATTAAAACAGTTGTTTGTTCTATAATATGAAAATTGTAGCGGTTCAGTTGGGTAATTTGTGTGTCCAAAAATAGGAATTTGTGGGCCATTCTGGCTGTACATCACTGTTTAAGACATGGAGATTTTTGGACAAAATGGTACACAATCTCTATTTTTAGGCACAGAAATAGCTTGTATTAACTTTACAGTATGTTTGAGTAATAATACAAATATTATGGTGATATTCTACTTACTTTTTTTCTTAAATTAACAGGTAACTTCTTAGTTCTTCTTTGTTCTTCGAATTCGGCTGCTTCTTTTCAGGAGACTGGTCTTCACTGCAATTGTAAAAGCTTCAAATTAGTAACTTTTTTGTATATAGCGCTGTTTTTAATTTAGATATTGATTTTTTTAATTGAAATCCTCAGTGCCTTCTTTAAAACCATTAAACTAATTTATTTACATAAGATACATTGCATCAATTCAGTACATATGATATGTTCTTAATGAACAAATTGTATTGAATGACTAACTGTAGCAAAAAAAATATCTTTACTATGTCTTGTGAAATTTATAATATACCAGTGAATACCACTATTTCTGTAACTAAGCTGTTCTAGGTAATAGCGCCTCAATGTCATGTCTAAATTAAAGTAATTAAGTAATAAATAGATAAAAACAAAAAAAAATATGAAATTGTATAAGTATTTTATTAAAGATTTAAACATAGATTGTGCTTGCATGCAATTCTATTTGAATATTTGTAGTCTATATATTTCATTTAAAAAATGTTAGTTTAACATGATTTGAGTGTGTGTGTGTATAAAGAAAGTAAATAGTATAAAGGTTTATAAGTGATAGTTGATTTTAGGAAATTGAAAAAAATACAGTAAATTCATTTTACAGATTACACAAGCTAAAAGTCTGTTTGAAAATGTGTTCATATACTGTACAGAAAATATGCATACCTGAAGTTTGTGTTCATGCATATGGATATGCATGGAGCTGCAAGTAGAAATCTTGGAGACTTGTTGTAATGCCCGCGCCGCTGGCGCACGCATTGGCAACCATCATGGACTACTTGGTACTCATTTATCCTCCTAATACTCCTTGAACAACTCCTTTTCACGCCTGGGTCTTTTATTTCCATTTGCTCAACTTTGGTTCTTTCTTTCTTATTTTATTCAATTAATTACTACTTACCATAATGCACCTGGCTGCAGTCCTCAATTCCTGGCTATTCTCATTCATCGTTATTGGGACCACAATCCCCAGAAGCCCAAGCGGCCAGTGCTGCTTCCACCTGCTCAGGACCAGAGAGGGAGGAGGCAGATTGTCTTCAGGTGTGCTGCTACAGGTGCTGTCAATTAGCCTGCCTCAGAACAGGGCAGGGCTGTATATAAGCAGCTGCCTGCAGGAGCACAGTGTCTTGCATCTTGAGTTTTCCCAGCTCCTGTTTGCCTTGACCCTTTACTTTGTATGCTGTTCCTGTTGCTGCATTATCCTGTTTTGTTCCAGTGCCCTTTCCGGGCTCCCTGCCTTGCAGCCGATCACGCTCTGCTGCCTTCTACCTACAGCCCTTGTTCTCTGGGCTTCCTGCCTTGCAGCCTATTACAGTCCTCTGCAGCCCTCTACAGTCAGCGGCTCTCTGTCTGTCGCCTACTACTAATCTCTCTCTATCCTGTTCTTCTGGACTCCCTGCCTTTCAGCCTACTACAGTCCTCCGCAGTCCAATACAGTTTGCCTGCACCTAGTGCCACTCTTGACTGCAGACCTGCTTCCTACTTTGCAGCCTTCTGTTTTTATGACTGATGCTCCTTGTTCTCTTCCTTGAGACCTCTGTACTCCACCTTAGGTTATCTATTTCAGTCTAACTGCCTTTCCTTCATTTCCTTCTGCTAGATTGCTCATTGACTTCCTTTTCGCTGGATATTTCTGTTCTTGTCTTCTCATGTGTCTTATGTAATCCCTTTGTACAGAGCTTGCCTGTTGGTTTCCGGCAGGAAACCTCTGCCCCTTCCTTTGTCGCGTTTTCAGTGTTACAGACACCCACTGCTGTTGTTCCCAGCCATCAGCATACAGCGTGGGCCTCTGTTATAGCAATCTGTGCAGAAGGCTGGAGTTTCCTAAGGTTCGTGGAACACTCTTTCCCATTTCAGCATACACCCCAAGAGGGAATCCCGTTTGTTTGTACCTTTGTATCTTTTGCCCCTTTTGGCTCACAGCTACTGTTTCCTACTCTTCTTTCTTGTTGAACTTCCTGCTGTGTGTGCTTATCTGCTACCTTACCTCAGCACAGCCACCCAAACCCTACTTGGGTACCCTGTGCCACTCTTGACAAGAGTGCCATTCCTGACACTTGTACAGTATTTTTGGTAGATGGTGCTTGCCAATTATATGACACTTGTACTCAGAGAGATTCACAGTACATTTGCAGTGCTGATCAATGATGATGCAGTTAGATGTACAGGTCTTGAATGTGATTGGTGCATGGTCATGTGACTTCTTAGCTACATCCAATGAGGGAATGGCAGAGAGAGTGATGTGGAAATGGTAGAAGGGCTGTTCATGTTACGATATGTCCGCGGACATGGCGGTAGTTCGTGGACATCGGGAGTTACATCCGGGGATTTTTGGGTTCAGAAGTCATGCAAATGAGTGAGTACTGAAAGGGATTGGTCAGGAAAGTTTAGTGGGTGTGTTGTGCCAGAAGAGAGTTTCTCATATACTGTTTTTGCTGAGGGAACAAGAGATAGCTATGTCTGTGTGTTTTAGGAAAAAGATGAATGGATTTTGGGAGATTCATGGATATATTGGTTGAAGGTGCATGCAGAAAGCTGTTAGGCAGAAACCTGTGCAGTTCCCTCTGGGACCACTGCAAAAAGTTTAAGACTACAGGAGTTAGCAGTAAACCCAATTGGTAGCAGTCTGCACCACCCAGATTTACCTGGTAGCTGTGGCTGAGCAGTCAGACTTCTCTCAAGACGAGTTAGGAAGTATATAGAGTATACAAGATAGGGCAATTTACACAGTAGAACAAGCAGACACGGATCAGAGCTTGGGTGTAAAGATATATAATTATTTATTTAAAAACACATCTATGAAAAACACACTGGCACTAACATGGCAAACAACTTCAATCACAGTTACTATAAGTATATATCAATCCCATAACAATATTTCGACAAGTCTAGGTTCAAAGACACCACTTATTTGCAGACAGAGGTGAGTGCTTAACCTAGATGGCACTCTAGTATTCGTTAGAAAGGGAGAGAAAAAGGCAGGGTATGAAACCAACTCAGTACCAACACTTTTACGAAGCAAATGCAAGGCAAGCAAGGCAGGGTCTACTGTAGATCACAAAGTTCAGAGGCCAGGCCCACTCGGAGAGAGGCAAGGCAGTATGTCCCAAAAATATCACAGTGGAAATGCACTTCAAGTCTTTGTAGCAAAATGTCACAGAAAGGTTGGACCAGTTTTAGAACAAAAGTTAAGAAGGTCTGGAGGCAACCCAGTGGAAAGGTAAGGATTTAAGACAGCTCTCGCTAACCGTCACAAGGGAAGCCAGGCGGACACAGTACCTTGAAAGTGGAGAGACAGTTCCGGCGGGGGCAGTTGTTCCTGGTGGTGGATGCAAGTCGGGGCTTTGCCAGAAGAAGAGATGATCTCGTAGAGGAAAGTTGAAGATCGTTGCACCACCAGGGAAGAGGCCAGCCACGGAGTGCTCAGTCACAAGGCACCACCTTTTGGTCGCGGTACAGTGGTTAGTGGCTATCCGGTTGCCGGGGTGCTCAGCACGGGCAATTCGACCACTAGACGTCCTGGAAGCGAAGAAAAAGCAAGGGACTGGTTGTTCCCACCAGTAAAAGGGAAGAAGACTCTCCAGCAGGGAGATCTCCTCTGTCGTTGGGAAGTGGTGAGTCAGTTCAGCAGGGCTACACCGGTGGTGTCATCGTTGCAGGTCAGCTCAGCTTCTCCCTCGTCGGATTCTTAGGTCCTGTGGCGACTTCTGAAGTCCCAGTCCCCAAAGCCCTGCTTTTATGCAGAAAACCCCCATTTATTCAGCCTAGCTGTCAATCAAACATGCTAAGTGGTGAGCGGGGCGTCTCACCACTTGGGCCAATCACACCAGAGTGCGACTTGAGTTGGCAAGGCAACTCAGTCCTGGGTGCCTAAAGCCCCTACCATACCCCCTGTGGTACCCACACAGAATGGCACCACTCTGGAGGGCTTCTGTGCAGAAGCCCGCCAAAAGTGGAACAAAGGGCTCAACCTTTGGTTTGAAGTTACAGAGGCGAACACATACGCCATTTAAAAACCGAGTTCTGGCAGAAAATACCAACCGGTGAATTTGTTTAAATTAATAAACCGGCGGTATGACCGAGGCTACATAGAAAAAGTATTATCCTCGAACAATGGGAAAATCCCATAGGAATATATTTGCGGTCGAATATAAAAAGTAGTATCCACTGCCACCAGCCAAAACTCGACGAGGGGGGACGGGACAGTGCCCCCTCGAACAACAGACCCAGGGGTAATCGAATTGCCCCTACCAGTACGTCCACAATAGGATGGTTTGTACTGGTTCTGTTAGTAAATTTAGGTCTAGTAAAGCCAATGGTGACTTTACATGCCCTGGGAGACAGTAGTCAGTCCCAGGGTATGGAGTCTATGGTGGGGGTCACCTAGAAAACCCCAGTGTTACGGCATGGAGGGTGCTGTGTAACACACATAGCAAAACACATGAGACCCTACGGAGTAAAAGACTCCATAGCCCATAGAACACATTAACATTCAAAGAAATACCACAAATCATGTCCAAGAGTGGGAGAAAAAAGAGTCTCACTCTTGGCAGGATGAAAAAAACAAACTCCAGAAATCCAGCAAAGCTGCTGGGGGACTCACTAGGTTAGGAAATTCAGCCTAAACAGATAATTCTCCCTAACAAAAGCTGTGGAGTAGCTGTAGATCTTGGATTCCCACATGTGGAAGTACACTGGCATGGAGTACGTGGAATAAAGTGGTTGGACTTGCTACCTCTCTGTGCTACTTTGGAGACAGAGCAACATCCATACATAATTGTAATTCATTGTGGAGGGAACAGTTTAGGACATGTGACTGGAATTTCTTTGCAATTTGCTATGAAAGAAGGACTTGGGAAGGTTATGGACATGTTTCCTAATTCTCAAGGATATTTTCACGGATTGCGAGACAAATGTGGCTTCGTTCTTCTTCATTTGGTCCACAAATGGAAAAAGCAAGGCGCAATGTTAATAAAGCTGTTTGTGCCTTTCTAAAAGATTTTGGCATGTGTTCTTTTCACAATGAAAATATTCTGTTTCGTAGTACAAGCATTTTTCGCAAAGATGGAGTCCATCTTACTTATGGTGGCAATCAGATTCTTCTGAGAAATGTACAAAATGCATTGTGACCTTTTTTGGAATTACAACATCCATTTTGAAGTAGGTGTTAAGCATTTATAATTTTTGACTTACAAACACCTCCAAAGGCTCTTTTCAGAGCCACCACTTCCTCCCAGAGAAAATTGCAATGTTAGTGATAGGGTAGCAACCCAATTTTTTAAATGTTCGCGAACTGTCCGCAGACTTCTAAAAAATACAAAGGGCCCTGCTTCATTTATTTTCACTTCTATTTTTTAACTGTGAAAGGCGGCTCTGAAAAGAGCCTTATTTTTTTTTGGATTTTTGATATTTTGTAATTTTTTTTGTTTTTGGTTTTTTATACACAAGACACTAGGAGAGGAGGGGCAAGGAAGGTAAAGGGGGGACACCAACCACAGGGATAAGAAAGGGCGAGCTGAGAGAGGAAGATGTACAGTGGGTTTTATTTGGGTAGTGAGCTGATCTTCTCGTGCTCTGAGACGATAGTGTCAAAAGCACTATGAAGTCGCTCCCCCCTGCAGAGGACTGTGTCACAGTACATACATACAACTGTGACCCTCGAAAGGTCAGGGTCATCAGCATTCTGTATGGCCTGTGCGGCAGCTTGAGGAAGACGCTGTCCCACAGAGGTGGTCCTTGTGGTGACAAGATCAGAAACAGAGGATGAAGAAGAGGAAATCAACCTGCTACGTTCTTCGCAAGGTACAACCCTGCGAATAACCCCAGAGTGAAATGACCTCAGGTGTCGCTTCATAGTAGTGGTCCCAAAGCTGTACTTACCGTGCTTCCCGCAACTGAGCATCATTTTGCACTCATTGCAGGTAACACGGTTCGCACGAGCCTTAGGAACATTCCCATGAATGGTAAATAACCGCCACACCCAAACTTCACGCCTAGGGAGGGTAGTAGGGATTTCCTCTACCTCATTCTCATCATACTCTTCTTCCACCTCTGCATCCTCACTCCTGTTCCCCTCTTCAGGCCCTTGGGGATGTGGTGGTGGTGGAGGGGGTGGTGCTGAAGCAGGTGCAGCACCAGGTGGCAGTTCAGCAGCCAGGGATGCCATCTCGATGATGGTGTAATCTGCAGGTGTCAGCAAAAATCGCTGTGTTCTGAAGAATAGCCAGAAACACAATGAGAATAAGCTCTAGGGCGTGGTCTTTTATAGGGGTGCTTGTGCGCGGTCCGTAGAAACTCAGGATTACTATGTGGGACTTATGCCATAGTGAGATTTTATTGAAAAATATTATGGATTAATTGAAAATGTACTTTTAATTTGTTCGGGGACACGAACAGTGTTCGCATTCAGAACACGCGATCAGCGTGGGCACGGTTATATGATCCGTTCGCGAACAAGTCCGCAAAGGAAGTGCATGTCCGCAGGACACCAAATGCACGGAGATTGGCTAGCGCATGCGCGTTGATGTTCTACGGACACTGTTCGGGTCCCGAACTAATTAAAAATGCGTTGCACGTGAAACGAACATTTCAGGACACTGCGTGTGTTCTTAGAACAGTTTAAACTTGCTAGCGAACAGTAAGGACAGATATAGTGTTCTTCAGGACACGTCCAATTTCGTTTATGTACGAACATTTCAGGACACCAATTGTGTTCTTAGAACAGTTTTCAAATTGCTAGCGAACAGTATGGACAGGTATAGTGTTCTTCAGGACACCTCCATTTTTGTTTAGTTACGAACAATTCAGGACACCGCGTGTGTTCTTAGAACAGTTTGAACTTACTAGCGAACACTACGAATAGGTATAGTGTTCTTCAGGACACCTCCATTTTCGTTTACGTACGAATATTTCAGGACACCAATTGTGTTCTTAGAACAGTTTAAACTTGATAGCGAACACTACGGACAGATATAGTGTTCTTTAGGATACTTTAATTTTTTTTTTTTTACGAACATTTCAGGACACCGCGTGTGTTCTTAGAATAGTTTCATCTTGCTAGCGAACAGTACGAACAGGTATAGTGTTCTTCAGGACACCTCCTTTTTCGTTTATTTACGAACATTTCAGAACACCTGCACTGTCCGCGGACACCTACATTGATTTAAAAAAAAAAAACTATTTACAACACAATATAAAAATTAAACTTTATTTAACATATATTAATAATTTATGACAGAGAAGGTGAGGCAGAAACAGAAACAAAAACAGGAGAATTAGGGGTTTCAACATGATTGTTATTAGGTGAAGGAGGGATGAAGTCTCATCAAAACGTTTTGGGTTATGGAGAGGTTTTGAGGATAATTGACTGGGATATGGTGAGGAGGGACAAGTACATGTGGGGCAATGGTACGAGGTTTTTGGTTTAAAATGATCTTCCAAAAAAGTTTTCAAATTATTAAAATTAGTCAACAATAAATCCATTTTTTCTTCTATACTGTGAAAAGTGTTATCCATAACAGGTTTTTCTGAAGTATTTTCTATTTTGGTATGCACTGTACAAAATAATATATATATATGTTAAATGTATACAAAATAATAATATTTAAATGGTTTATATTATAAAGTGTTTACCATTAGTTTCACTATCTTCTGACATTTCTTCATGTGGGTAATGCTCCTCTAGCCATTCCAGAGTACTAGAAATTTCTGTGAGAGAAAAAAAAAAGATAATGTATTTTTTATCTAATACAGAACGTTTATAAATATATGAATAAAATGAAGTACACTTACTATTTCAGGTAAGATATGTCCTATGTACTCAGTGGGTCTGCTCTTGTTCTCAGTTCTGTCGTGTTTGTGAGGTAATTATGTTGGAAGCCAATTTATCTTCTTGTGGTATATTCCGTTTTAGAACATAGTGCATTTAAATGAATGGTTAGTGTGTTGTATATATGGGTTATATTTCTTATGTATTAGTACATATAATGTGTGTGTGTGCTCCTTTTTGAATTTGTTAAATGTTCCTATGTTATGATATAACAATCAAACATAACCCCCAGAGTTTTTAGGTAGTGGTACTGTTCTTCGAACATGTCCGCGAACATTAAATGAGTTCGCGGACATCAAGTACAGTAGAAGCGATTCAGTCAGTTCCATATGACATGTATATAAAGTCAAAGTCATTATTGTTAAGTTGCACTACTAAAAACCTATGAAATTCAGTGAAAAAACTTTGTGAAATGGACGTTATGGTTAAGTTGCACTACTAAAAACCTAAGAAATTCAGTGAAAAAACTTTGTTAAAGGGACGTTATGGTTAAGTTGTGCTGTTAAAAACCTATGAAATTCAGTGAAAAAACTTTGTTAAAGGGACGTTATGGTTAAGTTGCGCTGCTAAAAACCAATGAAATTCAGTGAAAAAACTTTGTTAAAGGGACTTTATGGTTAAGTTGCGCTGCTAAAAACCTTTCAAATTCAGTGAAAAAACTTTGTTAAATGGACGTTATGGTTAAGTTGAGCTGATAAAAACCTATGAAGTTCAGTGAAAAAACTTTGTCAAAGGGACATTATGGTTCCAATAAAACCGAAAAACCCTTGAAATTCGCCAGTTATGGTAAGCTAAGCAACCATAACTCGCGCCACCACCATCGAAACATACGATTGAAACACTACTTCGAGATTTTTCTACCAAATCTAGATAGGACTCAACAAGGAACATCTGGAGACAACCAAGATATACCTAATAGAACCGGTCTTAAGAACAAATCGGCCTTTAACCCCCCTCCATACGCTTGCCCGCCTGAGATCTTGGCTTTTGAAAATAAGGTTACAAAAGAAGTGAAGGAAGCCATCAAGAAGAAACATTTCCAACCAGACAATCTAACCAGAGCTGAAAGTGACAGCCTAAAAAAACTGTGTGATACAGATGGCATTACCATCAAACCCGCGGACAAGGGGGGCGGGATAGTTATTATGAAAACTAGTAACTATGAAAAAGAATGCCTAAGACTACTGGGAGATACAAACTCCTACAAAATCCTTGGACAAGACCCAACTCTAAGATTGAAAGAGGAAATAAATAGCCTTACTGACCACGCCATGAGAGAAGAATGGATCAGTGAGGGAGAAAGACGATTTCTGAATAAAACTTATCCAAAAACGGCAGCATTTTATATACTGCCGAAAATTCACAAAGACAAAACAAATCCTCCTGGAAGGCCTATTGTCTCCGCCATAAACTCCTTACTCGAGCCACTGTCAGTGTATGTAGAATTCTTCTTGAAACCTTTTGTCGAGAGGATGCCAAGTTACGTCAAGGATTCAACAAGCATGATTAAAATTACACAAGAAATTGAGTGCCCTCCGGGATTGATCCTGGCAACAATGGACGTTGAATCGCTGTATACAGCCATACCACAGCTCGAATGCTTAGATGTTTTGGGCAGCTTTCTGTATACCCGAAATAATCCTCACCAACCACCAACATCATTTATACTGGAATGTGCTCGGTTGGCGATGACTGAAAACTTTTTCCTACACAAACAACAGTTGTACAAGCAGTGCAGAGGGGTTAGCATGGGGGCAACTTTTGCCCCTGATGTGGCGAACCTGTATATGGCAGATTTCGAGGACAAGTTTGTATCAGGACATCTGAATGCACTCCAAGCCATCCCAGACCTATGCCAACACCTGATGGGTTGGCATAGTTATATTGACGACATTTTCATAACATGGACAGGCAATGTAGAATCCTTGAAAACATTCCATCAATGGCTAAATAGACAGGATACCCACATTAGGTTCACCATGGAATTCAGCATGGTCGAGGTGAGCTTTCTAGATTTAATTATCAGAAAAGTAGGAGCCAAATTGGAGACAACACTCTATAGAAAGCCAACAGACCGCAACACTTTGTTGCATTATACCAGCTTTCACCCTGCAGGCCTACGATATAACTTACCGTATGGGCAGTTTTTAAGAATACGCCGCAACTGTAGCACCAAACAAGAATTCATGGAACACTCAAAACAGTTACAAGATAGACTGGTGGAGAGGGGCTATCCAACAAGACTGGTCAAAAATAATCTGAAGAGGGCCAAAAATACTAATAGAGATGTATGTTTAACACACTGTCCAAAAGAAAAAGAAGAGCGATTGGTCTGTGTGACTACTTATAATCCAATAAGTAACCAGATTAAGAAGATAGTCAATCAAAACTGGGATCTTGTGAAACAAGAGGGGTCCCTATATCGGAGACCGATGTTTGCCTTTAAAAGGAACCAAAATCTTGGGCAAAAACTAGTACATACATGTGTGGAGCCAAAAAATAACCAGACAATACTAAACCAATGGGGGTTGCCCCCGGTGAATGGTCACCACAAATGCGGAGGATGTGTAGTTTGCCCTATGGTAGAAGTAAGAACTGACTTTGAATACAGGCAAGTGAAATGGCAACTCAGAACACATACCAACTGTAAAACCAAGAACGCCATCTACGTAATTAGATGTCCTTGTGACCTATTATATATAGGTAAGACTACCAGGGAAGTACGACAGCGTATCTCGGAACACAGATCATGTATAAAGAATAAAGTGGCGGACAAGCCTATTGTGGAACATTTTGGGAGATGTGGGCATAAAGAAACAGACCTTACATGGTTAGTGTTACAAGTAATAAAGCCCTCAAAGAGAGGTGGTGACATGGGCACTCTCCTACGTCAGAAGGAACAACGCTGGATATACACTCTAGACACAGTGAAACGAGGTCTGAATTTATCCATGGAATGGAACCATCTGATTGCAAATATGTAAAATATCTCTTTTGCTGCACCAGACAGAAAATAAAAGAGCGAGGGGCTCTGTCTAGCATTCCCTATGTTGGTGCAACACCGAGTGCTCGCTTACTAAAATACGCCTATAGCAGATGCTGAGTAAAACATGCTGCATTTCAGTGTATTTTATATACTTTATATATTTGTAGTTGAAATGTATATATACATTTGTTTGAATACAGATCTAAATAAAATGCATATTACAAGTGGAAGGCCTGTGTCTATAGCATGAAGGCTGAATGTAATAATTGATTGAAATTATCCGGCAATAGACATCCGAATAGTCCTTTTTCTATCTCTATGGCCAACATAGAGGTATTGTTATCTCGATCTTCCAGTTGTTTGGCGAATATTAATAATTACAACAGGAGCTGAAACACCATAGCGAGATGGTCTATAAATAAAACAAAAAAACGAAAAATAACGAGTTGATGTAGAGCCTGCGAAGTGAGGAGGTTCTCCCTCACGCACACAAGTACTTTTCTAGTCCTCTTTTTATGCGTATGAACATGAGGAGCCGTATCAATGGTAACTCGCGACCCCGCCAGCTGCATTGTGAATGCTGCGGTGTACGCGGAAAGGAGAATTCACAGACGGCGAGAATCAGGTAAGTTGGAACACACATGTCAGCCACTGGACATGATTGCTTGAATAGTGCAGAAGTAGAAACCGCACACTTTTGATATGGGAGGGGGTCGCCCTAGTCAATTTTAAGAACGGGAGGCACTGATCCTCTAACTAGTCAATACGGGCATTAATGTTGATAATTGAAGAATGATGCCGCCCGAGAAACAACACTGACTGTTGCTTACCTAAATATCAGAGATTGATGCGTTCCACAAAACAATAAGGTTCTGGTTTGCCTTTGAATCAATTACTAGAGGCTTGCGCACCCCCACCTTGACAATTGGGAGCACTAGTGCTATTTTAAACAATAAAAGGGAAAATGTTTAAACATGAAGTTAGATATTTCTATACTCAATAACATCAATCACACGGAGTAAATAACTAAGTTCTCTGTATATAATTTTACAAACTCACGTACCTGAGAAAATCTAACCACTAGATGAACCATACACAAGGTGTGGAAAGAAGGGAAGCCTTGAAATTAGAAGCCACTTTTTCCATCCAATAAAGCGCCCAAAACGAATTAACATCGTAGATCGTGGCTGTTTCCACTTTTGAGTAAGTGACAGAGCCCTGTACTTCCATTTATGGATACTGATTGTGATTTACTAAAAACATATAAATAATGTTGGCTTTTGTGATCAAATGAATTGGGTATAACAGATGGTAATAGGTATATGCCTTAACCCCTTAGATCAGAGGACAATCATCCTCGAGATTCCAATTGAGATGTGCTGAAATTTAATACTACATCCTGCCCCTCCTGATTCCATCGGATAGGAGGTGAGTCGGATGATGCTTTACACATTTTTAAAGCATACCATATTAATATGCAATTAAATACTTTGAAAAGGATTGACGGGTGTGCCCAATACTTATGTAGTGTTTTATATATTTTTATAGATGGTGTGGCCCATGCCAATATATGTGCCTGAAAAATGGGTTGTTTTGTCCTGAAGAAGGTTGCCGTACAGAGAGAGTATTAATGGTGATGCTCGCAGAGAGCAACTGAAACACGTGTCGACGTGAATCTGTGGGAATAAGAGAACACAGACTGTTGTCATACCCCAAATTTGTGGGGATGCTTTATAATGAATTGTAATCATATGGAGATATAATAGATGTTTAACTGTTTTTTATATACAGACCATTTTTTCAAAGAATGAATTGTGGAATGAGAGATTGATGAGAATAGTATGTATGTGAACGAATGAAAACTGAATGGGCCATAATGTTGTAGGAAATGTTTAATATGCTTTTAGACATAGCATTTTTTGTTTGAATAAAATAATAAAATCTTGGGAATTGAAACCAAGTTAAAAATCACCTGTGCATTCCGTCATCCTTACCTTTGTCTACTAGTTCGAGTTCTTTTGTATTTTCTGATTGATTGACATGTAGAACTAGGGATGTTAAAACAGGTACCCCTTCTATTTTTGCTGAGCAGTGAGCAGGCATGTGAATCAGATGGTCAAAGCCAATCTCTTTCAAGGCTGATTGAAATTCTAACGTTGCTATTTCATCATTGTGCTGCAATCATAGGTTAATATCCCCCATTATGAGAAAACTCAAATTGGGTTTCAATAAAGGGAGAAATAAGCTAGAGAGGCCAGCTGAAAAGTCCTCAGACATAGTAGGAGGCCTGTATATCACCAAAACATTAAAAGTAGCTTCGGCATTCAAACCAATTTTAAAGCAAAGGGATTCTACCCGATCCATAATGTAACCATAAGATTCCCAGATGGTAAGTGATTAACAAAGTTACTCACTGTAGTGACTACCTTACTCCTAGTCCATAGTCCCGTTTCCACCATACTTTTGGGCCCTGCTTGTTGATGTAAAACCTCACTTTAAGGGAGGTATTCAAAAAGGCAGCTGTGGCCCGCAGAGGCTGGGCCGCCATTATCACACACGAGGGGCAAATTGCATCACAGGAGCAAGTGAAGCAATAGTCTCCCCAGAGGAGTCGGGGGCCTTGCGTGCCATCATAGCCTTGAATAAGGAACCTCGGCAGCGCCGGTACTGGCAGATCTAGGGTGTTTACTAGACACGTCAGAGGCTTCCCCAGAATTGGCCTCTAGTGGACGATCCTCGGCAGAGCCGGTACTGGAAGGTCCGTGGTACGTGACCGCCTTCCTTCGCCCCCTCAACAGAACTTGTATCACCACGGCCGCGCATGCCGAAAGGCATATGGATATCCCTGACAGCCAGGACCCTCGATGAGAGACTCTCAATTATGTTGGTATTTAGCCCCAAGCAAGGGAACCTCAGGTTTAACCCTGGTCTTATAGCCACCTCAAGAGGGGCCTCGAGTCAAGACTCGGTACAGTTAGCTCCAGATGGGGAAGCCTCATGGCGAACCCTGGTATCCAAAACCACAGCAGAACTGGGGTCAGCCTTAGCTCCAAATGGGGTACCTTGGAAGAAGATCTAGTATTGGGAGACTGCTGCAGAGCCCCTCAGAGTAGTTTCTGGTGCGTCTCGCTGAGCCGAGACTAAAAGGAGTACCCGAAACTGTCTGTTGTGCTCCCCTGGAGAACCGCAGATATTTCATATGCGGGCTCCAGAGAACCGCATGTATTTCATATGCCGGCTCCAAGTTGTGGGATGCATTAACCCACTCATCCAAGCCCTGCAACAGTACTGTGCATTGCTGGCAGCAGAAACATCAGAATGGCCACTAGAAAGCATGCTGCTCGCTCAAAACCATCCAAAAATGTGCAGTAAAAAAAGGAAAAATAGGCTGCCACCCAATTTTGCCTATATTAGTGAGCACAGGAGGTCACTGCCTGAAACCACCATTGGGCTACACACACAGTAGCCTGAAACCACTTGGAAATAGCAATACTGATTGCCAAAAGCAACCCAGAGCTGTTTGGGAATTCATTTTCTTGATTGTCAAAATGTGCTAAAATCATGGCTCACAAATCACCAAAAAGATCCAACCTTCTTGTTGGGTGTTCCACATGACTCTACCGCAAGAAGCCACACCATTACAATGTCAGCAAGAATCATATGCTATCAAGTAAAATCCCCTTTTTGAAAGATATTGATGTAAAGACAGCTGTCAGGTGCAATACCGGTACTCACCACTACCAGAAGCCGGCGTTTTTAAACAATACTTTGAAAAACGGAACAACTGAAACCAAACTATGCCAAAGAAATACTGGCTATCAGAAGCCTTGGGGGTAGAGACAATGTAAAACTATATTCTGAAATGACTTGAAGGAAGCAATTGTTTAATGTATGTATTGAATATGTGGGTTATATTGTAAGAAAAGACAAATGGTACATTGGTAGCAAAGTTAAAAAGTGTTCCCACACTGGGATCAGACAGATTCCACACCTCCCCCCTGAACAAAAGAAGCTTCCTTCTGCCCCAAGCCAAGAGATTGACAAGTTGGTGTGAAAAGGAACTGGGGGGTGGCACCCTGGACTGGGGCCCTGCTGGCAGGAAAAAGAGACAATGGATTCTTTCAGCTGAATAGAATATGCTGATTTGGGTGTGACTTGTCAACAACTCCTGGCAGGAAACAGGCCATGTGACCTCTGAGTCAGAGCCAGGTTCTGGGGGGCGGACCAGACTGAGATGTGAATTCAATTGAGAGCAAATATATGTTTTATAAAATTGCAATTTACAAAGTTTCCCAAGATGACAGAAATGTAACGTAAAAAACTTACAGTAATATGCTCAGAGAGGGTGTGTATGTCTGTGTAAAATTGGGTGGAGAAGCAAATTCACCAAAAACGGACATAAGTCGTCATTTCTGAACCCAAGCTAGTAGGAACACGGGGCTTGAACAGAGACCTGCCTTAATTCATCTGTGAGGTGTACATGTATTCTCAACAACTTGTCTATCTGGGAAATACGTTTTTGGGAAAAATTGATTTTCTAAGTAAAAGCAAAGGGGAGTTTCTTCACTAGA
The DNA here is from genome assembly GCF_040938575.1 of Ambystoma mexicanum. Taxonomy (NCBI): domain Eukaryota; kingdom Metazoa; phylum Chordata; class Amphibia; order Caudata; family Ambystomatidae; genus Ambystoma; species Ambystoma mexicanum. The sequence goes on along the minus strand of NC_090936.1, from coordinate 565,161,385 downwards.
TTGTAAAACAGAGCATCACTCTGACTCGTTCTGACACACTAATCCTTTCTCCAGTCAGGTCACAGGGAATTCTCTGACCTATCAAATCCATAGGGGGTGAGGCATGTAGAATCAGCCTTCCCACCCACTTTGAAAACACATAAAAAGAGACTGCTTTTGACAGGCAAGGACACACTCATTTTTCCACTTCAACTGATTCCTGCGAAGCACTCTGCCGGACCAGATCCAGACAATATCCAGACTCCAGACTCCAGATAGATCCAGAGACCAGAACTCTAGGACCAAACTCCAGAATCCAGAACTTTGAAGCAAATGCCTGATTCACAAGCTGAATCCTTCTCAGCAGGCCTCATAACTTTAGCAACCTGATTCTCACATTCAACAGCCGGGCTGAGCTGTTCTATTCTAGCCAAGACCCCTGTGCTAGGACCGAGGTCCAGACCCAGAAAGCAGCGCTTTATCCAGAACCCGTCAGACCCTGACCAGAGGCCGTGCTGTGAGCAGAACCAGTGCCTAAAACCGTCCGGTGGCGAGTGAAGTCCAAACCTGACCAGATCGGTGACGAGGCCCATTTCCATTCCATTCCAAAACTAGGAGTGAGTATCTAGTCTAGAACTGTACAGAACCAATCTCTTATTTTAAAGTAATCCTCTTCCATTCATTTCAACCTGTCCAGAACTGCATTTAGAATTTTGTGTCCATCCTGTGATTTCAAATCTGTAAAAGCGCCTTCTGTCATTCTGAAATCTTGACTTTATTCTGAAAATCTACTTGCACAAAAGCGTCTGTATTTTATAGTTTTTCCGTAATCGCGATTTACACACTTGGAAAAAGTGCTGTGAATTGCAATTTAGCTCCATTTCACCACATGTTAAAATAGCGGCCTCTTGCTTTCAACTGCTTAGATTTGTTTTCAACCTGGTAATCACTGATGAATCATTGCTATTGTTGACCTGAACTAATCCAGAGTAACTCTCACTTATCCTGAATATCCCTTAGTGAATTAAAAGCATTTTTAGTATATTTTCCCATCCATTGCACTTACATTCAAAAGTATTTTGCCTGTTTTAAAATCATACCTGTTCTCTCTAAGCTTACTGGGGGAACTGGAATTGAACTGCATTATTGATTGTATTCTTGAAACCTGTGTACTCTCCTTCCCATCTCTTCATACTGCATAGTGGGGGAGTGAGTAGTCACAGGAGAAAAAGTGATTATATTATCTTCTGATTGAATTCATATCGAGTCTATTTCTGTGTTGCATTCTTTCCCATTATTGCATTTCCTTGAATCCCATAAGTATTCTCTGCTACAGTATCCTTCATATTCATACTCCTAATTGATTAAAGAGATTGCAATTATGCAATATTACCTAGTATTGATTACCGTCCATATTCATAAGTGTGCTATTCAGATATTATTTTGATCATAAAAGTGATATATATATATATTGTTTAATTATTCAAATAAACCTTTTAATTTGCAAAACAAACCTACTTCTTGGCTCAGTGAGGTCAGGGGGATTCAAAGAGAGGGGAGTTATATAAGGGTTCATCATCCAGATTTAAGAACTTTGACATAAAAAAATATATAAATAAGGGCTTCTATTGGGCATCCCAAACTAGGCATTGACTTAGTTGGAGTGCTGAATTGAAGTCACTTACAGATTGGGGGCTCGTTGCAGGACTTCTGGATCAGATCTACCACTTGTGCAGCTTAATACAGTGTGCTAACTGACAGGATACATAAATTCTGTTAGGCTACTACGCTGTGTTACGCTGTAAAATCACCCCTCAAAAAGGAACGCTCTCAGGAAACGGTCTGTTTTGCAAAATAAAATAATAAACTTCTGTAAGTCAGGAAGGAAATCAATTTCCGGAATGGCGACATTGGTAGATATCAAGATAGCGAGAGAACACCTCTTACATAAGCTATTTGTGAGAGGTGAGTGGACTGAGCAGGACCAGAATGCATGGTTACAGGCAATCACACAACAGGTCACTGCAACTGGGTTAGATAACCAGAGAGATCAGGGTCCCTTACATGTGGCCCTGAGTGAACTATACATGGCCCCTAAGGCCAAAGATGAGCACGACAAGATTGTCAGGATAGCGGCATATTTATATTTATATATGGGAGCCATACAGGACAAATGTGCTGAAGGCCAAGATCTGGCAAGTATGCAACTGATGGCATTCGAGAAAGCCCAATCTGATCTGAACTCTTCTGAGCAGAGGCTGTGAGGAGCCAGGAGTCAGAAAATGATAGTAGGCAGTATATAATTAAAATAAAAGAGTATATGGGTATCCTGCAACAGGAAAGGGCAGACCAGGATACCAAAATTCTGGCCTTGCAGAAGGAGTATCAAGAAGGTGTGGACTCCCTACTGCAGAGCCAGAAAAAGCTGGAGCAACAACTGGACTTCAATAGGGTATGTGCTGAGCAGGTAGTCACCCTGCAAAGCCACCTAGATAAAATGAAGGCAGAGAGCAATAAACTGATTTTGAAAGACATGGAGACCCAGGCAGAGTTTGATGAGGAGCACCAGAGAGCTGGTGCCCTTCAAAGGCAGAGGGACGACCTGGCGGCACAGATGTAGGTTCTTACTCAGGAAAGGGATACCTTAGGCCAGGAAGTCTGCCACTTAAAAAAGAAAATGGAAGAAAATCACCTGGCCCTCCAGGGACTGGGTGACCTCAAAAAGAGCATCAAAACTTGTTGGAGCACACCAGGAGGGTGGAAGATGCTCTGGAAAGAAAGGGGCAGGCCAGTAGGGATAGGACTCAGGAGGTAAACCTCCTGCAGCAAAGACTGTCCCAGTACTCCAGGACCACCCAGGAAGCACAGAGAGAGAATGAGGCTCTCTGTCAGCACAATGATAGGCTCCAGCAACAGATAGCCATGCAGGAGAGACTGATAGAGTCTAGTAAGGCCTTGATTGAGGAACTGAAAGCACAGGCTCTTGCAAGGCAACAGGGAGCAGGGGCTGAGAGAGATGAGGTTCGCTGGGAAAGGGAAACACCTGAGCATAACCTCAGGAGCCCTAGTACCAGAGGCCTTCACCTCTCCCAGTCCCTGGACTCTGCCACCCCCATGTCCTCTGGCGCACATGAGCCCAGGGCCACGGGATGGCAGATTACTATCCAGCCAGAAGTATGGGGCTCATAGGCCAGTACCTCCCAGGAATGGATGGGCGGGCATCCGGGTATGGGCACCCAAGTACAGTGCAATTTAGTGGGGAACCCCAGGAGAGTAGGCCCTCTAAGGGCATTCTGAAAACCTCTGCCCAGTTAGGTCAGTGGGGGGGGTACCCATCAAATCCGGGCAGCAAGGAGGAATCTGAAGACTCCTCTGAGCGTCCCAGGACACAAGAGACAAGGTACCCACATTCTGCCAGCTATTCCCAGGCTCGCAGAATCCGGGAAAACCTGGAAGATCAGACGGGCACCTCTGGGAGCAGTGCCTCTGAGTCAGAGGACGAATGGACCAGGGTTACCCGAACCAAGAAGGCCAATAAGGCAAAAAGGGTCTTGCTTAAGGACCCCTTAAAACAGATTAAGGCGATAAGGAGTGTCATCACGCCTTATCATAAGACCGCCAAGTATTCTGTTTGGGAACACTTGGAGCTCTTTGAGCAAATGATGGAGACTTTCCATTTGAAAGACAGCAGTAGCTGCACAGTAGCTGCATTCAGTATGTAAAATGGACATTCTCCTCAGAATACTCCAGTTTCTTTGCGGGGCTGGAGGACCAAAATCATTCAAGATGGTCCACATATAGGGCGGCCATCTTGAAACACTTTTCTGTTCACCGAAATCCCCAAGAGGCTCGCAAGGCAGCCTACAATTTTCAACGTGGGGAGGATCAGGCCCCACAAGAATTTGTGCAGGAGTTGAAGCGTGCCTTTGCGCAGACTACCAAAAGGGTGCGCACTGATGGCAAAGAATTTGTAAATACGTTTTTCCATGCCCAAATACATCATGACCCAGCTAGTGAGAGATTATCATGAGAAAAGGTCAATAGACTGGGTCATTGAACAGGCCACCCGAATCTATGAGGTGCAGAAGCCCATAGAAAATAAAAATAATGCCCAGAAAAGCCCCAAACCAACCAGCACCCCTGCTGCTGCTAAGGTGGCAGAGGTAAAGTCTGCCCCTGTTTTGGATTTGGAGATGGGGGGGCCTAAAAACTTACCTGCACAGAATAATTCCAAGTCCAGAAGGCCCTCGAGCCAGTCACAGACAGGGAGCCAAGGCGGTAGTCCCACAAATGGGGTCCCTCACTCCCCTGACTATGTAAGTCCCCGCTACAAGGGAAACCGACCCATCCTAGGTTATGTGTGGACTCCTCCACCCCAAGGGGGGATCCAGCCAAGCACCTAACCCAGGGAACTTCCCTCCTAACTTCCCCCAGGAGGGCAGAAATTCACCAAACCCTGGGCAGAACTTTTACCCCAGGTATCCACCCAACTTCCAACCCCAAAATCATCCATCCTTCTTTCCCCACTTTCCTGAGCCCAGACAACCTAATCCGGGAGAGGGGAGGCCAAGGGTGGAGGGGTACCCAAATCTTCCCAACCCGGTGTACTACCAGAGAAGGGATAGCTACCCTTCCCGGGATGAGCCCAGGGGAGAAAACAGAACCCCTTATCAGCCTGAGCGGGTTTCACAGCTCGAGCGCCAGGTCCAAAACATGGCACAGGATCTGGGTCGCATACTGAGGGCTCAGCAGAACCCTCAGATGAGCATGCTGGCACAGAATGCCCCAAACTCTGGACCTGGAGCTCCAGAACAATGACGGGGACAGCACCCCGACAACCCACTGGTTCCCAGGGAGGAGGCACAAGGGGAAGGGGGGTGTAAAGCCTTGGAGGAAGCTTCCTTCCCCACTTGTAAACAGCCCCTGGAAACCCAGGAACCAGAAACAAAATCTCCTACCCCTGAAAGTCTGCCACCCAAGGAGCAGAGGGGGGGGGGTAGGAGAAACAAAGGACCCAAACAGACCCATTTTGTAGAGGAGATACAGATCTTCCAATTTGAGGGAGAGGGATCCTCAGAGGATCCTGGGAAAAGGATCTTCTCCTTCAGAGATGGGGGAACTCCTCCCAAAGAAAAATGGGTCCCAAGAGATTCACATCCAGACTGGGCAGATGTGGGGACTGAGCTAGCGCCACCCATCATCCCATCCCAGAACCAACAGCAAGAAAATCCCCTGGTTCAAACCCATCCTGGTGACTACCTCCAAGAAGGGGGGTGCGGCCCAGAAACGGAACCAGGGGAACCCAAAACTTCTCCTATTACTAGTTGACAACTTTTTCTTTTAGATTCCCAAGACTCTCCACAGAATTCTGCCCAAATCTCTTCTCTCTCCATATCCAAAACCAGAAAATTAGCCCACCAGTTGTCCAGAAATGTGCATTATCTGTGCCCCCTTGCGGAGAAGGAGGGAAGGTACTATGCCCCGGTTCAAGTGCAGGGCAGGGTACAATTTTGGCACTGGTGGACACTGGATCCCAAGCTACCCTTCTGTCCAAAAAGGCCTTTGATGAACTAAATTCAGGAAGCGGGGAGAATTACCAAATTCCTCTCACCTCTCTTCCTGGACAACTTCAGAACTTTGACGGGAAGGAAATTCCCGTCGAGGGGACTGCGTATTTGGACATTAAAATTGGGCAACACAAGGGGAAATACCCGGTCATAGTAGTGACTCCAGAGGGCACCCCTTGTTTACTAGGGAATGACCTCCTGAGAAGGTTGTCACCCCTAATAGACTGTGTAAACAAGGTACTCTGGACCCAGACTAGCCGACCAATAAAATTAAAACAGAGTGTCAACCATGTTAGTTTAAACGGCACCTGCTACGTGGTTGAACAAAAATCTGACCAAGTAGAATTTCACTTCCAGAACAACCAAATTCCACGTGACAGTAATAGAAGTAGGACAACAGACTGGTGATGGGGGATCCTCTCTATTTCTGAAAATCAACCTTCCTTCCAGTTTAAGGTGGTATTCCACACTGGAAGGAAACACTTTGAAATTCTTTACCAATCCACAATCAGACATTCCCACTCCTATAGTCCAGAAAGATGTGAAATCAGCTCAGAGCCTGGCTGATATTCAGCAAATTGGAGAGCAGTTGTTCATCCCTGTTCAGTTAAATGATGGGAAGGACTCTGTTCTCGCCCGAGTGTGTGTGAACAACAGTAAGAGCTTCATCAGCGAAGCCATGTTCCGCCAACTCCCAAAAGATCCAGCGATTCCCACATTCAAACTGATAGACAAATGGGAAATGGATTTGGAAGCACCCAATTCCAAACATCTCCTGCCAAGCAGGTGTATGCTCAAAATCTCCATTGGCAACAAGAGCATAGTCCATAATTGTTGGGTCGTGTGAGACATCACTGCCACCTTTTACTTAGGCAGCGACATTCTCAATCGCTTTGCCATTAGTTTGGACACAATAAACTTCAAGGCTTGGTCCCGATTATGTGATAATCCCATGGGCTTTGATGACCAAGAGAAAGCATTTAGGTCAGCTCAATTGCTACCTTATGCAGATGAAATTCAGATTTGGAGGTGGCGCTGTGGAGCAGCCCAAGATGGCTGCTTAGCCCTCGAGCTCCTTGTGGGCCTGGCTGACATCTGCCTGCATCTGCGTTCACCAGCATATTGTACGTTCATACTGTAGCTGGGCTGCTGCCCCTTGGTGTTGGGCTGCAGCCTGCAAAATTCCGGCTTCATTTGGACTGCGGAAGCCCGTGAACGGGCCCCCTGCTACAGCGGCCTATAGCCTCATTGAAGCAGCGGCGCCGGCCCGGCCCCTGTCCCCTCCTCTCTGTGGCCCGACGCACTGTACAGCAGCGAGAGGTGAGGCGTGGCTTCTGTGTGCTCCGCCCGCCCGCTGGGCTGTCCGCGGCCCGAAAGGGGCATTGTGCCTGTGCCACAGGTTGCGGCTGCCCCCCCCGGGCAAACTACATTACGAACAGTTCCTTGCCGGGGCCGTCGCGGGAGCGCGCCCCGGCCCACATCCTTCATCCGGTGTGGAACCTCCACCGCCAACCCACGTGGGATGACTGGGCCGTGGCTGGGCTGCAGGGGTGATTCGGCGGGTCCCGAGCGGGCGCGGAGGACTGCGCCGGTCAGGTGAGGTTTGGGGGAGGGGTCCCGCTCTGGACGGCTGTGGCGCCACCCTGCTTCTGCTTCCCCCGCTGCCCTGCTGCTCGCCGGGGGCCGCGGGCCCAATACACACTCCAGATCTGAGCCGTGGAGCCTGACCTGTGTGCCCTGGAGAGCGGTCCGCGAGAAGCTCTCCTGCGCTGGGGTGTGCCCCCCCACAACACAACTTCTGCAACTGTTGGCCCCCAGGGGCCACGCCCCCCCTCTTCTGGACCCAGGGGCAGCCCCACGCTAGTACACCAGCTGTGACCATCCTGCCCTCACCTCTACTGGAGCCTGCCCCCCTTGCTGTTAGTGGAATAGCAACATCTGTCCTTTGGCCCTCGGCCCATGGGCCACCCTCTTTCCCTCAGTGTCTACACCCCTGGACTGAGCCACTCCTGGGGCTGAATCAACAATGCCAAACAAGTCCAGGGGAACCTTCAAGGGGGGAGCCATGGATAGATTTGCCAGGGCTGTCCCGAGGGGGGAGGTGAGTCATGACTCATCCATACAGGAGGAGCAGGAGGTTGACCGTCATTCTACTGCCACGTCCCCCGATCTGACTACACTCATGGAATCTATGGCCAAAAACTTTGCGTCTTTTCACGAGAAATTAGACGACATCAACGCCAATGTCGCCTCTTTGAAAACGCAGGTGGATCAGGCGGGGACCAGAATTACCGACACTGAGAATCAGATATCTGCAAATGAGGACGAAATACATGAACACTGTTACCTCTCTGTCGCGCGATATGAGGAGTGTGAGAGCAAAATGTGACGACTTTGAATCGCGCTCTCGCAGAAATAACCTACGAATTATAGGGGTCCTGGAGAATGCTCTTAGGGGCGCATGGAGGATGCCTTGGAAACCTTACTCAAGGATCTGCTGGGTAATTGGTGACGCCTGCATTGGGGGGTGGGGGATCTACACTTCAAGTTGGGGTGGGCAGGGAGAGCGGGGGGTGGTACTGTTGGGGACTGGAGAAAGGTTATAGTAAAAGGCAGAGGCGGATTGGCAGACCGCGTCACACTGGAGCATCCGCATTCGAGATGGCTCAGTCTCACATCTGAACTACGACAACAGTGGTGGGAGGTGCATTAGACTTCTGAGATGCCTATAACTGTGATGTCTGGGAGCATGCGGGGATTGAGTAACAGTGCCAGGGCTCCAGAGGTTATGGCACACGTTAGTAGTCATGGGCGCAAGTATCACCTATGCAAGAAATGCACTCCATGGGCTCTTGGTTTAAATGTATGTTATTTAGATCATTAAAATGCTGATAACTATTATGTCCTGGAATGTGCGGGGCCTAAGCAATTACACCAAGGGTCGCAAGATTATGTCATATGCCAGCCGGCACAGCTGCAAAATACTGCTCCTGCAGGAGACACACTTTATGGGCCCACTGGCTAGGAGTATAGCGCCAACCTGAGGGCCCCACAGATATTTCACCTCATATTCCATACGTGCCAGAGGAGTGTTGACATTGATCCATAAGTCACTTAAGTTTGTCCTACACAAGAGTTACATAGACCCTGGGGGAGATACACTGTGTTGCACTGCTCCATTGCCAACAGGGACTATTTGCTGGTAAATACCTATGGCCCTAATGTTGATTCCCCCAAATTTATTGACCAGGTCGTATCCATACTGCTAGGGTACGTGGGAGTGCAGATCATCTGGGGTGGGGATATGAACTTTATTCTTGATACCATGATGGATAGGACTGGTGCGGCCTCTAGGCCAAACTCCTGACCCACTGCGCGACACTCGACGTTCATGATACATGGAGGGCATTACATACGCAAACGCGGGAATTTACTTACTACTCATCAGTGCATGACAGTTCCTCCAGGATCAATCTGTTCCTATTATCCGGCCCTATGCTGGGCAGGGTTGTGGAAACACGTATACTTGCACACACACTGTCTGACCATTCGCCGATTTTGATATCCCTGTATCTGGGAATACCGGCCCCCACCATCAATACATGGCACTTCAAATCAGCTGCCCTGCAGGACATTGTCTTCAGGGCGGACATCCTTGCTGACATTCAGTCCTACTTTGAGCACAATTTGCCACAGGCCACCACCCTGGGGGTCCGCTGGGATGCATTCAAAGCCTTCATCAGGGGGACGTCCATCTCTAGGCAGTCGGGAGTCCTCAAAACTATAAGAGCCACCCTGTCCCGCTCTGAAACTAAACTACGAGACCTGGAGCTAGCCCATCCGGCCTCTGTTGACCCTGCTGTCCTCTCCCAGATTAGTGAGGAGCTCAAGACCTTCAATGAGCAGGCCAATAGGGAAGTACAGTACTTCAGTCTGCCACAAGGAAATACGACGAGGGTGACAGAGCCGGCAAAACCCTGACCGCTTTGGTGGGGGGGAGTGGGGCCAATCCCAAATTACCTGTGTTAAAGACAGTCAGGGGACGATACAGTGGTCCGATCAGCATATCCTCAAGGTCTTAAGGGTTTCTACTCTGAACGATACTCTCAGCCCCCCCGAACACAGTGACTCCCAGATGCGGGAACTCCTAGAACAGATTCCCACCACTATTGTCTCCCCAGCAACGAGAGACCAAATGGACTCCCCTGTTACATTTGATGAAATAGTAGAGGCTATCTCTAGTCTCCCAAAAGGAAAGCCAAGGCGGTAGTCCCACAAATGGGGTCCCTCACTCCCCTGACTATGTAAGTCCCCGCTACAAGGGAAACCGACCCATCCTAGGTTATGTGTGGACTCCTCCACCCCAAGGGGGGATCCAGCCAAGCACCTAACCCAGGGAACTTCCCTCCTAACTTCCCCCAGGAGGGCAGAAATTCACCAAACCCTGGGCAGAACTTTTACCCCAGGTATCCACCCAACTTCCAACCCCAAAATCATCCATCCTTCTTTCCCCACTTTCCTGAGCCCAGACAACCTAATCCGGGAGAGGGGAGGCCAAGGGTGGAGGGGTACCCAAATCTTCCCAACCCGGGGTACTACCAGAGAAGGGATAGCTACCCTTCCCGGGATGAGCCCAGGGGAGAAAACAGAACCCCTTATCAGCCTGAGCGGGTTTCACAGCTCGAGCGCCAGGTCCAAAACATGGCACAGGATCTGGGTCGCATACTGAGGGCTCAGCAGAACCCTCAGATGAGCATGCCGGCACAGAATGCCCCAAACTCTGGACCTGGTGCTCCAGAACAATGACAGGGACAGCACCCCGACAACCCACTGGTTCCCAGGGAGGAGGCACAAGGGGAAGGGGGGTGTAAAGCCTTGGAGGAAGCTTCCTTCCCCACTTGTAAACAGCCCCTGGAAACCCAGGAACCAGAAACAAAATCTCCTACCCCTGAAAGTCTGCCACCCAAGGAGCAGAGGGGGGGGTAGGAGAAACAAAGGACCCAAACAGACCCATTTTGTAGAGGAGATACAGATCTTCCAATTTGAGGGAGAGGGATCCTCAGAGGATCCTGGGAAAAGGATCTTCTCCTTCAGAGATGGGGGAACTCCTCCCAAAGAAAAATGGGTCCCAAGAGATTCACATCCAGACTGGGCAGATGTGGGGACTGAGCTAGCGCCACCCATCATCCCATCCCAGAACCAACAGCAAGAAAATCCCCTGGTTCAAACCCATCCTGGTGACTACCTCCAAAAAGGGGGGTGCGGCCCAGAAACAGAACCAGGGGAACCCAAAACTTCTCCTATTACTAGTTGACAACTTTTACTTTTAGATTCCCAAGACTCTCCACAGAATTCTGCCCAAATCTCTTCTCTCTCCATATCCAAAACCAGAAAATTAGCCCACCAGTTGTCCAAAAATGTGCATTATCTGTGCCCCCTTGCGGAGAAGGAGGGAAGATACTATGCCCCGGTTCAAGTGCAGGGCAGGGTACAATTTTGGCACTGGTGGACACTGGATCCCAAGCTACCCTTCTGTCCAAAAAGGCCTTTGATGAACTAAATTCAGGAAGCGGGGAGAATTACCAAATTCCTCTCACCTCTCTTCCTGGACAACTTCAGAACTTTGACGGGAAGGAAATTCCCGTCGAGGGGACTGCGGATTTGGACATTAAAATTGGGCAACACAAGGTGAAATACCCGGTCATAGTAGTGACTCCAGAGGGCACCCCTTGTTTACTAGGGAATGACCTCCTGAGAAGGTTGTCACCCCTAATAGACTGTGTAAACAAGGTACTCTGGACCCAGACTAGCCGACCAATAAAATTAAAACAGAGTGTCAACCATGTTAGTTTAAACGGCACCTGCTACGTGGTTGAACAAAAATCTGACCAAGTAGAATTTCACTTCCAGAACAACCAAATTCCGTGTGACAGTAATAGAAGTAGGACAACAGACTGGTGATGGGGGATCCTCTCTATTTCTGAAAATCAACCTTCCTTCCAGTTTAAGGTGGTATTCCACACTGGAAGGAAACACTCTGAAATTCTTTACCAATCCACAATCAGACATTCCCACTCCTATAGTCCAGAAAGATGTGAAATCAGCTCAGAGCCTGGCTGGTATTCAGCAAATTGGAGAGCAGTTGTTCATCCCTGTTCAGTTAAATGATGGGAAGGACTCTGTTCTCGCCCGAGTGTGTGTGAACAACAGTAAGAGCTTCATCAGCGAAGCCATGTTCCGCCAACTCCCAAAAGATCCAGCCATTCCCACATTCAAACTGATAGACAAATGGGAAATGGATTTGGAAGCACCCAATTCCAAACATCTCCTGCCAAGCAGGTGTATGCTCAAAATCTCCATTGGCAACAAGAGCATAGTCCATAATTGTTGGGTCGTGTGAGACATCACTGCCACCTTTTACTTAGGCGGTGACATTCTCAATCGCTTTGCCATTAGTTTGGACACAATAAACTTTAAGGCTTGGTCCCGATTATGTGATAATCCCATGGGCTTTGATGACCAAGAGAAAGCATTTAGGTCAGCTCAATTGCTACCTTATGCAGTTGAAATTCAGATTGGGAGGTGGCGCTGTGGAGCAGCCCAAGATGGCTGCTTAGCCCTTGAGCTCCTTGTGGGCCTGGCTGACATCTGCCTGCATCTGCGTTCACCAGCATATTGTACGTTCATACTGTAGCTGGGCTGCTGCCCCTTGGTGTTGGGCTGCAGCCTGCGAAATTCCGGCTTGATTTGGACTATGGAAGCCCGTGAACGGGCCCCCTGCTACAGCGGCCTATAGCCTCATTGAAGCCGCGGCGCCGGCCCGGCCCCTGTCCCCTCCTCTCTGTGGCCCGACGCACTGTACAGCAGCGAGAGGTGAGGCGTGGCTTCTGTGTGCTCCGCCCGCCCGCTGGGCTGTCCGCGGCCCGATCGGGGCATTGTGCCTGTGCCGCCGGTTGCGGCTGCCCCCCCCCTGGGCAAACTACATTACGAACAGTTCCTTGCCGGGGCCGTCGCGGGAGCGCGCCCCGGCCCACATCCTTCATCCGGTGTGGAACCTCCACCGCCAACCCACGTGGGGTGACTGGGCCGTGGCTGGGCTGCAGGGGTGATTCGGCGGGTCCCGAGCGGGCGCGGAGGACCGCGCCGGTCAGGTGAGGTTCGGGGGAGGGGTCCCGCTCTGGACGGCTGTGGCGCCACTCTGCTTCTGCTTCCCCCGCTGCCCTCCTGCTCGCCGGGGGCCGCGGGCCCAATACACACTCCAGATCTGAGCCGTGGAGCCTGACCTGTATGCCCTGGAGAGCGGTCCGTGAGAAGCTCTCCTGCGCTGGGGTGTGCCCCCCCACAACACAACTTCTGCAACTGTTGGCTCCCAGGGGCCGCGCCCCCCCTCTTCTGGACCCAGGGGCAGCCCCACGCTAGTACACCAGCTGTGACCATCCTGTCCTCACCTCTACTGGAGCCTGCCCCCCTTGCTGTTAGTGGAATAGCAACATCTGTCCTTTGGCCCTCGGCCCATGGGCCACCCTCTTTCCCTCAGTGTCTACACCCCTGGACTGAGCCACTCCTGGGGCTGAATCAACAATGCCAAACAAGTCCAGGGGAACCTTCAAGGGGGGAGCCATGGATAGATTTGCCAGGGCTGTCCCGAGGGGGGAGGTGAGTCAAGACTCATCCATACAGGAGGAGCAGGAGGTTGACCGTCATTCTACTGCCACGTCCCCCGATCTGACTACACTCATGGAATCTATGGCCAAAAACTTTGCGTCTTTTCACAAGAAATTAGATGACATCAACAGCAATGTCGCCTCTTTGAAAACGCAGGTGGATCAGGCGGGGACCAGAATTACCGACGCTGAGAATCAGATATCTGCAAATGAGGACGAAATACATGAACACTGTTGCCTCTCTATCGCGCGATATGAGGAGTGTGAGAGCAAAATGTGACGACTTTGAATCGCGCTCTCGCAGAAATAACCTACGAATTATAGGGGTCCTGGAGAATGCTCTTGGGGGCGCATGGAGGATGCCTTGGAAACCTTACTCAAGGATCTGCTGGGTAATTGGTGACGCCTGCATTGGGGGGTGGGGGATCTACACTTCAAGTTGGGGTGGGCAGGGAGGGTGGGGGGTGGTACTGTTGGGGACTGGAGAAAGGTTATAGTAAAAGGCAGCGGCGGATTGGCAGACCGCGTCACACTGGGGCATCCGCATTCGAGGTGGCTCAGTCTCACATCTGAACTACGACAACAGTGGTGGGATGTGCATTAGACTTCTGAGATGCCTATAACTGTGATGTCTGGGAGCATGCGGGGATTGAGTAACAATGCCAGGGCTCCAGAGGTTATGGCACACGTTAGTAGTCATGGGCGCAAGTATCACCTATGCAAGAAATGCACTCCATGGGATCTTGGTTTAAATGTATGTTATTTAGATCATTAAAATGCTGATAACTATTATGTCCTGGAATGTGCGGGGCCTAAGCAATTACACCAAGGGTCGCAAGATTATGTCATATGCCAGCCTGCACAGCTGCAAAATACTGCTCCTGCAGGAGACACACTCCATGGACCCACTGGCTAGGAGTATAGCGCCAACCTGAGGGCCCCACAGATTTTTCTCCTCATATTCCATACGTGCCAGAGGAGTGTTGACATTGATCCATAAGTCACTTAAGTTTGTCCTACACAAGAGTTACATAGACCCTGGGGGAGATACACTGTGTTGCACTGCTCCATTGCCAACAGGGACTATTTGCTGGTAAATACCTATGGCCCTAATGTTGATTCCCCCGAATTTATTGACCAGGTCGTATCCATACTGCTAGGGTACGTGGGAGTGCAGATCATCTGGGGTGGGGATATGAACTTTATTCTTGATACCATGATGGATAGGACTGGTGCGGCCTCTAGGCCAAACTCCTGACCCACTGCGCGACACTCGACGTTCATGATACATGGAGGGCATTACATACGCAAACGCGGGAATTTACTTACTACTCATCAGTGCATGACAGTTCCTCCAGGATCAATCTGTTCCTATTATCCGGCCCTATGCTGGGCAGGGTTGTGGAAACACGTATACTTGCACGCACACTGTCTGACCATTCGCCAATTTTGATATCCCTGGATCTGGGAATTCCGGCCCCCACCATCAAAACATGGCACTTCAAATCAGCTGCCCTGCAGGACATTGTCTTCAGGGCGGACATCCTTGCTGACATTCAGTCCTACTTTGAGCACAATTTGCCACAGGCCACCACCCTGGGGGTCCGCTGGGATGCATTCAAAGCCTTCATCAGGGGGACGTCCATCTCTAGGGAGTCGGGAGTCCTCAAAACTATAAGAGCCACCCTGTCCCGCTCTGAAACTAAACTACGAGACCTGGAGCTAGCCCATCCGGCCTCTGTTGACCCTGCTGTCCTCTCCCAGATTAGTGAGGAGCTCAAGACCTTCAATGAGCAGGCCAATAGGGAAGTACAGTACTTCAGTCTGCCACAAGCTGCACGGAAATACGGCGAGGGTGACAGAGCCGGCAAAACCCTGACCGCTTTGGTGGGGGGGAGTGGGGCCAATCCCAAATTACCTGTGTTAAGGACAGTCAGGGGACGATACAGTGGTCCGATCAGCATATCCTCAAGGTCTTAAGGGTTTCTACTCTGAACTATACTCTCAGCCCCCCGAACACAGTGACTCCCAGATGCGGGAACTCCTAGAACAGATTCCCACCACTATTGTCTCCCCAGCAATGAGAGACCAATTGGACTCCCCCGTTACATTAGATGAAATAGTAGAGGCTATCTCTAGTCTCCCAAAAGGAAAGGCACCGGGCCCCGACGGGCTAACAGTGGAATTTTATCAGGAGCATGTGGCTATACTGGCCCCTGAATTGCTCGGGGTGTGGAATGAGTCTCTCTGGTTGGGATCCCTTCCCCGTCACTACGAGAGGCCGTTATTACAGTCCTGCTCAAGCCGGGCAAGCCTGGCGATGAATGTGGATCATACCGGCCCCTTTCACTTATGAACTTGGATACAAAAATCTTTGCCAAGGTGATTGCTAACTGCTTCCTACCTGTTATGCCATACATGGTGCACGACAACCAGTCAGGTTTCGTGCCCGGGAGATATACGTCACACAATATTAGGAGGCTTCTTAACGTTATGGCACGTATCAATCAAGATGTGAGTGCAGTCGGGGTCACCCTTGATGCCCAGAAGGCCTTTGATATGTTGTCCTGGAAGTACATGTGGTTGGTCCTGGAGACCATGGGCATTGGACCTGGGATTATTGCATACATCAGATTGCTGTACACCTCACCGGTTGCCAGGGTCTGCGTCAATTCCCAAACGTCCGCCTTGTTCCCTCTCCTCAGAGGCACCCGCCAGGGATGCCCATTCTCCCAGATCCTGTTCGCACTGGCCATTGAGCCTATGGTGGACTTTGTCAGGGAGCGCCCCTCACGCAAAAGGATATGACTACAGGGCACCCCTGAAATCATCTCACTCTATGCAGACGACGTGCTGCTCTTAGTCAGAGACCCAGACCTCCACCTTGACCCTATTCTGCGTGACATCACCCGTATTGGTACACACTCTGGTTTCACCATCAATTATACCAAATCCGAACTCTTCCCCCTCACGGGCTCCACGCTCCAAGCTGCCACGGAGTACCCGCTCCGTTGGTCCCCTGACAGGATTAAATATCTGGGAATTAAGGCGTCTCTGACCAAAGAAGCTCTCTTAGCCTAATAATTACCTGGCCGCGGTAGAACTGGCAGAGACCAAGATAGCGCGCCGGCGCTCTCTCTCGTTGTCACTGGCGGGGAGGTTATCACTGGTCAAAATGATATTGCTCCCCAAATTGTTGTACACATTCACAAATGTCCCCATATGGCCCGGCAAGAAGTATTTCGCAGACTTACACAAGTTTTGCGCATAGTTCCTGTGGCATTCTGGAGCAGTGTGCAAAAAATGGATTGCGATGAATCTTCCCTACAAGAAGGGCGGGTTCACTGCTCCTGACCTGATGCGGTACTGGATCACAGCGCAGGCACAGTTTGCCACCTATTGGTACCCTGGGCCCCCCCCCCCCTCGCCCGCATATCGAGCTAGAATCCTTTGCTGCCTCTGGCACCAATATAATGACTCTAATTTTACACCGACGTTACGAGCCAGACTCACCGATCGACCCTGTCCGAACCACCATATTGGCCTGGAGGTGGATATTTGCTGCAGGCATTGAGGAACGCCCGTACTACAAGTGGCTCCCCGCCTGGCAGTTCCCCGGGTTGGAACCCACGAACGATATAGCCCTGGCACGTCACTGGCGGACCCTGAGATACCTAGCCCTAACTGACTTCTACCCGGATGGGCTATTCATAACACCACAGACTTGGAAGCCGGGTCATTTGGGATCACCGATGGAGCTGCTGCAATACTACAGACTCCGCGCTGCATTCCGTGACGCTTGGCCTGAGTTTCCCTACGAACCCCCCGACTCCCCTGAGATTTCCTATATTGCCAACTCTGGTGGGGCCCGTAGGGTGGTATCATCATTATACAAACTTCTCCTCACAACTGCCACACCGCAGCTCTCTAGGGGGCGGGACGATTGGGCTTCCAAACTGGAGGTTGAACTGAAGGACCAACTATGGGTGAAATTGTGCTCCCACACTAGCAGGGTCTCCCTGAACTTTCGATACCACACTATACAGTATAAACTACTGAATAGGCTATACTTCACCCCGCGCAGGGTCTCCAGGTTCGCCCGCTCTGACCTACGGCTCTGCCATCGCTCTGGTGCGGAGGATGTGGGCCATCTCCACATGTTCTGGAACTTCCCGCGGCTAGCCCCATTCAGGGATGAGATCCTGAAAACTTTGTCAGAAATCTGCAATACTGTTATTGAACCTGACCCGTTGGGCGTACTGTTTGGGGCGTGGGGGGATGAAGGGGCCAGAGGGGCGGCTAAACTCTTAAATGTGTGCTGTATAATTGCCAAAAAGTGTGTTTTACAGAACTGGAAGTGCTCTGCTCCTCCTACCTTCCGGAAGTGGCTGAACTTATTGACTTGGTCTCGGAACTGTGAGGAGGAATACATTAGTACCCTACCGGCCCGATCCTGGCCTAAAAACATTTGGACTGCCTTTAACAGTTATCTTCATGGCCTCGACGCCCACTCCTCGGTGGACAACTCTCCGTAACTACTATGGTCATGTGCTTTGACACCAGATGCTCTGTAGTGCTGCATTCTCCATGTCTTTGTTTCTCACTGTTCATAAGTGCCACTGTATGCTGTGGATTACTCAGATTGTCATTTCATAACTGCTCTGCTGTGTGTGTATGTCACTTGCCTCTGCCAACAAAAATAAAAGTTTTAAAAAAAAAGAAATTCAGATTGGAGAGGAAGTCACCATCCCGGAAAGGACCTGACAATTCTCCCTGGAAGCGAAAGTTAAAAGAGGACAAAATTGAAAAACCCTGATGCTTATATTCATCTAAATGCTTCTCTCCAACAGCAAGGGTTGGGGGTAAACCCAACACCATTAGTCAATATAGAACATGACACCATTCCAATAGAGGTGGATAACAGCGACTTAAAGAGTATCACTATAGCCGCATGCACCATTATTGGAATGGCGGTTGATGACCGACATTTTTCCATTGATTTAGGAAATGAACTGTTAGGACTAATCCCCAAGGACTGTTTTGACAGCGACAGTGATGCCAACACAACACCAGACAGGATCTTTACCCGGCATGGGGGAACTTCCTGGTGTATACTTCCTGCCCTTATGGTAAGGAAGATGTGACTTGTGACTTCAGGAGCGATGAGGTGATTTTCCAGGTCCATGAGGGCTGCCTTTCCCACCTGAAGCCAACAGTCCAAATCAGCACTCTGACCAGGGACTTCTTCACCCAGCTGGAGGAGGCCGCTGAGATAGCGAAACCAGAAGTCTTTCCAGGCTTCAGGCAGATGGTTGAAGAGAGAGTCAATCTAGCTGATGCCTGGGTGACTCTGGGGCAGAAGCAAAATTTGAAACAAGCTTTCTTGGATTTTCAAGATCTCTTTGCGGTGGACTCATATGACTGTGGTCACACCGATATCCACACAACAACAATTCCCACGGACCCTGGCATGACTGCAGTGTTTGTGAAGCAATATCGCTTGCCTCTCGCATCAATGGAGTCCCTTACTGAAATAATTAAGGACCTTAAGTCCCGCGGGATAATCCGTCCAGTCCACAGCACCTTCAATAATCCGGTGCTGGGGATACTGAAGCCAAACGGCCAGTGGAGACTCAGCACTGATCTTAGGTAGCTCAACAAACGGGTCCATACCTCCCGATGGCCTCTTCCCTACATTGACCAAGGGCTGGCCCAGATCCAGGGGTCACAGGTATTCACTGCAATAGACCTGACCAATGGATACTGGACTGTGCCTGTCAGTAGGGAGGACCAATACAAGCTGGCTTTTACCTTTGGGGGCCAGCAGTACACATGGACCCGGACTCCCTTCGGATACCTCAACTCTGGGAATGAGTTCAACATTTTCCTACATAAGGCCATGCCCGACCTGGGTGAGAGGGGTAACCTGGCTTATGTAGATGATGTCCTCATCAAAAGCTGAACTGTGGAGGAACATATAGCGGAGATCCATTATGTTCTGACCCAGTTGAGGGCCGCTGGAGCAAAACTTTCCTTTCAGAAAGCACAGTGGTGTAGAACCCGTGTTAATTTCTTGGGGCATGAGATTACTCCACAGGGTCTCTGTCCCCAGGAAAAAAAAGTGGAAGCACTTCAGAAACTGAAAGGCCCCACAACTCTGCGGGAACTAAGGAGCCTCCTTGGACTGACTAATTACAGCAGAAAGTTCATTGAGGGCTACGCAGAGATCACTAGACCCCTGATTCATCTCTTGAAGGGGGGGATCAAGTGGGAATGGGGTCCAGAACAATCCGAGGCAGTAAGACAACTCAAAAGAAGCCTCTCACAAGCGCCCTGCCTAGCTTACCCTGTCAGAAACAAGAGATTTCTTGGAGACAGGGTTCTCTAATGCATGCTTGACTGCAGTATTATATCAAAAGCATGACAAGGTCAACAAAGTAATCTCTTATGCGAGTAAAACTTTATCCTCTGTGGAGGAAAAATTCAATGATTGTGAGAAGGCTCTCCTGGCAACGGTGTGGCCATTGAAGAATTACTGCCTGTTTATCCAGGGGGAACAAATCATAGTGGAGACCCCACACCAGCCTCTGCAATATCTCCAAAGTAACAGAATCCGGGCCGGAAATGTGAGTAATTCCCGAATTACTTCCTGGATTCTGTCAATGCAAGGCTTTCCTGTGGAGGTCAGAGATTGCCAAAACAAGAAGAGTCCCCTCGCGCAAGGTCTGGCTGACTTGCATGATTGTGCCAGAGAAAACTGTCTCGAGGACGAAGGTCTAAAAATCAAGGACAACATGGAGGCATACCTCAATTCCCCCCACAAATTCTTTGAAGAAGACAAGTGTGAGGGAATGCCCACTGCTTATGTGGATAGATGCTCCTACCATGTTGACAACAATGGGGAAAATAACTTGTGGCCGGCGTAGGGAATGCATGGGTGAATGAGTCCCCAGAACCCTCCGCTGGGTACAAGATTGGTCCCCGAAGTAGTCAAGTGGCAGAGTTGATGGCTGTGCATCAAGCCATCCTCACTAATGTCCAACATCAACTCCATGAACTGCTCATAATCACAGATTCCGATTATGTACGGAAAGCGTTTGTGGAGCACCTGGTTAATTGGAAAACCAGAGGCATGCTATGTACTAATAACAAACCCTTGAAACATGGGAAGTTAATTCAAAACATTGATGATCTGGTCAACGTGAATGGGATGACCATCTACTGGAAGAAGATCAAGGGTCATTCCAAAGTAGAGGGACCAGACAAAACTGGAAATGACTTAGCTGATCAGCTGGCCAAAACCGGGGTGATCCAAGGGGATCTAATAGAGATCGAGTCCCTGTTGGGGGAAATCCAGGTCACTGTTATCACTAGGTCCCAGACAAATGCTCACAATGATCTTTCAACTGCACAATGGAGTAAGGAGACCCCAGATGCTGATTTGATTACGGCTCCAAAAGGGGATCCAATAATTGGTAAGTTTTACCAACACATTGAGGACCCTGAGAACTTCCCCCTGACGGACACCGATTACCTTGGGAAAGAGGAACTCAGAGTGTTGATGAAATGTCCAAAAATGTTCTGAATCCAGGACGGTTTGTTGGTAAGGAAATCCCAAGCTGGCCATGATCAGTGGGTGGTTCCTACCTCATTCCGAAGCCTGATGTTAAGTCACGCCCATGATGCGGCCACAGCCGGTCATAGGGGGTTTCATACAAAACTTGAAATCTCAAGAGAGGTTGCATACTGGCCACACATGGGGCAGGACCTCGACCAATACTTAAAGGGGTGTCTTGTATGTGCACAATTTCAGCCAACATCCCTCACACACCGTGCGCCTCTCCAAAAGAGGGGGATGACATTGCCATGGTCAGATTTGAGAGTCGACTATATAGGGCCTGTGATTCACTCCTCGAGGGGGAATAAGTACATGTTGACTGTGACATACTTATTTACTCAGTGGGTGGAATGTCTCCCGGCCCCAAACTGCAAGGCAGAAACAGCAGCTGCCCTGATGATCAATCACATCTTTTCGCGTTTTGGACTACCCCAAAGGATTGAGTCAGACAGAGGTAACCATTTCACCAGCGAAGTAATGACAAAGATGTGGGAGATACTGGGGGTTAAAAGGAAGCTACATATTGCTTACTGGCCAGCCTCTAGTGG
The DNA here is from genome assembly GCF_040938575.1 of Ambystoma mexicanum. Lineage (NCBI taxonomy): Eukaryota > Metazoa > Chordata > Amphibia > Caudata > Ambystomatidae > Ambystoma > Ambystoma mexicanum. The sequence goes on along the minus strand of NC_090936.1, from coordinate 565,140,009 downwards.
AGCAGTAGAACGTTACAACAAAACCATTGTGAGCATGTGGCAGATTCTGGGCCAAGTTGGGATATCCTATTACCTCTTGTCCTAATGGCCATCAGATCTACCCCTTCATCTGCAACTAAAATGTCACCATTTGAGCTGATGACTGGACGCAGGATGGTGCTTCCCCAGCATCTGCTTTACAGGACCTAAGAGCAGACATTGATCAATGCCTCCACAACTCATGAGTATATTGAACATTTAAGAAAACACCTTCAACATGCTTTTGCCTATGCTCAGCGAAATCTAGAAAGATCAGCCGATAGCATGAAGACTGACTATGACTTGAAGACTACTAGGAAAGAATACAAAGTAGGAGACCGGGTCTATCTATACAATTTCCAAAGGAACCAGGCCAAACAGCGGAAATTTCTGCCTACTTGGAAGGGACCTTTTGAAATTGTAGACAAGATATCACCAGTCGCCTACAAGATCTGCATCCCCAAAGGCAGTTTGGCAGAGGGGGAAGACAAGTGGGTCCATATTAATCAGCTAAAGTGTTGCCATCCCAGGCACACTCTACAGAAACTGGAGGAGTCCTCTGGAATCCCAGAGGAGGCCGCTCCAGATCAATAAAATTCCGGGCCTAAAATATTCCACACATAGTACAATAATAAGAATGCAAATGTCTCCTGATTTATGAAATGTATATGCCCACCCCACTATGTTATAAGTGGTGGGGAAATGTCTACGAATATGTTTCTGCCGCTTTGCTTTGTCATCCTAGGAGAGATAAACCATGGAGACTGACCAAGGAGGATGACCCGGGACCAAAGATCCGAGGGTCCGGGGTATCGCTCAATACTCGCATCAGGACTGGTGAGGAGAACCGATCGATCCGCCCCTGATGGAGGAAAAGATACTGAACATTACCATTTTGGAATCAGAAGAAGATGAGGCTAACATCCCAGTCTTGCGAGTTCCATTGATGGAAAATCAACGCCATCGCAAGAGGGGGGCTTGTGGGATGCATTAACCCACTCATCCAAGCCCTGCAACAGTACTGTGCATTGCTGGCAGCAGAAATATCAGAATGGCCACTGGAGAGCATGCTGCTCGCTCAAAACCATCCAAAAATGCACAGTAAAAAACGGAAAAATAGGCTGCCACCCACTTTTGCGTATATTAGTGAGCACAGGAAGTCACTGCCTAAAACCACCATTGGGCTACATGCACAGTAGCCTGAAACCACTTGGAAATAGCAATACTGAGTGCCAAAAGCAACCCAGAGCTGTTTCGGAATTCATTTTCTTGATTGTCAAGATGTGCTAAAATCATGGCTCACAAATCACCAAAAAGATCCAACCTTCTTGTTGGGTGTTCCACATGACTCTACCGCAAGAATCCACATCAATATAATGTCAGCAAGAATCATATGCTATCAAGTAAAATCCCCTTTTTGAAAGATATTGATGTAAAGACAGCTGTCAAAAATGGGTGCAATACCGGTACTCACCAATACCAGAAGCTGGCGTTTTAAAACAATACTTTGAAATACTGAACAACTGAACCCAAACTATGCCAAAGAAATACTGGCTATCAGAAGCCTAAGGGGTAGAGACAATGTGAAACTATATTCTGAAATGACTTGAAGGAAGCAATTGTTTAATGTATGTATTAAAAATGTGGGTTATATTGTAAGAAAAGACAAATTGTAACATTGGTGGCAGAGTTAAAAAGTGTTCCCACACTGGGATCAGACAGATTCCACACCTCCCCCCTGAACAAAAGAAGCTTCCTTCTGCCCCAAGCCAAGAGATTGACAAGTTGGTGTGAAAAGGAACTGGGGAGTGGCACCCTGGACTGGGGCCCTGCTGGCAGGAAAAAGAGACAATGGATTCTTTCAGCTGAATAGAATATGCTGATTTGGGTGTGACTTGTCAACAACTCCTGGCAGGAAACAGGCCATGTGACCTCTGAGTCAGAGCCAGGTTCTGGGGGGCGGACCAGACTGAGATGTGAATTCAACTGAGAGCAAATATATGTTTTATAAAATTGCAATTTACAAAGTTTACCAAGCTGACAGAAATGTCAAACTTGGAGATTCGTAAATTGACAAATTAACTCACAGTTCAAGACTAAGCTGGACACTGTGTGAACTTCTGAGACCAAAACCCGTAATTATTAATATTGTAGCTGCAGTGTTTATGCTAGAAACGTAACAAACGTACAGTAATATGCTCAGAGAGGGTCTGTATGTCTGTGTAAAATTGGGTGCAAAACCAATCTTGGCAAATTCACCAAAAACGGAAATAAGTCATCATTTCTGAACCCAAGCTCGTAGGAACACGGGGCTTGAACAGAGACCTGCCTTAATTTATCTGTGAGGTGTACATGTATTCTCAACAACTTGTGTATCTGGGAAATAAGTTTTTGGGAAAAATTGATTTTCTAAGTAAAAGCAAAGAGGAGTTTCTTCACTAGATTGTAAAACAGAGCATCACTCTGACTCGATCTGACACGCTAATCCTTTCTCCAGTCAGGTCACAGGGAATTCTCTGACCTATCAAATCCATAGGGGGTGGGGCATGTAGAATCAGCCTTCCCACCCACTTTGAAAACACATAAAAAGAGACTACTTTTGACAGGCAAGGACACACTCATTTTCCCACTTCAACTGATTCCTGCGAAGCACTCTGCCGGACCAAATCCAGACAATATCCAGACTCCAGACTCCAGATACATCCAGAGACCATAACTCTAGGACCAAACTCCAGAATCCAGAACTTTAAAGCAAAGGCCAAATTCACAAGCTGAATCCTTCTCAGCAGGCCTCATAACTTTAGCAACCTGATTCTCACATTCAACAGCCGGGCTGAGCTGTTCTATTCTAGCCAGGACCCCTGTGCTAGGACCGAGGTCCAGACCCAGAAAGCAGCGCTGTATCCAGAACCCGTCAGACCCTGACCAGAGGCCGTGCTGTGAGCAGAACCAGTGCCTAAGACCGTACGGTGGCGAGTGAAGTCCAAACCTGACCAGATCGGTGACGAGGCCCATTTCCATTCCATTCCAAAACTAGGAGTGAGTATCTAGTCTAGAACTGTACAGAACCAATCTCTTATTTTAAAGTAATCCTCTTCCATTCATTTCAACCTGTCCAGAACTGCATTTAGAATTTTGTGTCCATCCTGTGATTTCAAATCTGTAAAAGCGCCTTCTGTCATTCTGAAATCTTGACTTTATTCTGAAAATCTACCTTCACAAAAACGTCTGTATCTTATAGTTTTTCCGTAATCGCGATTTACACACAAGGAAACAGTGCCGCGAATTGCAGTTTAGCTCCATTTCACCACATGTTAAAATAGCAGCTTCTTGCTTTCAACTGCTTAGATTTGTTTTCAACCTGGTAATCACTCATGAATCATTGCTAGTGTTGACCTGAACTAATCCAGAGGAACTCTCACTTATCCTGAATATCCCTTAGTGAATTAAAAGCATTTTTAGTATATTTTCCCATCCATTGCAATTACATTCAAAAGTATTTTGCCTGTTTTAAAATCATACCTGTTCTCTCTAAGCTTGCTAGGGGAAATGGAATTGAACTGCATTATTGATTGTATTCTTGGATCCTGTGTATCCTCCTTCCCATCTCTTCATACTGCATAGTGGGGGAGTGAGTAGTCACAGGGGGAAAAAGTGATTATATTATCTTCTGATTGAATTCATATCAAATCTATTTCTGTGTTGCATTCTTTCCCATTATTGCATTTTCTTGAATCCCATAAGTATTCTCTGCTACAGTATCCTTCATATTCATACTCCTAAGTGATTAAAGAGATTGTTTTTTTGTAATATTACCTATTGTTGATTACGGTCCATATTCATAAGTGTGCTAATCAGATATTATTTTGTTCATAAAAGTGTGATATATATACATTGTTTAATTATTCAAATAAACCTTTTAATTTGCAAAACAAACCTACTTCTTGGCTCAGTGAGGTCAGGGGGGATTCAAAGAGAGGGGCTTTATATAAGGGTTCATCATCCAGATTTAAGAACTTTGACATAAAAAAAATATATATATATATAATTAAGGGCTTCCATTGGGCATCCTAGACTAGGCATTGACTTAGTTGGAGTGCTGAATTGAAGTCACTTACAAAGTCAGAATGTGCATTACGCATTACGCATCCTGGAAGACCACTGCACTGAGTCAATCGCCCTTCCAAAGAGAGGACTTTGGCAAGGGCGTGATCAACTTGAATTTCTCTTGGAAAGATCGAAGGTAGTGCACAGGGCAGCCTGGTTGAGCACTGTGAAAGGACAGCAGTACTAGCCCCTCCTTTGCGCCATGAGGGGAACAGTCTGTTGGAAGAGAGGTTTGAAGGGTGGGGTAGGAGGAAAGGGCAAGCGAAAACCCGCCTAAACGATGGACAAATCCCACCAGTCTTCGGTGATGGTTTGCCACGCCTCCAGATGAGACGAGATTCTACTCCCACCGAAGTGTAGTGTGACCGACAAAAAAAGATCATTTGGTGATTTGTTGCAGGGAGATTATCTGTCCCTGTAGAGGAGGCTGATGGACGAGAGAAAAACCAACCACCTTGCCGCTGCCGCTTAAGGCGTGGCTACCAACTGGAGTTTCAGATCAGTGCGCACGGCGTCGCTGAGACCCCCTGATCCCATAGAAGGAACAGAGTCTGACCCCCTAACCTCTGTGTACCAGGGCCTTATCTGAAGCTGCTGCCAGCACCAACGGATGGGTTCCTGTTGTCCACATAGCATGGAAAAAACTGCTCAGCCCCAAAGGAAAAGCTCCCAGCACCAGTTGACATGAAAGTTGGTGTAAGGGAGGTATCCAAAATGGCTGCCGTGGACCAAGGAGGCTAGGCCGACATTTATTCAACACATGAAGAGAACTGGGTCATAGGAGAAATGAGGCAACTGTCCCCTCAGGGGAGTCGGGGGACTTAAGAAACACCTAGCCTTGAAACAAGGATCCTCGGCCAAGCCGGTGCTGGCAGATCTAGGATGTTTAGCGGACATCCTAGGAACTGGCCCAGAATTAACCTCCAATGGAAGAACCTTGGCAGAGCCGGTACTGGAAGGCCTGTTGCTGATCACCCTCTTTACCCCTTCAACAGAATCGGTATCACCACACCCCGAGCTTGGGACGGTTGAGGAATGTATCCTACCGACAGGACCCTTAGAGGTTCTCTCGACTCCGTTGGTACTGTATTTAGAGGAACCCCAGGTTTTAACCCTTGATATTCTCCTCTCTTTACTTTTTGACTTATCGGAAATTGACCCTTTTCCCAGGGTATTTGTGCCCCGGTCATAGAAGTCTCACTTTTAAATGGTTCCCTTTGCTTCTCTTTGATTTCATAGAGTTCTCTCTCTGATATTCTCGATTTTGCACTACTTCACTTACTTATGGGGGTTTTGCCCCTCTTCCGAGGGTATTTGCGACCCAGTCGTAGCAAAACTATCTTTCAGGTTTATTTGGGATTCTCTTTCTCACATTAACACTGTTACATTTTGTCAACCTTAAATTCAATGATATGATGATATGATATGGCATTTATAATGCGCCTATACAAAAGTGCTTCAAGGCGCGACGAGGCAAGGGAGGGGGAATGGAGGGAAGACAGAGACAGCAATCTTACTAGGCGAGGTGTCATTGACATCGTTCAAGTGCAGGGGAAGGGGAAAAGTGCAGGGGGAAGGTGGAGGGGACAGTGCAGTGCATGTGATCGACAATCAAAAATAAATAGAATATATAACAGCAATAAATAAAAGTGCAGCCAGCTGGTGGCAAGGGTAAGTGCAGACATCAGGTTTCAAGTGCTGGTAGGGGACTGAAGGGATAAAGAAACAGTCCCCAAGTGCGGGGGTTGCCAGGGAGGCAGTGCAGGTGTGCAACTGGCAGGGGAGGGGCCCTGGGCCCGAGATCAGAGGGAGGCTAGGTAACCAGTGCAGTTTCAGTTTCAGCCCCAGTTGAAGGGTTATGGTTTTTAAGATGTCCAGTTCCGGTGAGAACCATAAGTTACATTTAGTAACTTGTTTGAGCATTTTTGTTTTTAAAGGTGCTAGAGTATTAGCAACTAACTCCATATTAGAGAGGATCGATCCTGACATCACCTCGGGGGAGGCCGAATCCAGAAGATTAACCAATGAGGTAAGCAGAGGTTCAATCTTATCAACTGAGATGTTCGTGTGATATCTTATCAGTACTCCTGTCCTATTTCTGATTTTCACTTTACTAGGGAAATCCGAAACAGACACATCATTCGTCCTAACCTTATGGCAGGCGACCCAATCTAGGATATGTCCTGAGCAGTGAGTAGGCACGTGAATCAGATGGTCAAAGCCAAACTCTGTCAAGGCTGATTGAAGTTCTAAAGCTGCTATATCATCATTGTGCTGCAACCATAGGTTAATATCCCCCATGATGAGAAAACTCAAATTGGGTTTCAATAAAGGGAGAAATAAGCGAGAAAGGCCAGCTGAAAAGTCCTTAGACATAGTAGGAGGCCTGTATATCACCAAAACATTAATAGTAGCTTCTGCATTCAAACCAATTTTCATGAAAAGGGATTCTACCCGATCCATAATGTAACCATTAGATTCCCAGATGGTAAGTGATTAACAAAGTTACTCACCGTAGTGACTACCTTACTCCTAGTCCATAGTTCCCTTTCCTCCATACTTTTGGGCCCCGCTTGTTGATGTAAAACCTCACTTTAAGGGAGGTATTCAAAAAGGCAGCTGTGGCCCGCAGAGGTTGGGCCACCATTATCACACACCAGGGGCGAATTGCGTCACAGGAGCAAGTGAAGCAATAGTCTCCCCAGGGGAGTCAGGGGCCTTGTGTGCCATCATAGCCTTGAACAAGGAACCTCGGCAGAGCCAGTACTGGCAGATCTAGGGTGTTTACTAGACACGTCAGGGGCTTCCCCAGAGTTAGCCTCTAGTGGACGATCCTATGCAGAGCCGGTACTGGAAGGTCCGTGGTACGTGACCGCCTTCCTTCGCCCCCTCAACAGAACTTGTATAACCATGGTGATGAGGGGAACAGTCTGTCGGAAGAGAGGTTTGAAGGGTGGGATAGGAGGAAAGGGCCAACGAAAACCTGCCTAAACGATGGACAAATCCCACCAGTCTTCAGTGATGGAAAGGCTTAGGGATATTCCTTACAGCCAGGACCCTCCATGAGGGACTCTTAATTCTGTTGGTGACCTACTTAGCCCCAAGCAAGGGAACCTCAGGTTTAACCCTGGTGTTATAGCCACCTCGAGAGAGGCCTCGAGCCAAGACTTGGTACAGCTAGCTCCAGATGGGGAAGCCTCAGGGCGAACCCTGGTATCCAAAACCACAGCAGAACTGGGGTCAGCCTTAGCCCCAAATGGGGTACCTTGGAAGAAGATCTAGTATTGGGATGCTGCTGCAGAGCCCCTCAGAGTAGTTTCTGGTGCGTCTTGCTGAGCCGAGACCAAAAAGAGTACCCGAAACTAAGTGTTGTGCTCCCACGGAGAAACGCAGATATTTCATATGCGAGCTCCAAGTCAGAATGTACATTACGCATTACGCATCCTGGAAGACCACCACACTGAATCAATCACCCTTCCAAAGAGAGGACTTTGGCAAGGGCGTGATCAACTTGAATTTCTCTTGGACAGATGGAAGTTAGTGCGCAGGGCAGCCTGGTTGAGCACTGTGAAAGGACAGCAGTACTAGCCCCTCCTTTGCGCCATGAGGGGAACAGTATGTCAGAAGAGAGGTTTGAAGGGTGGGATAGGAGGAAAGGGCAAGCGAAAACCCGCCTAAACGATGGATAAAATCCCACCAGTCTTCAGTGATGGTTTGCCACGCCTCCAGATGAGACGAGATTCTACTCCCACCGAAGTGTAGTGTGACTGACAAAAAAAGATCATTTGGTGATTTGTTGGCAGGGAGATTATCTGTCACTGTAGAGGAGGCTGATGGCCGAGAGAAAAACCAACCATCTTGCCGCTGCCGCTTAAGGCGTGGCTACCAACAGGAGTTTCAAATCGGTGTGCATGGCGACTCTGAGACACCCTGATCCCAGAGAAGGACCGACTCTGAGACCCTAACCTCTGTGTACCAGGAACTTATCTGAAGCTGTCGCCAGCAGCAACGAATGGGTTCCTGTTGTCCACATAGCGTGGAAAAAACTGCTCGGCCCCAAAGGAAAAGCTCCCAGCACCGGTCGACATGAAAGTTGGTGTAAGGGATGTATCCAAAATGGCTGCCGTTGACCAAGGAGGCTAGGACGCTATTTAGTCAACACCTGAAGAGGCCTGGGTCATAGGAGAAATGAGGCAACTTTCCCCTCATGGGAGTCAGGGGACTTAAGAAACACCTAGCCTTGAAACAAGGATCCTCGGCCGAGCCGGTGCTGGCAGATCTAGGATGTTTAGCGGACATCCTAGGAACTGGCCCAGAATTAACCTCCAATGGAAGAACCTCGGCCGAGCTGGTACTGGAAGGCCTGTTGCTGATCACCCTCTTTACCCCCTCAACAGAATCAGTAAGACCACACCTCGAGCGTGGGACGGTTGAGGAATGTATCCTACCGACAGGACCCTTAGAGGATCCCTTGACTCCATTGGTACTGTATTTAGAGGAACCCCGGGTTTTAACCCGGGACATATAGCTCCCTCAAGAGGGGCCTCGAGCTGTGGCTCGGTGTGACAGGCACCAGAAACGGAGACCTCAGGGCGTACCCCGGTATATGGTGACCCTCGGAACCACGTACGGTTTTGCAGGTCCTCTGATGGACCCTCAGAGAACACTCTAGTGCGCCTATTAGGCCCTTGAGGCACCTCAGGGGAATGCCTGGTAACTGAGCTACACAAGCCCCTCCCGGTCATGGAATACTCTCACTGAACGGGGCTACTCATCGCTGTCCTCATCCGCTTAAGGCTAATCTTAACGAGGCCGAAACAGAAGACTGGACCACCATGCCTACCACCTCCGGTTTTAACAGAAAACCGAATCGGAGCCGCCGGGGACAGTTTGGAACAGGAGTTAAAAGACGCTTGTAATACGTCCTCATAGGGACAGAGTGCATGAGCATTTGAAACTTCCCAAAAAACTCATGCTCAGCCGAGGGTTTAGGAAGATGGTTGCCAGGAGGGTCCACCCCCGGCCGGGTCCACATTGATCAGAGGAGCAAGGCAGGAGGGAGCGAGACAGTATGAGGCAGAGGAGCCCACGCACTCCGGTCAAAGAAGGGCACAACGGGTTACTATTGCCGAAAGGAATGCTCCCAGCACCAGACGTTGCGAACGTAGGTCAAAGGAAGGTATCCAAAATGGCCGCCGTAGGCCACCCAGGTTGGGCTGCCATTTCGTCACCACCTGAAGAGAACTGCGTCACATGCGTAGCTGAGGCAATTGCCTCCTCTGGAGAGTCAGGGGGCTTAAGTAACACTTTAGCCTTACAAGGAACCTTGCCGGAGCCGGTACTGGGTAGTCTCGGATGTTTAATCGACATCTTTGAACCAGTATCAAACCTCAGACAAGCTGGTACCAGAGGGAATGTGGTCCGTGACCCCCCTCTTTGCCCCCTCTACAGAACCGGTACCACCACGACCCTGAGCGTGGGACGGTTGAGGACAATACTTCACTGACAAGACCCTCAGAGAAGGCCTCTCAGATCTGTCGATATATACCTAAGCCTCTACAAGAGGAACCTCAGATTTCAAATTGGTGCGTAAAGCTCCCTTAAAAGGGGCCTCGAGTCGGGACTCGGTACAGATTTTAACTTCCACAAGAGGAACCTACGGTTTCAACCTGGCTACAGCGGGGAAAGCTCCAGAAACAGAGACCTCAGGGTGAACACTGGTATCCCAGAACCCAGTTGAACTGTGCTTAACTTTAGCATTGTGATGGTGAACCTCAGAACAATGTCCGGTACTGGCAGGTCCGTCAGAACCCTTGAGGAATCTCTGGTATGCCTGTTAGGCCCTTGGGACACCTCAGGGGAAAACCCTGGTGACAGAGTTACAAGAAAAGCTCTTAAAGTACTCCCTCATGGGGTCAGTGTGCATAAGTCTCTGAAATATCCCAAAAAAGGCATCCTCTGACGAAGAGGCTGCCAGGAAGTGAGACCGTATGCACACTGTTGCGTGGAAAAGGTTGTCCACCAAAAAGAAGACTCCCAGCACCCGCCGTTGATAGCGTGCTTGTGAGGCAAGAATCCAAAATGGCTGCCGTAGTCCACGCAGGAACGCTTGCCATTTTGTGAACATCTGAGGAGAACTGCGTCACATGTGTAGATGAGGCAGTTGACTCCACAGATTGGTCAGGGGACCTGACTGAAATTTTAGCCTTCACACAAGGATCCTCGGCAGAGCCGGTACTATGGACCCTTGGATGTTTACTGGACATTCTGTCCCTTGAATTAGCCTCCAAAGGAGGAACCTCTGCAACGCCGGCAACAGAGGCGTTACAGTCGACGACCTTTCCTCGTGCCCCCTCAACAGAACTGGTACCTCCGCGAGCTTGGGAAAGTTGCGAAAACCACCTCACAGACAAGACCTCTACAGGCCTCTCTGTTCTGTTGGTACACACCTTAGCCTCGTTAAGAGGAACTTCGGAACAGAGTCTGGTCTTAATAGCTCCCTCGAGAGGGGCCTCAAACCATGGTTCAGTACAGAAAGCCACAACAGAGGCCTCAGGATGCACCCCGGTGCCTGTGTGGAAAGCGCCAGACAAGGAGACCTCGGAGCGAACTCCGGTACCCAACGCCTCAGCACGACTATGCTGGCTATTAGCACCTGATCGGTGAACCTCTGATCGTGATCCGGTATAGGCAGGCCCCTCACGGAAACTCTTGGAGAAAACCCTGGTATTCCTATTAGGCCTGCAAGGCACCTCAGGGAAAACCCTGGTAGCAGAGCTTTTGAAGCCCCCCCTGGACCTGGAGGACCCCGGGAAGGAGTCCCCTGGCCGGGGTGCCCTGATAAGTAAGGAACTTACCGGGCGTTCTTCTTTCCATCGATGAAGAGTTGGAAATGCGATGGAGGAACCTTTTGGGAGTCACAGAGGAAACACGAGTCCCAACCGTGATTTGGTCCCAGACACTCGAAGCAGAGAGAACAGGGATCCGCCCTAGCGAAACGATGTTCGCAAGAGGAACAAGTAGCAAATCCCAAACGATCCAGCATAGATGGAGGACTACGCGACTGCAGAACCGGAGCAGGTGAGAAGGACAACGGGAAGGAAAAAAGGTCTTCCCGGTAATGCAAGTGCATCCAGCCCCGACCGCATGGAGAAAAGGACTGAAAGGCGATGCGCGGGGCGGAGCTAAGGAGGTCACAATTCTCCAGTCAATGGTAGCTGCCACTGATTCCATATGAGGGGCAAAGTAAGATACTCCCAGGGTTACCTTCACAGGGGAAACAGCTATAACCATATTCATAGCTACTGGCTGTAATATAATTCCTGCAAGCGTTAGCCAAGGGAGCCTCTACTTCATGAACGGTTGGCTCTAAATGGCACATGGGTATGACAGAGCCTATCTCTTCAGCCGAGCGCCCAACATTGCGTGCTCTTAAAGGGGTTACATTATCCTGCAATTCATTACTGAGCACAGTACCTGCTATAAGGCCCTCGGGCAATGCAGGAGGAGTCATCGGTCTACTAACGTCAGAGATTCCTCTTGCTGCCGTAAAAGCAGCAAGCACCTCAGCAATGCCCATGACAAAAGGGGATACGCTTCCGGCCCTGTGCGGCACAGACCGGCTGAGCTCCTTCGCGCTGGCGCGTTTGCGCTGGGTTTAAAGTTACATGCGTGTGTGAAACTACAAGAAGCTATGGGAAATGTAGTTCAGAGCAGTGCCGGTGTATGCATGCAGAGTTAGATACTCTGTTTTAAATCGCACAGAGCAGAAATTGTGACAGGATCACTTGTCTCACTAAGGCACCAATACAAATACAACTAACACGGTATTTAAAAGGCTAGACGGCTGTATTTTTGTGGTAAATCCAGAGGACCGAGTTTGATTTACCACCAAATTACTGCCTATCTCATAATGTGGCCCTATATTATTAAACATTGGGAGCTTTTTGATAAGCCTGTGTGTAGGAATGATAGTAAACTTTTGGGGAAATTGGTCTCAAAGGGTTATGGAGCCAGAAGATCATAGGTGAACAATTTAATCTCCTCGGCTAGCTGGCAAACCCATTTTCAAGGTATCATCTTTGACCCAGCTAGGGCTGTTTTGCTGCAAGTGTTCCCCTTTTTCTCAAGGTTTTCAATGCCCAGGGGCTCCTGCTTGAAAGGGAGTAACCCTGTCAAAGTATCCCGTCGATGAACCATCAAAGTAACTCTCCCACTTCAGGTACATTGGGATGGTTGAACTTTTTAACCAAGAAGCAAGGCTTATTGAGCATTTATGGCCCTGGCTTGTTACTTCTTTTCTTACAGGTTGCCCAGGTAGGGGGATCCTTCATTCAGAATTGTGCTTCTATATCCAAAGAAAGCATTCTGCCATTGCTTAACCTTAACCTGCCTTCCTTCCTTATTCTCTATGTTGATACACATTACTGAAAGATTGGTATGCTCTATTATACCTGCCAGCAGTTGATGCATTTTAAAGGAATCTAAAGTCTTAGTGTGGTACCACATAGAACTGTAGAGATTTACCATGATAGAATTACCAGAGTACAGAGTGTGTTATTGAAATTGTGAAGATATTTCTGAACCTTATTTTTAAATAAAGAACTGTGCCAGCACATGGCATAGCGTGTGGACCTTCCTTTGTGAGGGCATAGGGACTCACTGTAAGAACCAGCCTGCATCACCTCCTGAGAGCTTACGCCTTGGTTGCTTGTCCATAGCTACCATGTACAGAACCTTGGCTGGAGTGCTCTGTGCCTCCGCTCTGCCATATAGAGGGCAGACGTACTGATACTACCCTCCAGTCTTTACAGAAACTATTTTTGAACCAACACAATAATTGATATAAAGTAGGCAATTTATGGTTACATACATTATTTGACCATAATGTGTTTACTATATGTGTTTTGAAATTGTGAGCAATGAGAGAAAAATAAAAAATAAACATAAAAAATAAAAATACATTTGGATTAATAAAAAAGTTACAGTCCTGGGATCTGATTTTTCAGTGGTCTCCTACTGGCAGGACAGTTCGAGAAACTGGTGTACATTTTCCTCGTATCTCCAGTATAGAGGTTGAATCACTGGCATTTATTTGAAAAAGGGCTCCTTTCAGCATATTCCTGCATCTGCGCTGCAATAACTTCTCTGGTAGCACTGATCGGCAAAGAGCTTAGGAGTTATGAGGATTCTGACTGTCAAGTGAGGGGCAAATTGAAAAAAAGCAAACATCTGGTGGACCAACACTTTCTAAATGAAACACCTTCATGCTTTTTGCATTTCAGACAGCTACTAATTCACACTATGCAAATTGGTTTTGAATTCATGATTTCACCTTTAGTCCCTGGTGTTCGTGGTTCTCCAGGGTAGTCAAGAAAGCTTGGAAAATGTTTTGAACCAAGCTTCTTTCATATGTCGACAGACACCCTGGTGCAAAAAGGCAAAGCACTTCAAAGCTATCAGCAGTGGAAGAGGCTCATTTTGATGAGAATTATACGATCAAGTGAAAGAACATGACCAATGTTCAAGATTCCTCACAATGTAGCTGGGGTAACACATACTCTGAGTATTCTTGCGCTTAACACTCTCTTAATCTCCTGAATTATAGCGCTGTGGAATGCTAAGAGTGCTTCAACTTACTGCAGAACTTACTCCAGTTGAGCCATACATCCCCTTTATAAATGTTATTAACATCCTAACAGAGCTTTGGACAGTTAGCTCAAAAAATAGCCTTCTGAGATAAAAAACTGTTTGCCTAATTGTGTGGTAGACAAAGTCCAGGCTCCTAAGGAGTTCATGTTCTTTGAGGGTGTAACATTAATGGGAGGCGTAAAAGCCTTGAGTAAGGATTTAATGCCTTCCATTCACATCATGCCCCATAAGCAATCACTTGTACGGTGGAGAATAGGGGCAGAACATAACTTGGGTTTCCGCCACCTTCCTTCCTTTCCACCATACAAATGCTCCAGCATTTGCGCTGGCATGGGTTTGCATGCCAGAGCAAATGCTAGAGATCCCTATGGGGTCTGCTGGCTTTATGCACCAGCATAAAGCAGGCATTCCCCATAGGGATCCATGTTTACATGGCAGGCAGCCTGTACAATTACAACTAAATGCTGCCCAACATGCTTGCATGTCCGGCACCATTTTATTGTAATTGTGACCGCTGCTTGCCATGCGAATATGGAATGCACCGTTCACAAGTCATATTAAATGCTGCACGACATGCCAGCATGTCGGGCAGCGTTTACTCATTTGAACTGTGGAGTGCAAATGTGCAGGTCAAATGATGCTATACATGCGTGTACGCCGCCTTTTGCCCGGCACATTTGCACTCTGGCATGCAAATGATGAACATTTGGCAGTGGGGAACCTTGCTAAAATGTACCAGGTCCCCACCCTCAAATTGTGTTTTGGAGCAAAAAGAGCTCCTTTGAGTTTGAAGCGTAGCTGGCATCAAATAATATGGTCTTTAGGTTCATAGACTAAAAATGCATGCAGTAACTCTCCAGGCACGAGTCTACCTACATTTAAAATATTATATTTCAACATTTAAAACATTATAGTTTTATTGGCAAGGACTCTTTGATGAGGTTTTGCTATTTACCCACTACTGAGAATGGAGGTGTTTGTGTAATGGTCTGATCTTTGAATACCACTCTTAAGAACCATTTTCATTCGATGAAATATTCTTATTCTCTTAAATATCAGAACATAGAGGGTAGGAAACGCTTTCTTGTTATCCCACTCTTCGGAAAATGTGACAATTGCATTACAGACATGGTGTTCAGAACCTGCCTTCTGTATCAGGTGAATGTTTTGCACCTGGCCTGACCTGAAACCATTCATTGTGCCCATTGAGCAGCCGCTACAGCCAAAGATTGCTTCTCACCTCGGCTACAGGTGGATCCTGTGTATCCTGTGTGGCATATGCACGTGCCATATGAGGAGCAATAGCCATTGATGCATCTTGGTGAGCACACCGCTGAGAAAAAGGAAACAAAAAGAAAACACAAGTTAGAAGCAACTCCATCCTTGCAGAAGGAAGAACTAACGTGTGAAGAGGAAGGAAGAGGAGGAGACAGGGGAAATATATGGTTTGAGTGTGATGGAAAGAGAGAGAGAATGACGGAAAAGGAGGTGGATGGAATATCAGTGATCAGAGGGATGGGAAAGAGGTGAGAGAGACAAAGAGACAGCCTATGGAAGGCATGTGATCACATATTTTAGGAAGGGTGCAAGTTCCCCCGTGCAGACATGTGTTCTTCAGCACTGCAGGGTCGACTTTGAGTTTCAAAGGATATGCTTCTATCATCTACGAGCACATTTGCAAGTCTCACTGAGGCAAAGTCCAACTTAAACATGGGTAGTTTGCTGCACTGGGGAGGAGCTGGCCAGAACCCAGCCAGACAGAGCGCACCATTTCACAGATATATTATCTGCACTGCATGATGACAATTAATGTAATCAGTTCATTTCTAATGAAATATACGATTATTGCAGTGTTACATATGGATTAAAATGCTTAGCAATATATCACTGGAAACAGCCATTCATTTCCTGCTGAGTTGTATCATAGCCACACACGCTACACAGATAACCCACATAGCCCCACTTGTAGTAGGCACATCCAACCTCACAAGTAGTTATGGAGCAATATGGGGCTGCAAATGTCCAACCCACATTTCTGGAATATCTCAAAGATTCTGGAAATGGTCACTAAGTTTTCCATCCGTTTGCATGGCTTATATATTTATTGTTTGCTAGTGGGGATTAATGATTGCGATGATTTTGGGCATGCTAAAGAATCAGAACATATCTTACACCATACTACTGCTAGCAGGGATGTTGGTGCAAACCAAGAAATCCCTTTCCTAGTTCCTTGAAACCGTGTGCCATTGGCAAAATGGAAACAGAAACGGGGTACCTAATGTTAGTATGCCATGGAAAGGGAAGGAGTATCCCTGCGGTCCCCTTTGACAGTAAATTCTAACTTCACTACTTCATTACCTCCACCACAGCTACTTCAAGACTGAATGCAATAACATTAGGAAGATTTTTCCCACCCCAGTAACCACTCTGCGAATACTCTTGTTGCTACTCTTGTCCTCTAATGATTTGACCACTGTTGAAGCTTACTCCTGGATCTTTCTCTGTAATACTTCACCCACACTTAGCAAAGTCCTGAACTTGGCAACTCCAATTGTCTGTTACCTACACAGCTCCCCTCCCACCCTAGCCCACCTACCTAGATCCCAGTGGACTCTACACTTCACTGATCCCTCTTCTGTGTCCAATAATAACACCTACATAGATTAACTCCACCATCTAAATATTACCTATAAGTAAGGTAATAGGAGCTCTTCCGCTTACCTCCCTAATCTAATTAACAGCCTGTTAGCTTTACTGTGTACGTGATACATTTATTGATGGTCAGTTCTACCTGGACATGTTGTATAGAATGATGTTTCCTTTTATCTGTTTTGACACATATTGTATGTCCCATTCTGACACTAGCACTGACTGTACCTCAATCCACTACAATCATTCCAATATAAAAACCGCAATCATGGGACTGCTTCGACCTCTGCTGTGTGCTGTTGCATGGTCTTCAAATAATACTAGCACATTATCCATCCAAAAGGGGCTGATTATTTCATTTAATTTTCATTTTATTAAATTTATAAAGTGTGTTTCTCCAAAAGCGCTGAACAAAAGATTATTAAAAGAGCAGTACAATCACATGATAATGCAACATGTGTAAAAAAACGAAAGCAACACAGAATTAAGTAGAAAGAGAAGCTAGAAGATGAGTTTTCAGATTTGATTGGAAAATACAAAGAGATGTAGCAGAGCAAAGAGAAAGAGTAAGAGAGTTCCAGTATTTAGGAGCTACAAGAGCAAATGAACAGAAAAAAGAAGAGGAATGGGGAGGTTTGGGGACAGTGAGAAGGAATAGATTGTATGATCTAAGAGAGTGAGATGGGACAAAGAACGAGAATATCGAGGACAGAAAGGGGTAGCCAGATCATGGGTACATTTAAAGGCGATTGAAAGAAAATGTTAAAGGAGATGTGATTCAAAGGGAAGCAACATAATAGAGAGTACGGAGGATGCAATATAAAGGGAGAAGGTAGAGAGAAAAGAAGACAAATCGAAGAGTTATATACAGAATGAAGAGGAAGAGGATGTGAGGCAGGGAGACCAAGCAGGAGAGATGAGCAGTTATCAATGCGAGAAATGACCCGGGAAAAGAGAAGAAGTTTAGTAGCATGGAAGGAAAGATAGGGGCAAGCACGATGGATATTGAAAACTGCATAGTGACAAGAACGGGCAATGGAAGAGATGTGGAGTGAGGCAAAAAGTGAAGGGTCAAAAACAACTCCCAAATTACGCACAGATGAGGAGAAAGTCAGAGAAGAAGGCGGAAAAGAAAGAGAAATTGGAGGAAAAGTAGGGGGATAGTTGAAGCAAGCATCAAAGAAAGAAAAGGAGAAAAAGATTTGAGAATCATCTGCGTACAGATGAAAGAAAAGTTGGAATTAGAAAATAAGAAAGAGGAGCAGTATGAAGACAGGAAAAGGAGAGGACGCAGTACAAAACCTTGGGGAACACCAAATGGAAGAGGAAATGAGGAAGAGGAGTGTCTGGCCCAAGTTACAGAGTAAGACCGTTAAGAAAGATAAGACCGGAACCATTCAAGAACAGACCCAGAAATACCCAAGGTAGAAAGAGAAGATACAGGAAGAGAAGGGTCAACAGAATTGAATGCTGCAGAAATATCAAGAAGAATGAGAATAGAAGAACGCGTTGTGTGATGAGCAGACAAAAGAGATTTAGAGACGTGTAAGAGCTTTCAATGAGACATTCAGGGTGACTGCACCAAGGTCTGAATAAAGGGCACATCTGAATCCATTAAGATGCAGTTAGGGGTAAAGTCTTCCTCAGTGGCTTCCACGTTTGACCTATCTGCCACTGCTAATAAGGGAGGGAACTCGTAGGTAGCGAAAAAGAGCAGCTTGGTACCCCAGCTGCACTGCGCTCATGTCATACCAGTACCCAGCCATTAGGGGTCACTGGTTGTTTCATGAGTGCTAGAAGTCCTTGGTACTGCCTGGTTGTCAGATCTGCTCAAAACCCCAATATCAGCTGTACCATAGGGGGATATATGTGCTGATAAACCTAAAATAGGGAAGAAAAAAGAGACCAAAAAGGGAGTATTGTAAAAACTTCCATGTCCAACACTTCGGCTGGGGAGGCTGCCATGTCAACTAGGGAGTCTTATTGATGACATAAATGGTCTCAAAGTTGCAGAGGATTGTCCTGTGATGAACTCTTTAGCTATGAACCCATTGGAAAAATGGTGGAAATGAAATTTGGTATGGGCTTTTAAAGGCTGGATGTCACAAACTTCCCCCTTTCTCACCTGGGAGCGATTCTTGCAGGATTTCTTGGGCGGTGTCTTCTTACGCATGGACATGATCAAGGGTAAAGGGTAAAGGGTAGCGGTCCTTGAGGGTGCATTGATTTAATCCACGATAATCAGGTCTTGTACAAGCCCGGGAAACAAGGAAGAAGGAAGAGGGTAATGGGAATGGAATTAGGAGGTCCAGGAACAAGGATAATAGAGTAGCGAACTACGGAGCACACTTCTAGTCGCTACTTGCAGTAGCATTGAGACGCGAGGGCCCGCGGAGGCGCGGCCTATTTGTAAAATACGCTACGTCTGATGTAAGCCAAGGGAAGGTGTTCCGTGTTATACGGCCATGTTGGAAGTATCAAGGAGTACAAGCCCCGTTGTGACAAGGACCATGATGTCCAAAAGGGGCGTGTTCTGTGGGTCATAACACTGGAAACATGTAAATAATAACTCCTCTAAATGCTCCTTGCTTTTCACATTGCCAAAGATTGTAGGTTTCACTGATATCACTTTTAAGAGTTTTACTTCAATAGGTACTTTATCTGACTTTATTTTTTTCTGATGTCTTTAATGTGCATTTTGATTTTTAGTAATCTCCATTTTAGCTTCTGTTTAATACAGCACAGGGAGACTCTCAAAACAAGGGAATTGGCATATTTCAGGATATTAAAGCAAAACAATGCCATCTCTGTGGTTTGACATAATTAACCCCAAATTGGGGTTAATCCAAGGTGGTATTACACCAGCTGCAGAAAAATTAAACCCAGTAGGTAATCTCCACCATACTCATGGTAATATGGGCATACTATTGTCGGTCAGAAAAAGACTCGGGCACTGTGAAGACATTTCTACTGGTTATTTATTCAATAATACGTATAATTCCTATCTTTCCCTATTGCTATGCGAGTATTCCCTAACCATGTAAATAACTAAGGTGCTCATCAGTTGTCAAAAATTCTCAACTGAATCAGTCCGCTGTCCAAAAGTTAGTTCTAACTGACCTTACCACTATTTTAATCAACTTAAATAGGATCAGGAGAATGTCTCATTTCTCCTGATTGTATTATTGCAATGTTTCTTCTTCTCTTCACAATGTCTTTTTAGTCGGATATTCTCGAGTAGTCTCTTGGCGAATCCTGTCCCTCTTCCCAGGGTATTTGTGACCCAGTCGTAGCAGGTTTCAGGTTTATTTGGGATTCTCTTTCTCACATTAACACTGTTACACTTTGTCAACCTTAAATTCAATAAAATGATGATATGATATGGCATTTATGATGCGCCTATACACAAGTGCTTCAAGGCGTGACGAGGCAAGGGAGGGGGAACAGAGGGAAGACAGAGACAGCGATCTTACTAGCCCAGGTGTCATTGACATTGTTCAAGTGCAGGGGAAGGGGGAAGGGGGAAGGGGAAAGTTGCAGGGGAAAGTGGGAGGGGACAGTGCAGTGCATGGGATCGACAATCAAAAAATAAATAGAATATATAACAGCAATAAATAAAAGTGCGGCCAGCTGGTGGCAAGTGCAAGGGTAAGTGCAGACATCAGGTTTCAAGTGCTGGTAGGGGACTGAAGGGATACAGAAACAGTCCCCAAGTGCGGGGGTTTCCAGGGAGGCAGTGCAGGTGTGCAACTGGCAGGGGAGGGGACCTGGGCCTGAGATCAGAGGGAGGCCAGGTGACCAGTGCAGTTTCAGCCCAAGTTTAAGGGTTATGGTTTTTAAGATCTCCAGTTCCGGTGAGAACCATAAGTTACATTTAGTAACTTGTTTGAGCATTTTTCTCTTTAAAGGTGCTAGAGTATTTGCAACTAACTCCAGATTAGAGAGGATCAATCCTGACATCACCTCGGGGTGAGGCCGAATCCGGAAGATTAACAAATGAGGTAAGCAGAGGTTCAGTGTTATAAACTGAGATGTTCTTTTGATATCTTATCAGTACCCCTGTCCTATTTCTGTCTTTCACTATTCTAGGGAAATCCGAAACAGACACATCATTCGTCCTAACCTTATGGCAGGCGACACAATCTAGGATATGTCCTGAGCAGTGAGTAGGCACATGAATTCAGATTGTCAAAGCCAAACTCTGTAAAGGCTGATTGAAGTTCTAACGCTGCTATATCATCCTTGTGCTCCAACCATAGGTTACTATCCCCCATGATGAGAAAACTCAAATTGTGTTTCAATAAAGGGAGAAGAAAGCTAGAGAGGCCAGCTGAAAAGTCCTCGGACATAGTAGGGGGCCTGTATATCACCAAAACATTAATAGTAGCTTCTGCATTCAAACCAATTTTAATGCAAATGGATTCTACCCCATGCATAATGTAACCATTAGATTCCCAGGTGGTAAGTGATAGTCTGTATATTAAAGCGACCCCCCCACCCTCATTCCTATCACATCTGAACATTCCGTAACCAATGGGAATTGCAAGATTTAAAGAGGGTGCCGTAGCACTGTGAGCCCAAGGTTCTGTAAAAGTACAGACATCAATGCTATTTACCTCAATATATGTTGCCACCTCTATGGCATGCTTCACCAATGATTATTTTTGTAGTGGGCATGGTCAAAATTCTCCGGCCAATGGTAGCTGCCACTGATTCCATATGAGGGGCAAGGTCAGATACTGCCAGGGTTACCGTCACAGGTGAAGCAGCTATAACCATATTCATAGCAACTGGCTGTAACATAATTCCTGAAAGCGTCACCCAAGGGAGCCTCTACTTCACGAACGGTTGGCTCTAAATGGCACACCGGTATGACAGAGACTATCGCCTCAGCCGAGCGCCCAACATTGCGTGCTCTTAAAGGGGTTACATTATCCTGCAATTCATTACTGAGAACAGTACCTGCTACAATGCCCTCGGGCAACGCAGGAGGAGTTATCGATCTACTAGCGTCAGAGATTCCTCTTGCTACCGTAATAGCAGCAAGCACCTCACCACTGCCCATGACAAAGGGGATACGCTTCCTCCCTTCTGGCCCTGCGTAGCACAGACCAGCTGGGCTCCTTCACGCCGGCGCGTTCACGCCGGGTTTGAGGTTAAATGCGTGTCTGAAACTACAAGAAGCTATGGGAAATGTAGTTCAGAGCAGTGCAGGTGTGTGCGTGCAGAGTCAGATACTCTGTTTTAACTTGCACAGAGCAGAAATTGTAACAGGATCACTTGTCTAACTAAGGCACCAATACAAATACAACTAACACGGTATTTAAAAGGATAGACAGCTGAATTTTGTGGTAAATCCAGATGACCGAGTTTGATTTACCACCGAATTACTGCCTATCTCATAATGTGGGCCTATATTATTATTTGATTTACCACCGAATTACTGCCTATCTCATAATGTGGGCCTATATTATTAAACAGTGGGAGCTTTTGGATAAGGCTGTGTGTAGGAATGATAGTAACATTTTGGGGAAATTGGTCTCGAAGGGTTATGAAGCCAGAAGATCAGAGGTGAATAACTTAATCTCCCCGGCTAGCTGGCAAACCCATTTTCAAGGAATCATCGTTGACCCAGCCAGGGCAAAGAATAATGATCCCAGTGGGAATTTTGGAAGCGATATAACTTTCACTTAGGAGAAATTGTTTTGTGTATCAAGTCCTTCGAATGTAGGAAAGCTGCTGCCCTTGATGGGCTCACGCCATATATTTTTTAATGATTTCCCTCGTGGCGGTCACTTATTTTGGAACAGAATTGTAATTTAAGTAGCTAAACAGCGCTCATGCCAGCATCATGTCAATATAGCCTGATTATCCCTTTGTTTTAAAATGGCCAACTTTAGACCCTTATTGCTATCGGACGATTTTTCTTCTGGACATTTTACTAAATGTTTGATGTGCACATTTGAGGAATTACCCTTCAAGTCAAACAATGTGCAATCCTTCAAAGCTGGCTTTAGGAGAGGGGTCACTCCTATGTGCTAAATACTATCATTGAGAAATCTGTCAGGGCTGTGGAGGGATTCGCTACATTGTGTCCATAAATTTAGAGACCGCTTTCAATTCTATAAATAGGAATATACTGTGGTGGAAGCTAGATGCCCTCACAGTTCTTAGGGGTCAATTACATCTTGTCCAATTATGTTATGAAGATAGCTATGCCGCAGTTTCATATTCAGGGCCCTGAAGTTATATTCTGGACTTTATGACCAATAAAAGGGTTAAGCAGGGCTGCTCTCTAGCTCTTATTGTTTATTTTGTTTCTTTCAGATTTCAACCCTATCATATCTAGGCGTAGAGTTAACTCCTGTTTTAAATGGTACTCTCTATTGTGCATTATTCTGTTGGATTGGAACCTAGTATGGCTCCAGCAAACACTCATCTGTGCTGATCAGTATTTTAGTAGACATAGCTTAAAATTAAATATGTTAAAAACTAAAATGTTGGCTTTTGGTTGCTTCACATTTTCTGAAGGCTCTTCTTGGCTGTAATGAGAATCCTAATAAACATTATGTGGTAGGAAAAGTTTCTCCTGCCAAAGACTAATTTGTATGGTAGTATGAGCGTTGCAAATTGTTAACACAATCGTGCTTTGAGGCTTTAGGTGCACTTCACTTTGAATCTTTTGGTCATCTCAAAGTGGTACTGAAGCAAAGAGTCCTTCAGTTCGAGAGGCAGGTGGACAGGCAAAAAGTATTCCGCTTCCCATCATTGCATATTCATCCCTGTTTGCAAGCGCAGGTAGTACAGGAATGGAGTGGATTTTTAAAAATAAAATTCTCTGACTACAGGAAGTGGATTATGATTTTTTTATTTATTTTATTTTTATTTATGTATACCGCTCCTGAAGCCCGCGGGCATCGAGGCACCAACAAAAACAAGCAAGAGACAACCATAAAAGACAGGACAATTGATCGCAGTCATTCAGGGGTCAGGCAGTTCAGAGGCTTAGCTAAAGAGAAGCGTTTTCAGGGATTTCCTGAACGGTCAAAGGTTTGCTTCTTGCCGGAGATCATGGGACAGAGTGTTCCAAGATGTAGCTACTCTGGCTGGTAAAGATCTTCCTATGCCTCTTGGAGGAGCGCAGCATTCTGCTTGGGGTGTACAAGGACACCCGGGCTTTTAAGTATTTCGAAGTAGTGCCAAAGATGCACCGGTGAGCGATGGTAAGGCTTTAAAAATGATACGCTCATTCAATGGGAGCCAGTGCAAGGCCCTTCTGTGCTCAGTGAAGCTGTGTTTTCTTGAGATCTTTTTATTTATTTTTTTTTATTGTAAAACTTCAGTTTAATACAAGATCAAACTTTTGTTACATTACAGTATCCTGAGATTCAACTGTTAGGTTCCCATTAAGAGTGCATGTTTGAGTCACACCTATAATATGGCAATAGAGTTCTTTGAGGTGTTCAAAAAGAAGAGGAAGAACAAAAGATTCCTTACACCTCAGATTAAGTACTTTGGTTACAGACAGATTTTCGGTCAGTGGGCAAGATCATGTCTAAAAAGTTGATTAAGCTACATGTGAGCATGGTATTTCTCCCGATCGAGACAGTGTCCCACCAGTCATCAGCATCATAAAAGAACGGTTTATAAGCACCAAGGTGTAGTTCGCGAGCGGTCTTGAGCTGAGTACATTCCGTTATAAGATGTTTTAATGACTCAGTTTCTCCTGTCTTGCAGAACCTGCATTTATCGGAGTTGATTGTAGTATCTCGTCGTCGCCAGAGTGTTTCTCTTGTTGTAAGGGCGTTCAGTCTGAATTTCAGGAATTGAGTCCGATGGTGGCGAGAGGGGCAAGAAAATAAGTATTTGGGAGGGGAGTGTAATTTGATCATGCTCTTGGGACCTGGTAGAGTGGATTTGAGAGATGTGCGATGTTCGTAGGTGAGAATCCAGTCCCATAGCTCGAGTTTTTTTTTCGCATGTTGTGGGCGATCAATTAATTCTTCAATGCTGATATTAGCGGCTTCCATGATATTTGTCAGAGCGGAAAGCCATGATTGAAGTAGGCCCGAGTGTATACCAGCAGTGTCATTGACAAAGATTTCATATGCTGGAATTTGTTGACCAAGCTTCATTTTCCTCAGAGTGGATAAGGATTTCCAGATAATTGTCGTCTGAAGTGAGGTCAGAGCCAATTCGTATCTCAGAGCCACCATTGAGATGTCCTTTGAAAGCCCCAATGCCCGTTTCCAAAACCTTCCTTCGAGTTTTTGCCATAACCGATGATCGAGGTTCCATCCTGACTCTCCACCAAATGATATAGTGGGATGAACTTCTGCAGATAGAATGTTATTAGTTGTTCAATTGAGAATTTGCCATAGTCTTTATTAATTTTGGCACCTTGAATACCAAGTGTATTGGCTCTTGCCATAAGGTCGTTCGTCCAGGCTGATTCGCAAATAGAGGTGTTAACCATTATGCCTAAGTATCGTATGGATGACGCAATAGTAAGCGGAGTGTTCTCAATTGCCCATCGAAAATGTTTGTCCTTCCGTGAGACAATGTTCCCAATACACATGATCTTAGTTTTCCCTGTGTTCAGTTGCAGTTCGTTTATTTTTAGATATTCATTCAACTTCAACAACAGGTTTTGCAAACCTATCTGAGTGCGGTCAATCAGCACAATGTCGTCAGCATACACAAGGCAGTTAACAGGTTTGGCGTTGATCTTTGGGGGAAAACAGTGTATGGCTTCCATCCATTTCGGTAGGTCAGAGATAAATATTTTAAACAAATCAGCCGCCAGTGGGCATCCTTGCTTGACCCCTTTATACGTTGGAATTGGATCGGTCAAATCGCCATGGGAATTTACTCTTACTTGAACAGAAGTGTTGGAGTGAAGCGCTATTAGAGGATCAAGAATTTGGGATGGACAGTTCCACTCGCTTAGTTTGGCCCACAGTTTTTCGCGATGAACTGCGTCGAAGGCTTGTTTTAAGTCGACAAAAGCAAAAAAGATTTTTGTTTTAGCTTTCAGGGCTTCAAGTTTTAGGATGGTTAATATAGTTAAATTGGCATCAACGCCTATGTTTTTCGTGAAACCTGTTTGTCGACAATCTACTTGATTCGCCTTTGATGCCCAAGCAGTCAACTTCATTCGGAGCCAAATATTTTGCCCATGGTATCAAGCAGGGCAGTTGGACGATAGTTCGATGGGTCATCTCTGTTACCCTTCTTGTAAATTGGTACTACAATTGCCTTAGCCCAAGACTCAGGTGTTTTTCTCGAGGTTGAAATTTGTCGAAACAAAGATTCCATAAGTTTGGCCCAATGGTGCTTGTGTTTTTTTAGCATGATGTTAGTTATTTGGTCGGGTCCTGCTGCTCTTGAGTTTTTTAATTTTTGAATTGCTGATTCAAGGTCCGCAGATGATGGAGTTATATCCCATACTTTAGTGGAAGGAAGACGGTGAACTTGGGGGATTTGATAAGGTCGTTCGTAAATTTTGGTAAAGTAATCCACCCATGAAGAGCTTGAGATTGCATTCGAGATGAATGGATTGGTTCTTGTGTTTCCTTTATTTAGGATGGTCCAAATTTCTCGTGAGTTCTTTGTAATAGTTATTTTTAACATAATTTCAGCTCTGTTTTGCTCTGTTATGACAGAATGGGATTTAAGCCAATTTCTATATTCCTGGCGTCGTGCCTTTGCGCTTCTTTGTATGTCATTTGGATCAGCATGTGTTTTCCTTAACATTCGAAGGTCCTTCCTCAACAGTTTTTTGGCCGCTGCTATTTCTGAGCTATATAGATTTTTCGATGTAGGACCGTGTGTGTTTGAGTTGGCGTGTTGTTGTGAACATGCAAACAGCAAAGGAACATAGTCCACGTTATTTGAGGCTGCGAGATGGAGGGTTAATTTTTCTATTGACAAGCCAGTGGTTTTTAGCCGATTTCCGGCCGCAGTTATTGTCAGTGGGAGTTTGTAGGTCTTCGGATGAGCAAAAGTATCGAAGTCCATACATAAACGAAGCAAATCGTGGTCACTTGCATCTTCTTGAACTACTTCTAGTGAAACAATTCTTTCAAATAGGTTACAAGAGACCCAAATGTAGTCAAGAGTGTTTCTAAGTAGAAGTCGCTTCCAGGTTGTCTTGGAGGGTTGGTCTCCTTTGGCGTTGCCATTAACCATCTTGCAGTTTCGTGACGAAAGTGCTTGTGTCCATAGTTTACCTCGTAATGTAACTTCGTCTTTAGGAATAGCATTGTTTTCCAACGTGTGATGGTTAAATCGATACCAGCTGCAGTTCAAGTCACCACATATTAACAGCGATAGATTGCAGTATTTAAGAAAAGCATCATCGATGAGAGTTGTTATTGAGTCGATAAATTCTGTGGTGGTAATCATTGCCGGGTTCCAGTAGCAATTGATTATAAGGAGATAGTTTGAAATTCCTCAGTTTTCTTTCCCAATTCGAATGATCGTACCCTGAACAAATGGGTTTGGGTTAACCGCATCCTGGGGAGTCATCCAGTTTTGAATTTTCAGTAAGGTGATTAAGCCTGAATATGGACGACCCTTAGTATTTCTTTTGGCTGGATTCGGATGAGTGGTAAATCCGTCACGATTCGGAGCGTCGCGCAGCCATGTTTCTTGAAGGCAAATTGCGAAGACCTCGTCAAGCGGTTCTGTAAAATTATCAAACAGATGAGAGAATCCGCGAGTATTCCAGGAGAGTAACCTTAACTTCGTCCGTGTCGTTCATGGTTATAGAGGATTGTTGTGAATAGACTGAGTCTTCTGTCTGAATCCTCTGATGGTGGGTTTGTAATCCATATCATTTTGTAATCTGTGCGAGAGGGATAGTGACTTCCGCAGGGATGTGCGACAGATTGCTCTTTCAAAGTTTCCTGATTTGGTAAATTAGTTGAAACTTCTTTTTGAGTTTTCAAGTCGGGTTCTAGGGTTATATCGAATCCATATACTAGAAGTTCTTCGACTGCTTGCAGTAGGATGTTTTTTACTGCAGACGATTTGATGTGTAATAGTACTTGATCAGTTGTTTTTTCCGTTGCATATTCTACGATCTTGATGTCGTCTGTAGTTATTGATCTGAGTTGGGGAACACAGGCGAATAGTTTTAGGACGTTCGCTCTGTTCAGGTTTACTTATTTTCCGTCAGAGTCGATATTCTGGAGACGAAGCTTCCATGAACTTGTTACAGGTTTGGCACTTAGTCTATCGGATACTCGCGAGTGTGAGTGTGAACCGTTTATTCTTTGGTTTATTGTTTGTTTCGGGTCTAGTTTTGAGCTAACAGGTGAAGACTGGATCTTTAAGGAAGTGGACCGAACCGTCCTGATAGAATCTCTAACGTGACATCTAGACGCGTTTTCTTTCAAGAGGGATTTCTTCCTTGCCTGGTTTCCTTTGTCGATTGGTGCCGAAACTACAGGAGAAGAGTCAATATTAGTTTCGCTTCTAATGGAATACGTAGACAAATCGCATAAGTCGACAGAGCCGTTTTCGCCGGACATATTTGAGATATCAGAGTCTGTATTCAGGCGACGGCGTTTGGTTGGTAATTTGGTCATGATTTTTTTTTGGTCAGTTGCATGTACTAGCTCATGAGATTATGTTAGATCATCGTGAGGTTTTACATTGTCACGTACAAATAGACTAGTTTTTTTCGGGGTCGTCAAAGTTCTTATGAATTTTTTGACATTTGTTCGTTTGTTTTTTTGTAATGCTTCTTTTGGACCCGATTTAATTAAAGGTTTCCCATCGGGTTTTGAGCCTTTCTTATGAGTTTTGGTTAAATCTAGAGTTTTGGCAGGGCCAGTAAAGATGTTAAATGAAGTGGGTTTAAAGATCACTGGACCAGAGGATACTTCTTGGTTCTCAGTTGTGTCTTTTGTATGACGAAGAGCATTTTTTAATTGTTCATCACGACCACTAATACGTTCAGCTGAGCTAAGGTGCTCAGCTGCAGGTTGCAAGAAGTGGGTGTGAGGTGAAGGGGGCTGGACCTCGTTCGAATTTAATGCAACAGCATTAGAGTCCGAAGTTGTTGCGTTTGGTAATCCTACGTCCACATTTTGAGTTGCCGGAGAACTTGAAGCCGGGACTAGAGGGACTAGCGTTTGGGGATATTGGGTTGCATTTTTTCTCATCCATTTCAGTGCTTCTAGAAGACCTTCTGATAGAGAGCCATTTTGACAATGGTGTCTAGCTGCCAGATCACCTAACCGCTCTTGCCATCTTGTGGAAATATCAGCATTTTTTTCCATTTCTGTTTGAAGGAAATTCGTAAAGTGATCAATTTTTTCTATTTTTTGCGTCAAGTTTTGAATAATCGCACCTTGATCACTTAATTGTCCATGTAGAGCTTCATATAATTTAGTGAACGGGGCTAAGGCTACTGCTGATGCTGCTAAAACATTATTGTGAATTTGTGATAAAGCTTCCATTGATATAGTCACAGATTTAACTTTGCCTGCTAAAGGTAGTTCCTCGATCGAAGACGCATAAGAGCAATTCAGGTTGAACTTTGCCTTAATTGGTGAAAGAGTTTTTGTTAGATTTGGCAGATGAGTATCGCCATAGACAGACTCAGTCGGCCGGTGAGGTGTACTTGCGTGACTAGCATGCTGGTCGTCGGGTTTTTGCGGAAAGTGCATTTTGGATTTTAACTCTGCAATTCTTTTTAGGCGACGCGCTCTTGCAAGAGAGCTTGGATCCAGGTCAGATGTTTTTGCTGTTGCTGTTTGGGGGGTCAAGTCAGAGGGGTGCCGGTGTGGACCGCTCGGAGACGCACCTAAAACCTCTGGCGCCTGACATGCATACCCACTATTATTGCCTAGTACAGGGGCCTCAGGTTTGTGATTCGTTCCCGGATAAATCATCTTGGACGTTACAGTCGATCGGGCCAGAGGATAGGAGGTCTTGTGGGTTAGGTCAGAGGAAGATTCCTTTGGCACTATCGGCCGTTCATGGTGATTTGAGGACTCGGCGTCTGTTGAAAAAAAATTCGACTGAGGCGGGTTGAACTGGCTGCTAGGAACAGAAGTAGAAGTGCAAGAGCCTAAGTTTGCCGAAGTTACAGCCCTGGAAGACTTTGTCTGTAAAAGTGAAGATGTTGGGTTTGCAGAGTTAACATTTGCCGGAAGAAGGTGAGGAGGCATCGCGTTTGAGATGTTTAGTAGTTCGTCATCACTCACCGCAAAAGGCAACATTACATGATTGTTAGAGTCCATTAGTTCGCAGGGAAATAAAGTCGTTGCATTTTCGACCTGAACTATGTCGTGGTCTACTAAATGTGCTCGTTGTTGCGAGACACGGGACACGTCTGTACTCAGTTGTGTTGTAGTACGCAAGTTGGAATTTGAGTGAGTGGCAATTGAAGGTAATGGAAGCTTTCCAAGTTGGGGAGCCGCGTCTTCATCCGAAACGCTGGCCGGAGGTGCTGACATCAAGATGGTGGGGTGACTATGAGAGAGTATTATGGGCACGGAATTTACAAGCTCTTTTTCAAGTCCATCACCTTTGTTTGCTTCTTGTTGAGCGTGAGTTGGCGTTATGGGAGAATTCATATGTTTCCCTTGATGGATCTGGTGTACAAGATCCCAAACTGCCGTGTCAGATAAATTGTCAGTTGTTAGTTGGGATGTACATCTTTCAATGCAGGGAAGTAGTTTTTCAGTTGAGCTTAAGGTGTTTTGTACATCTTTTATAGAGTTTGTTGTTTGTAGTCCTAAAGAACAGACCTATGTGCCATTTGAGAAAACTGCAGAGAGGATGGGTGAAGCAAGTAAGATACGGCTTGCAGTTTTGCTTATCTTTTTAGAGGCTGAGGCTTTCATCGCCGTCCACGGATTAAGCGTGCGCCGATGTTGGAGAGTTTTTTTCCGTGTCTGGGGGCCTGTGGGTTCAGCAGTCAGCGTCATCCACGAATCTTACTGCAGATGGACCACAGCGCAGATACAAGGACACTTGGGGGCGATTTGGGATCAACTAGAATCGGATGTCGTACTCCGAACGCCGCAAGTATGCTCGAGAATGATTTATTGAGGAAGGGGGCGAGCAGTGTCTCGTCGTGCAGCTCCTCAGGTAATAAAAAAAAGTCAAAAGACAGAAGACGGGCGAAACTCTGCTACTGGGCTCCTCCGGATGCCTGAACGTTTCGCGGGTCCAGCAGCCTCTGCTTCTTGCGCCGGGTATGGTATCCGCCACACGCCAAAGCCACCAAACAGCTAAACAGGTGTAGCACAGCCCTTCTGCCACAGGCTTACGCCGCAAAGGCGGATTAATTCTGCAGATATAGCCCAACGATGGTCATGTGACTTGCACGTCACTGCAGGGAATCCTCGAGTTGTTTAAAGCAACAGCGTCCTTTTCACCGTTCGCTTTATGCTGCACTTGTGCTGATCATAGAATCCGGGACGGCACATTGAGATCTTTTTTGTGATACGCACAGCATCATTCTGCAGTATCTGACATTTAGTCAGGTTGCTTGAAGATGCTCCGATCAACAAGGAGTTGCAAAAGTCCAATCTGGACAAACCAGTTGCCCTGGCAACCGTTGCACAGTTTTTCTCTAAGATAAACAGGCGCAAAGTCCTAAGCAGGCGCAGATAGTAGTTACAGGTGCGGGTCAGCTGGCTAACGTGGGCATCAGCACTGAGAGTGGATGATGTTCAGACTAAATACTGCTTAATGGCCGGAGGAAGTGGGTAGGAGGTAGCAAGAAATGTTTTCATGAAATTGCATCATTTATTTGGTCAAATTAATTTGGTAAAGT
This sequence comes from Ambystoma mexicanum, assembly GCF_040938575.1. NCBI lineage: Eukaryota > Metazoa > Chordata > Amphibia > Caudata > Ambystomatidae > Ambystoma > Ambystoma mexicanum. The sequence continues at coordinate 565,108,784 of NC_090936.1, read as the reverse complement.
TTTGTTGTGTTGTGCAATAAATTAAGTCCACTATTCTTGATAAATAATATTAGCACCTGTGCATAAGCAATGCATTTTATATTGAATTGTATTGACTTAGTTCTATTTATAGTATATATACATTTGTTAAAGAAGCGCTTTCATGGCGATGTAGTCGCACCTGTGTTTCATTAAATATTGCAATTGTAATTTTGTTTTGTATTTTGTTGTTTTTCTTTTGTTAATGGAGATATCTGATTCATTGAATAAACTTGAAGTTATAAATTGAAGCGGCTAGAAGTACCATTCAATAAATTAGTCAAGCAAGAAGGCACTATATTTCTAGGAGCATTGATTTATTGGGTATTTATTTCATTGCTTTTGCAATTATAACACTGTTAGATCAACATAAAAGCAAATAAATCCTTGAAAAGAAGAGTGGCCTTAAAAACAGATAAAACTGATAAAAAAAGCAAAATACATAAATAGTATATGAATGAGGAATATTATTTTGAAGCAGTAGGACAGTAGAGTATCAAGAGTGAATACATCTGTTATATTATATTTTTGAGGTCCTAGCTCACATCTGATTCTGAGGGGGAGAAATAACGGAATTAGTGTAATGTTACTAATACAATCTGCGGAGCACAGCACATAATTGTTGACATTCAAGTGAATTAATAAATCGTAGCGCCGTGAGGAAGTATCAGAGCCCAAGAGCGCTGAACTTGGTAGAAAATGCCAGGAACATAGAAGTTATAACACATTGGTGCAGTTTCACAAATCAGTGGATATCTTGTGTTCTTTGTTGGCTTTATATAGGGCATCCTCTGCCATATGCATGGTATCTTGGTGTACCCAGTCCTCCTTCCCCCAGCCTAAGTTGGACTGGGGCATAAAATTGTCTTGGGCACCAATTCAAAAGTGACCTAACGTTAAAAATGGCAATTCATTCCTTTTGTGACAGACTGTTTGAGTAGTACCCAGGGAGGGCGGGGGGGGGGGGCTGATAAAATGCGATGCAAATTCTACATTTTAAAGAACATATATTCAGAAACACTGATCAAATCTATTATCTGCATGCTGAAGTAACTTATCAAACTAACCACGCTTTCTACATATTTTTAGTGATGAGTGGTTGGCTTAATGGTGTGCAAGCACAGGTTCAGAAAGAGGTGCCCTCTGCACTTTATGTTCATTGTATGAATCACTGGCTTAATTTAGTCATTGTTGACATGGTTAAAAATGTACATGCAGCAACTGAGTTTTTTGTGAAATTGGAGAAGCTTCATGTGTTTTGCAGTACATCTGTCCTTCACGCTGTGTTTGTACGTGTTCAAACAGAAACATCAAAACAGGTCATACAGTTAAAACACTTAAGTGATACAAGGTGGACATGCCAATATTATGCCTGTAAAGCTGCCCCCCAAACCATTGAGCCTCTTCTGGAAACCCTCAATGTAGTGGCAGAAGCGAGACATACAGAGAGAGCACTAGAGGCAAATGGCATATGGCAGTTCATTGGCTTCACCTTCATTCTAGCACTTGTGCTTTTTTAAAACATATTAAAAAGGACTGAGACACTATCAAATATGTTACAGCAAGCAAATATTGACTTGGCCTTAGCTGTCGTCCTTGTACACACAGTGATAGAATAACTTGAGGAAGTGCACAATCAAGACATGGATGCAACTATACAAAATGTCTGGGACGAAGTAGTCCAGCTGGGTGTGCGAAGTGTGGTATAGCAGCACCTAGAAATGATGAGGCGGAACCGCCTAGCAAAAAGCACAATTGTCGACTGCCTTTCGACTTAACAGGTAGTGCCATAATGGAGACTGTGGTACAGTGACTAAGACTGCGCACAAAAGATGAGTTCACTAAACATTTTGTGTATGTAGTTCTTGACCGAATAATCTCAGAACTAAAATCACACTTTTCAAAGGATTCTTTTCTGATCATGGAAGGGATACAGGCACTGAATCCCTGATTCTGGAGTTCAAAAACATTTCTGTAGCCTTATTCTGTTCCATTTTTCAACTGTGTAAAATTGCTTGTGTTTTGTCGGTGAGTAGCGCTTCATGTGAAAGAAGCTTTTCGGCGCTAAAGTTAATAAAGTCATATCTGCGCACAATGACTGAGGAAAGGCTATCCGATCTTGCCACACTTGCAATTTAGTCCAGACCTGCTGCCCAAATAAGCATGGACATTGTAATTGACAGGTATGCATCGATCCACAGAAATTCACGTTTGAATCTTTATTAATGTAAACAGTTTTCTGTAATTTGAGACCACAAACACGCATGCTCAGTTTCAGTCCTACCTTTAAGATTTTTGGCTTATAAGTTAAGTTACATGTTGCAATTGAGGTAGGAAAAACAGTTGACAATAAATTGTTTTGTACAATCAAATCTAGTCTTGTAAATCAGGCCAGTTCTGCGTTTGTATGTCCTCAGGAGAAGTACTTTCTCCTAAAGCTTACACATTGGGTACTTAGCAGGTCTATGAAGGCACTATTGTAGGGCATTTCAGACTCTACGTTGGATATGATGTATCTTCTACAAGGCTACACCTTTTATATGGTGAATTACCAGATATGTTTTTATATTCTGGCACATCCAAACCCAATGATGTGGGCTGCATGTTCTCCTGGGCCAACATTAAAACTAGTGTCATTTCTACTGACCTATGACTCATGGCATTCTGCTAACAGTTGATGCCCTGGCATCAGAAGTATGACAATTCTGATATGCTTCCAACAAAATTGCCTGCTGTATGAATGCACAATTCTTACCTCTCCGGGCCACGTTGGACTACTTTGCCCACGTCAATTTGGGAAAAGCATACGCATTGCCCTTTTTTAGGCAGCCCCCCTAATTTTGTCTACGGCCACCTCTGTGCAACCCCTAAATTTGATTCAGGGAGACACCACTGTCCTTAAGTGCATGTGTACTACAAGACAATTTGTATACCCGTGTCCCTGGAGCTCTTCCTCTGCTCCAAGCTGTGCACTTTAGCTCTGCATGCCCCTTACAATGTGCTTTGGTAGCGTCTGCTCATCATGCGAGTGAAATAGAACTTACCCGATCACACGCAAGTGCTACTTTTCAATTGTTCCCTTTGTTAAAGACTTAATAAACAACTTCATGTCACTTCTACTCTTACGCAAGTGATTATTAAGCTGGATACTGTTGCTGGCGCAAGGAATCAGAACGCCACGTTTAACTCACTGGCTTCTGTATTCATTTCTCCATGTGTTGCACAACTTCTATGACTTCTGGTTTCACTTGGGACCCACACCTTTCCTTGCTGAAGGCGTCTCCAGTTTGGCTATTCAATAAAGGAGCCCCTTTCGCTCCTGAGACCCACTGATACACGACAGTTGCTTGCCTCGGTTTCCAACATGCTTCTTGCTGCGCAATCACTGCAGTTAGGCTCACATGGGGAAAGGCAGCCTTCCTGCACACCTTCCACTGCCTCTGCACACCAAAGTTTGGGAGATTAGGACTCTCACAGGAAATCTGCAGGCATCAGAATCCCAGCGTCCCTGTGGTTCTCCCACTTCTGTCTGTATTGCCAACACTGTCCCTTCTTCTTCCTGCTTCTGCTATTACTGCATACACTCCAGCCACAATTCCAGCTCCTTTCCACTGCTTGCACCTGAGGGATACTTTTAAACCTCTCAGCTTCCCTCAGGTGTGTGCTTTTAAGCTTAATTGCCTGACTACTACTACAGCATGATTCTTCAGCCCTCTTTCTCATCCCAGTACTCATGGGATTATGGGACTTGTAGTCCTCAACAACAAAGTTAGTTCTTTTCAGTAACTTCTGGGTTTTAAGGGTAGTTTTATTTCACTTAGAGATATTTAAGGATGAATCATTAGAAATCGTTGTTATAGAGGAAGACAGTTTATTTAAGGCAATATTTCTAAATTCCTTTCAATTATACCTTTGGGAGTAAGGAGGGTTTTTATTCTGAAGTAGCTTAAATGTTCTTTCTGTTATTAAGGTGTGTTCAGGTCTTATGGCATTTGTGCCCAAAGTCACAGATCTTATATGTGGTTCTGATACATTATAGTGACAATAAGCCATTAACTGTTGCAGCAATTTTAAAAGGTTTTCTCTTTTAAAGGACACATACTGCGTCTCATCCCACGGATCTCCTCACCCCCCTGGGTCTTGTCTTCTCCCAGGCGCCTAGAAACACTTGTGTAGAGGCGCGTTATAAAAACTAAATAATTTCATATATCATATCATATCCTCCTGCAGTACACCCCCCCACCCTCAAGGTCAGGATCATGCAGCGTCTGCCTTTCCCTGGCCACCTGAGAAGAGACCTTAGGCAGGGGTTTAGTGAGGGATCCATAGGATTCGTCACAGAACTCAGAGATTTTTTGTACTTTCATAATGGGAAAGTATTAGTTTTATCCAAAGAGCACATGGCTTGGTAGAACTGTACGCAGCATTCGACCAAGGCAGGATTTTAATTGATGCCCTAAACTTTACCCCTGATTCCAAGCAGATATGTATAAACATATAGCTCTACGTCAAAGGCTCAGTAGACTCACATCACATTTCCCATTGCCATGTGTGTGAAGGCCGCCATGACCTACTATTTCCTTTCAATTCTGGGATTTGAAGTTTTTTCATTCCCATTTTTAATATACCAAAACTACAAGTCGCACAATTGTACGAAAAAAAATGACCAGATAGCCTTCTCACACATGGCAGGAGAAACCTGAGAGTTCATCAAATATAACAAAGCATTAACATGTAAATGTTACATGCATAACTAATCACGACTTTGCAAACAGGATCCACCCTTTATACACTTCCACTGCTTTTCAACTGCAAATATATAATGGCATTTATCCAGACCGCTCAGGTTATTCCAGGGCTTTCTTTACTAACTGGGGTCCGTTTTTGGTTTTGGCACATTTGGTGGTGCTAGCGCCATCTAATGGCCAAAACATTGGTAGTGTAAATTGTAAAAGAGAAAAGAGAAAGGGGAGTTCGGAAACAGTCTATGGCATTGGCATGGCATCTTGCTGATGCTTGGTGATGAAAAGGCCCAAGTACCAGCTGGGCCTTGTTTTTCAAGGAGGGTTGTGCTTTTGCCATTTTCGACCATGCTTTAATGAGTTCCTGAAGATGGCTCCTTTTGAAATTGTTTGTGATGTTTGGGGCCTTGGATTCTGCACTGCATCATTGTTCAGGTGCGTGTTTATTATGGCTGCACACAGGCATGGCATGGGGGCTCGGCTTGAAAGTGAGCTTCACTGTGTTCTGCCACTGGAGCATTTCGCATGGCGAGGTGGTTCCCCGCTAGCCAGCACCTTCATATGCTTTGTCCTTCTTTCCCACCTGGCTGAGACCGGTGCCAATATTAACGCACCGGGTTTTCACCGGCCATTTGTTGCCTGTGCGGCTGATGTGCTATATGTTAATGTTATTTTTGTGATGGCTACTTTTGTGCAATGGCCGGTTTCCGCGCGGATGGAGCTCAGAGCACATCAAAGATTACACAGCCATTCGAACCAATAACATTTGTATCCATGTTGTGTATAGTATGCCTCCACCAAGAGACAACTCCAATAGTGTTCCCATGAGGGCCAGCGTGGTTAGTTAGTTGTCTCCAGTCAGTAGTCATCATTCCCTCTAAGCCCAAAAATCAGCAGTGCTGGATCCTCAAGCATAGGAAAACCCATGATCTCCCACATGCAGGACAGGATCTCCTGCAAGAAGCTCCTCAGCTCCTATGTAGCCCTAGTTCTTACATCTCAGCCAATTGCAGCATTTCTGTAGCACTGAGAGGAGGGGTTTGATACATGTGGTTATGTGTAACTTTTTTCAAAACACTGAGGCCTCTACTAGCCGCTGGCCTAATATGGGGTTGCATGATCCAGTGTCACAGCTGACAATACGTTAGCCTCACCTGTTCTCCCAGTTGAAAATCTAAATCACAACTCTGAAAGGAGTAGGGCTCTCCTCCCATAAACAAATCATCGATAAGCTGATATATGTCTCATGTTCTCAGCACCCCTTCCTGTGTATATGCATTGCAATAACGGATTACCAAGCAAGAACATACGTGTATGTAAATGCGCACCTGTGTTTTTTTATCTATGTGATGTACACAACAATATTATAAACAAAAATGCATATTAAAATCATCCAATGTTTATGTTCAGTGTCAAAATGAGGGGCACTCTTCTAGATGTTGCTGCCCCAAAGGGCGTCTATTGCTGCTACATCATCTAATTTTCCAACAATGGTGCTGTCTCTGCACATTGCCACGCTATCTCTACATGTTGTTTCTCTCTCTCTCTACGCACACTGTCGCTGTCTCTCTCTGCACGCTGTTGCTCTCTCTCTCCGTACACTAATGCTCTCTCTCTCTCCACACGCTGTCACTCTCTCTCTGCATGCTGTTGCTCTCTCTGCATGTTGTGGCCCTCATCATGCGCTGTCTCTCTCTCTCTCCCCACATGCGCTTTCATTCTCTCTGTGAGTGCTGTTGCTTTCTTTATGTGTATGCTGTAACTCTCTCTCCCTGTGCATACTTTTGCCCTCTCTCTCTCTTTCTCTCTCTCTCTCTCTCTGTCCCTGCATGCTCTGTCACTCTCGCTCTTTTGCCGCACATGCATTCACTCTCTCTTTGGCACTCTTGGACATGTTCCCTTATTCCATCTTCTCCAAGTCTCACCTTTGCTCTCAGCCCTTACTTTTTCTCTCATCCTTCCTCTGACACTAACTTTTTCTCTTACTCCCCTCGCACCCTTTCTCGCTCATATTTCCTCTTGCTCATCATTGATACCCTCTAGCAATGGCTTCTTCCGTTGCTCTATTCCCCTTATCATTCCATTGCACCCCTGCACCTCTTATCACATCCTCCTTGAAAACTTTGCGCTCTCCTCCTTGCATCCTAGTGCCTATAAATGCAAAATGCAAAGAACAGTAAACGCCGAAACTATTGGCATTGCCAGTGCATGTTATTTTGAAAATGGTTATCACAATATTCTTCCACTCGGTCCCTCTTAAACAGAGCGGCATTCAAACTGCTTTAATTCAACAGTTCGGTATTCACCAGCTTTACTTTGATTTAGCAGTCTATTTTGCATTGCACCATGGTTACCTTTCGAAGACCTAACCACTGGTCTTTCTTTGCGTCTTTGTTGAACCTGCTGCTTCGGTTTCTTCGTTAGTCGGTATGGTCTGGGTGCTTGACAGCTCCAGGAACCACCCCGCTGCTCACGCCTCCTGAACAGAGCTTTTTCTGCTCCGCTTGTACTTCAGTCAACACCAATCACCTGAGTAGGATGCAGGAACAGGAACGCTTTTCTCTCTCATGGGACAGTTATTCTTAAAGGCCACTTCCCGCTGTGTGTCCTCTGCATTCAGGATTCCTGACTTCTGCCACTCTCACAATGTGGTGTCTCGCTTGCAACACAGTGGCGGCTTCGGCAGCACCCTCTCCTTCCTGCTTCTGCTGCTTCCACTGCTTCTCTTCAATGGCCCAAACCTGAAGGGCCTTTACATGTTTAAAGGTCCCACTCAGGTGTGGGTCATTAAAACTACTAGACTGCAGACTACAGTTCTGCAACTCTGAGCCCCTCTTCCTCGTCTCTGTACTAAGAGCAGTATGGGAATTGAAGTCCCTAATGTTCTTATTCATTTTAACATCAGTTAGTTCACTCTGGTTTACTGATTCCTAGAATGTTTATTTGGGGGAGTCTTTCAAATGAATTAATGGTTGATTTTTGGTTTGATAATTACAAAAAAATGTAGAATTATAACTATCAGAAATAGCTGAATTAACTCCCAGACCCCTACATATATAATTCCCTTGTTTTTCATAAGGGTTTTCAAAACTGATATTTTGGGTAGTTTTGGGATGACAACACACCATTAGGTATTCAGGCATTTGAGAAATGTCATCCTCAGAAGAGTATGAAAACTGCATCTCTCCTAACAGAGTCATTATATTCCTTTGTTGGCCTTCTCCTCTCAGGTGATCCACCTGGCTAATACCACCCCTGGGGGTAGGATCAGGTAGCGGCTGCCTTCCCATGGCCACCTGGGATGGAACTTTAGGCTGGGATTCTGTGAGGACACAGACCCCTCTTCTTTGCGTGCATGTACTTGGGGCCCTTTCCTCCAAAGTACTGCCACGGGGTAGATGACTCATGTTACTCTCACATAGTGGTGGGTCCCAGACCCCTCTTTTTTGCGTTTGGGTGCTTGGGGCTCTTTCCTCCCAGGTATCGTCACAAGGAAGATGATTTGTGCTACTCTCGTGCGATGGGTCCCAGACCCTTCTTCCTTGCGTTCAGGTACTTGGGTCCCTTTCCCGCTGAGAACTGCCACGAGGAAGATGGCCTGTGTTGCTTTTATTTGGTGGGTCCCAGACCCCTGAGCTTCTCTTGTTGCAAGACAGACCTGGTTCACTATCCTGCCAGGTACTGTGACTATGAAGATGCTGACTGCACCTTCTTAGTTTCCCACCAGCCAGTCCGAGTGCTCCCCCTACCTCTAGCGAGCCTTGCTGTGGGCCTTAGGCCACCCGGGAACATCGCAGTTTCAATCTTCCTCCAGGCAGTGTGGCTTTTCCTTCACACGCTTCCTCAGGCTTCAGGAAAGCTGGTAGCTTCTCTCCACCAGCTCACCTTTTGGTCCTTCCACTCTGGACTTGCGCTTGCCGTGAAAAACAAAAGAGGTGATGGCTGAAAGTATAGAATTAATCTTAACCTCTGGCAATGCTTTGGGCAACCCTCCAGACCATTGTTCTTTGCCTACCAAGCCATTACAAAATGGGAAAGACCATATGCAAATCAGGCTTGGTCCCACCCCTTAAGGGGCAGTCACGTCCGAACTGATAGGTCACATCCCTTCTGCACGAGACCACAAGCATCCCCAAACATGTTTTGTCCTTGTTGGGCCTCATCAGTGAGGAGTAGCTTTGGTCTCTAGTCCCAGAAAGTATGAGACCCACATCTGGTATACCCATCCCACTCGGGGTGACTACAGTAAAACAAAAGAGTTGATGGCTGGAAGGTTTAGAATTAATCTTAACCTGCTGGCATTTCTCTGGTCATTTAATCTCCACTCTTGGCATCCTGGTCTGCTTCCTTCCACCTTCCTGCACCGTGCTGGCTCCTCCAGCTCCTTCAGGGAGGACTAGACAGCTGCTTCCCGAGTGTCTCTTCCTTTTCTACTCTACATTGACCAATGAGCAGCCGGCAAGAACTAGACTGCTCATTATGGTACTTCTGAGTACTCTTAATGGTTCTGCAACTCCACCTCATCCCAGTATTTATATCTGGATGTTCTCCTGAGAATCAATGGAGTTCTTCTTCATCTCAGTATTGGGTAATGAGGCTATATCTAGGTGGTTCTTATTCTTCCTCGTCCCAGGCGACTAAGTTCTAAATCCTACAAACGTACATAGAAGAGTCTGGTATGAGGAGAAGTGGATAGAGTAGGAGTGTGTGCGGGATAGTGGGGTATAACTCTGCGTTCTCCTGGGATTGTTGTCGATGGTCCCATGAGAAGGGGCTCCCCCTACAGAAAAAGGGACGACATCCCAGGATTCATCACATACCTCATCAATACATTTCAGGGAAACATATTTAACAGTGTCACCAAAAATATCTACAGTGCTAAAGGAGAAATTACCTTACCGTAATGTTCTTTCTATGGATTCTTCTCCCGCAGATTCCTCATCTGATAGATATTCCCTCCAGCTTCGTTGCTTCGGACAGTTTTTCGATAGGGGACATAGACCGAAGGAGTATTTGGCAAAACATATTGCCACATTGGTAGCTTTGAGGTCCATGCTAGCTGAAGCGAATGCCTTTTTTGGCATTGCATGTATTTTGTTTGCCTCTCTGTCTGGGGGCAGAGTGGATGTAGATGATGCATGTCTAGAAGAGACTGTAGCCGCTTGCATAACCAGACCCTCTGGGGAAGGGTGGGAGGAGAGGTATGAGGGGTCTTTTCTAGCCGGCCTGTACTTCCCTGAAATGGTGGAGCTGACGGGAGGAATGGAACATGGGGTTTTCCATAAAGTTGAAAAAGGATTGGCAATGGCTGGGTTCAAAGGCATGTGACATTCAGTAGAGGGAACTTTCTCTAGGATGTCGGTAAGGTCATAACCTTGTGGGGGTGCTACTGTTGAGTGTAATTCCAGGGTGTCAATAACCTTCTCTACCAGAGCCCTGTATTTGGATTTATTATTATGGAATGTAAAAAAAACATTGTTATACAGAAAGTGTGTTTTAGCTGAAAAAAATTCATTGTATAAATTATTGAATGATGATGTTGCAGGGGAATATATGATTAACTTGAAAATTGAGGTCGAAAAAATTCTGTTAAATATTGGAGTTACAATCAAATGTCTCATAGATAGACCAGCGAAGGTTAAACTGTTGATTTAAGCGTTCGACTGGGTAGCTAACAATGCCATTATTATAAATTCTAAGCTTTACTCTCAAGTTGTATCTGTTTGGAAATGGCTTCCTGAGTCAGAAATATATCTTGTAAAGTACCCCTCACGTCAATTTTGCAATAATGTAATGCGGTTCAGGTTTAATGTAATGAATACTACTGAGATTCGCTTTATTCGGAAATTAATCCTTGCAAACCAGAATATATGTAGATTCTGTGCTACTGTGGGGTCTACCGAAACGCTTCTACACCTGCTGCTAGTGTGCCCAATATTGATTAATAAGAAGGTTGCATATTTTTCTGAATTTGTTTATGACACATCGTATGTGATAAGAGAACAGATATGGTATGAAATACTTCATGGTTCTGACATTTCCTTAAAGATCAGAGTTATAGATTTCCTGACGATTATATGTAACGTGACTTAATTGTTGATGGGAAGGTATACTGACATAAGTATAAGTATAGATCCGTAAAAGTCAGGGCTTCTGGCTTCATTGTATGGTTTGTCAAAGACTTTTATATTGTGTCTATAAGAACAAAGGGGGGTGGGAGCCATGTCTGCTGCAGCATGCTGCTTGAACATTTCAAGCATTGAGGATTTCAAATCCTCCCATTCGTGGCGGGTGATAGGTCCAGCCGATGGTTTACCTTCTTCTGTCGATGACTGAGAGTCCTGATGATGGCATTGGCACCTTTTCTTTTTTTGGGACGAAGACGAGAAAGAGTGAATCCTCGAGTGAGACCTTTTCTTCTTCTGCTGGTGTTTTCCGGGGGTATGCCCCTCGGTTTTGGCTTCTGAAGACCGAGCCATCGACCTCGCCAGAGATTTTGAGGGTGATCGACCCAGAGCGAGTTTCGCAGCTCGGTCGTGAAGTGATTTCGGCTGCATCTTGGTGCACGACAGACAACAGTCAGTCCCATGACCTGTGCTGAGGCACCAGAGACACAACTCGTGTGGGTCAGTAAGGAATATATTGGTGCTACAATCGTGCAACCGTCATCTTGCGTTGAGGATTTTAGAAAAAAAATAAGTTTTCTGACAAAAACATTGAAGAGTCGAATGCTCTGTGTTCCTAAAGCAGCGTGTTAGCGCACAGAAAAAAGGAACTGAGGTTGGGCGTAGTGACACAGTTCACCCTCCACCTGTTAAGTTATGTAGACCTGCTGGCCTTGCCCTAAGTCGAACCAGTTGTCTGCCTTTTTCATTATTTTTCTATACCATGTGTTGATTTAAACTGACCAAACTCGGAACCCCTTCGATTTCATTTCAAAACATTTTTAACAAAACAATGTATTTTGTTTGATTTATATACTTGTATGTTTGTATGCTCAATACTGTATATAACCACTGATTCCTTTAACTGTTCCACTGCCTTGAAATAGCCCAATGGGCGACAACTTTTGGCCATAAGAATTGGTGGCACATTAGACTAATATGTCAGTATGATAAGTCACCAATCTATTAACTCACTGAAATTTGTGATTTAACAAAGCAGAATATTCATAAATACTTGAACAGTCTAAAAAACGCATTATGTGGCTCATTTGTGGGAGTTGCGCTTCTAAAAAACCTATCCTTGGTACAGTTTGAGAAATCAAGAACAGATATTCTAAGACCAAAAGATGCAAATATGACAACCAAACCACCAAGAAAGTGTGTATATATCATCACCCAATACTCCAGTGATATAAATAAACTTTGTCCCTCATTTCTAACAGATTCTAATCCGAAAGGTACAGATTGATTTCAACCACTAAAGGGTTCTTTAAGTGCGGAACCTGCACTATGTGCAGGTTTGCACATCCGGATTGTCGAGAGTTCACCAACAAACAGGACATAAGAATTAAGATCAACGATTTTATTAACTGCCGCACCAAATTTGTTGTCTATCCAATTCTGTGCGTCTGCCTAAAGGTGTATGTAGGAAGCACCATTAGGCAGCTATGCAACCGGATTAGAGAACACATTTCAAGTCATCAAAAACAGGACTACAGGTTGCCGTTAGCCCTCCATTGGCAAGAATTTCATGAAATGGATGATGTGAATTATTTTAAATGTATTGGTCTAAGAAAGGCGCATTTAGGCAAGATGGGAGGCGACCTACAGCTTAAGCTCAGACGAATTGAGGCCAAGTTCATCTGCAATTTACGGTGAATTCAACAAGGTCTGAATTCCGAGCACGAGATGAACGTCTTTTTGTAAAGTGTCTCATTACAATCTTTGTAAGTGTCATTTCTAGTGATCTCACTGTCATACGCTACATATGAATAGAATGCCATTTTCAGTTACTGCTCCCTAGTGGGCCTAATTATTTACCATTTATTGAGTCGTCACTACTTAATTCCATCAATCAGGTCTGCTTATTCTAGACTACACTGATCTGACCTAAAATGCTATATGGCTGCATTTAGTACCCACATTAGGCTTACACATACGGGGTAATTAGCAATTTAGATTTGCTTTTTTGGTTTCCAGATACAGTAGGATGCTAACATGCTTAATTGCACAAAACCAAAAAGGTTTTTTTGTTTTTGTTTGGACAATAGTGGGTATAAAATACCTGGCTTCCAGAGGACAGGCATTCTCCAGTGATGATGAAAATTATTATGTAGCGCAAATGCGCGTGACGTCACACGCTCTCTGTTTACAATTCAAATAGAGCTCCAAAATGGTGCTGAGTGCGCGCCATTGTAATGCAACGCGGGATCTAGCCCCTCAGTATTACACCTTCTGGTACGTGGCAAACCTAATTTTCCTTTTATCCTTTTGAGCCAGATGAAGATTCATGTTGGTTACCTATTCCTTTGCATGCATTTCAGGTATTGATACCATTGATTTTGGACATTTTGAGCAGAACTTTGCTATTGGACATTTTGAGCAGAACTTTCAACTAGTGCCATCACACAAGATTTAGCTAGAAATTTTGAAAAATGGTTATTACTTCAAGGTAAGATGGGGACTTCTGTTTGCAATGCAGTTCAGAACACATATTCAGTACTTCCCAGTACTACATGTAATAGATGTCACTCATATGGCTTTTTGGCTTTGACTATCTAGGGATTAGTTGATGGATCCTTGTCACCTGACAAATTATAGAGGATGGGACTGCACCATGTCAGATCACCTCTTAGCGCATTAAGAAAATGTGATGCACACAAGCAACATTAGGATAAGAGGGTGTCTTACACCAATCCACTCCTATGTTGTATTTTGTAACTAGTCTAATTTTCAGGCACAATTCTAAGATGTTAATGGGTTCATTCCCCATTTCTGTTTCCTCTTACTAGAAATATACTCATGGTCAATTTGGTGAGTCAAATCTCTATATATATTTCATGATCTCTGCTTCCAAAAGGTCAGGGTTTTCCCAACTCCCTTGGAAGCAGATCCATAACCCAGGTTCCGAGTGCCAACCAGTCCCAATTGGGACCTTTTGGACCCAGTCCTGGCGCCAGTGGCACCAGGCTCATAAATATGCCCAGTCCCAGCGCTGGAAGCGCCGGGCTCATAATGCTTGGGTGGACTTACCTGCAGCAGACCATGCTGCTTACTTGCCTGCCAGTTGAGCCTCTGATCCTCTTCTGTTTGGAACTACTTTTCCTGTTGGGTGGGGCTGGAGCCACTCCCTAGATTCAGAACACTGGAACTCTTCTGGAAGGCAGGAACTCTTTTCTTACCAGGAACTCTTTTCTTACTTAGGCGTGGCTGTGGAAGGAGACACCTAAGCACTACAGGAGGCTATTTAAACCACACCCGGTGGATGAATCTTGCTTTGCGTTATTCTGCACCCTCTGCAGCAGAACGCTCATCGTGTCTTCTGCATCCGGTCCTGGGCCTAAGGAAAAAGGCTTACCATCCTGAATCCAGTCTTCAGCAACACCTATAAAGACAAGAAAGAACAGGTTAGCATTCCGGCATCTGAAAGGCAAAGGCTTACCTACTCTTCGTGCGCTCCGGAGGTCTTCACACTGCATTCCGGCATCTGAAAGACAAAAGCTTACCAACTCTTCGCACGCTCCGGAGGCCGTCTGCGCTGCATCCCGCATCTGAAAGACAAAACAAGGTGCGTTTAAAGGCATTGGGGAACTTTAATACTCACGTGCCATTACTCCTTTCCACATCTAACCCAGTGGGTATCCCGGCACCCTGCAGCCGCTCCGAACTTGTACCTGCAAAATAAAAAGACAGTTAGAGCGCATCGTGAAGCTGGCAACAAGCGCTTACTTACGTGCTTCCAGGCGCTTCTATTCGTCACACGGGCTCCATCTTCAACTCACTTCAGCCCGTCATCCGCCATCGCCGGAACCCTGCAAAACAAGAGACATCATTATTAAAGACTTTAAAGACATTTGAGTTACTCGAAACTTACAGTTCGTGCAGTAAACGACGGACAGCAGTCATCTGAAGTCAAGAGGCCTGCGCTACCTATCCAGTGAAGAAACTGGTTACAGCACCCTGCCCCGAGGCAGATGGAGAGCTCGGCATTCACTTACCTAAGGTGAGAGCGTTAACCTGTGGGGGTCTACAGGAGAGGAGAAGAGGAAAGAGATAGGGACACCCCAATAACCCCAGTTCATTAACCCCGTATTTTCTATCTGCAGACATCTTACTCTGCACGTCAGGCATACAGGGCACAGAGGTCCAGCCCAAAGAGCCAACCGGGTGCTGCACATCACCTTTGAAGATACGGTAGTTGCCCAGTCAAGACCGGCGCCTCTGCGAGAATCAGGTGAGCGTTACAGAACGCAAAGCCTACCGCAAAACTCTCGCCCAGGCGCTATGGAAACCTCGGATACTGACCACCTAGCCCGGTTACTTGGGGAACTAAGGGCAGAAGTGCATGCAGCTCGTCAGGAAACGAACGCTCTAAGAAGGGAACTAATTATTTCCAAGGAGAGAACAGATGATCTTGCTAGACAATTGCTACAGTCACAAGCCGGACAGACCCCGCTACCCGCATCAGGGGCAAATCTTCCTTCAACATCCTCTATGAATCCAGTGCAGATCAACCTACCTGGGAATGTACCTCTGGCTCCGCCCGAACGATTTTCTGGTGACCCAAAGAGGTTTGCAGTATTTATCAATCAGTGCCGGTTGCACTTCTTATGCCGGCCAGCAGCCTTTTCAACTGATCAAGCTAAAGTAGCTTTTGTACTTTCGTACCTTAGTGGCAATGGGGCAGACTGGTCGATCCCTCTAGTTAATCAAGATGATCCGGTTCTCCATGATTTTCAAGCTTTTCAGCTTAGTATGGAAAAACTGTTCGCAAGACATGCACAGGGGCAGGCCTTGGACAATGAGCTTCTTTCGTTGCGACAGGGTAATCAAGACCTTTTGGCTTATATTGCATCTTTCAATAGACTAATAGTGGAAACTCAATGGCCTGAGGACAAAAGGATTACGCTGTTTTATAGAGGTCTACGTGGAGAGCTCAAAGACGTTTTAGCCCAAGTAGTGAATCCCCCACAAGACTGTTCGGATTATATAGACTTGGTCGTTCAAATAGATCACAGACTGCAGAACAGGAAGGCCGATCGTTCCAAGTTTGATGCTCGAGTATTTTCCAAACCGCCAACTCCTTCCAAAGGAGTAGACTCCGGGGAACCCATGCAAATAGGGGGTCTGAAAGGTCCTCTAACACAAAGGGAGCGGGAAAGGAGAAAACAGTTGCAATTATGCCTATATTGCGGAAACTCAGGGCACTTTCTTCGAGACTGTCCGGTGAAACCTGCCAAGAAGGCAGTAGGAGCTGCAGTTACCACAGTTACAAACTCTGAGCAGGGAAACGACCTCGCCCGACAAGAATAGAGGTCCTCTTGCCGAGCGTGAAAACCAGTTCCGTGACCTCGCATTTCGTGATACCTATGGTCCTCATTAGCCATGATAATCCGGATCGATTACATGCAATTGAAGCTTACGTCGACAGCGGTGCCATCGGCAATTATGTGGATCATGAAATGGTTTTGAGGATGAATCTAACTCTTTGTCCCAAGGCTGTAAAGGACGTCATTACTACGGTGGATGGTACGGAGATAGCCTCCGGGCCAGTAACGCATACCACTCAAGAGGTGACGCTAGTAAGTCAAGATGGACACCATGAGAAGATCGTGTTCGATGTGATCAAGGCCCCTCAGTTCCAGATTATTCTAGGAATACCTTGGTTAGAGAAACACAATCCTCTGATCGATTGGCGAGCAAGAACGGTCCAGTTTCCAGAATGTGTCTCTACTTGTCACCCTCCACCTGGTGTTGCACTGGCAGCAATTTCTTCAGAGACTCCCCAGTTACCTCCCGAATACCTAGAATACCAAGATGTTTTCCGGAAGGAGCAGGCTAACTCTCTACCTCCTCATAGGTCTTATGACTGCCAGATAGACCTGATACCTGGATCTACTCCTCCATGTAGTAGAATTTATGCCCTCACCGAACCTGAGAACCTTCACCTTCGACAATACCTGGATCAATACCTGGCAAATGGGTTTATTCGTCCTTCCAAGTCCCCTGCCTCTTCAGCTTTGTTCTTCGTTCCAAAAAAGGAAGGAGACCTTAGAACTTGTATCGATTATCGCTCCCTGAACCAGATCACCGTTAAGAATAGATATCCGTTACCTTTGATCCCTGAACTCCTGGACCAAGTCAGAAAAGCATGCATATATACAAAGCTGGATCTTAGAGGAGCTTACCACTTGGTACGAGTAAAAGAGGGCGATGAATGGAAGACGGCCTTCCGCACCAAGTATGGGCTATTTGAATATCAGGTCATGCCCTTCGGACTTTGCAATGCCCCGGCCGCCTTTCAATATTTTATGAACGATGTCCTCAGAGAGCTCATAGATGTGTGTGTTGTTGTTTACATCGACGACATTCTCGTTTATTCTTCATCGGAATCTGAACATCGGAAACACGTGAAAATGGTCCTCGAAAGATTGCGTCAACACAAACTTTTCGCTAAGTTGGAAAAATGTGTTTTCAACGTGACTGAAGTTGAATTCTTGGGATTCATATTATCACCTGGCGGAGTGCGTATGGATTCAAAGAAGGTCGATGCAGTTCTCAAATGGCCATCACCATCCTCCGTAAAAGGTGTGCAAAGCATGTTAGGCTTCGCTAACTTTTACCGCAGGTTTATCCCCGAGTTCTCTCGAATAGTCCAGCCCATCACTGCCTTGTTAAAGAAAAACAAACGTTTTGAATGGTCTACCGAGGCGGAACAAGCTTTCCAGGATTTGAAGACTAAATTTATCTCTGGACCAATCTTAAAACACCCTCGCCCCGAACTCCCCTACATCGTGGAAACTGATGCTTCAAGCCTTGCCATGGGGGCAGTTCTATCACAAAAGGACCCGGTAACCAATCAGTTGCATCCCGTGGCATTTTGGTCCCGCAAATTCTCGCCTCCTGAAGTCAATTACACGATGACTGACAAGGAACTTCTGGCTATCAAGTCTGCCTTTAAGGCTTGGCGGCATTATCTGCTGGGGGCCCGACACACCGTTACTGTGATTACGGATCACCGAAACCTGCAATATTTGAAAACCGCAAAAGCCCAATCCTCTAGACAACTCCGTTGGGCATTATTCTTTGCCGAGTTTGACTTCATAATTACCTATCGACCTGGTACAAAGAACGGTAAAGCCGATGCCCTTTCTCGGATGGGAGTGGAAGAACACTTGATCAACCCTAAACCTGTACCAATCATTCCCGAACAAAGAATTCTGGGTGTAATCTCCACAGAATCCATAGAGGAAGTTAAGGATAAAGCCAGGCAACTTGTAACTCCAGCAGACATACAGAATTGGCATCAACAGGGAAAGGACTTTGCAGTAAAGGACAACTTATTGTATTTCCAAGAACGATTATACCTACCCAGCACAGATTTACAGAAAAAAGTAATCTCTTGTTATCACGACTCTTTAATGGAAGGTCATCCCGGTATAGCCAAGACCTCAGAAAAGATCAAGCGCTACTTCTGGTGGCCGTCTTGGAAAAAAGATATCAGAGACTTTATAATGTCCTGTGGAGTATGCGCCCAAAACAAGAGTCAAAAGGAAAGACCAGCAGGCCTCTTACGCTCTATTGACATCCCACCTCGCCCTTGGCATACGCTTTCTATGGACTTCATCACCGATCTACCTCCATGCTCCGGATACAATACGATTCTAGTAATCGTGGACTTATTCTCCAAGATGGCGCATTTCATTCCGCTCAAAGGCTTGCCAACAGCAGCAACTCTGGCCCGAGAATTTCTCGAAAACATCGTCCGACTGCACGGTTTTCCTTCGGTTCTAATTTCGGATCGAGGTAGTCAATTTATTTCTCATTTTTGGCGAAGTTGCTGTCGGTCGGCTCAAATTGATGTGAGACTATCGACCAGTCACCACCCTCAGACCGACGGACAAACCGAGAGGACCAATCAAACTCTGGAACAGTATTTACGCTGCATGCTGCAACAAACTGAAAAAACTTGGAAAGATATCCTTTGGATAGCCGAGTATGCCTACAATAACTCTGTCCATTCGGGAACTGGGAAAACCCCGTTTTTTCTTTTGTACGACAGTCACCCTCGAACCTCGGAGTTGGATCCCCTCCAAGATCTTGAAACACCAGCAGTAGACTACCTGCATTCTACAATCACCCAAGCCTTTAAGAAAGCTGTTTCTCACCTTCAAAGGGCTAAAGAACAATACAAGAAAGGAGCAGATCAACATCGGAAGGAAGCCCCTCACTATCAAGTAGGGGATCAAGTCTGGTTATCCACCAAATATCTATCTCTAAAAGGGCCACGCACATTCAACCCAAGATACCTTGGTCCCTATTCCATCACTACCATAGTAAACCCAGTAGCGGTCAAGTTGGACTTGCCCCCGCACATGAAGATACATCCGGTCTTCCACGTCTCTCTATTAAAACCCGTGCAACCTGCAGCAGACCATGCTGCTTACTTGCCTGCCAGTTGAGCCTCTGATCCTCTTCTGTTTGGAACTACTTTTCCTGTTGGGTGGGGCTGGAGCCACTCCCTAGATTCAGAACACTGGAACTCTTCTGGAAGGCAGGAACTCTTTTCTTAACAGGAACTCTTTTCTTACTTAGGCGTGGCTGTGGAAGGAGACACCTAAGCACTACAGGAGGCTATTTAAACCACACCCGGTGGATGAATCTTTCTTTGCGTTATTCTGCACCCTCTGCAGCAGAACGCTCATCGTGTCTTCTGCATCCGGTCCTGGGCCTAAGGAAAAAGGCTTACCATCCTGAATCCAGTCTTCAGCAACACCTATAAAGACAAGAAAGAACAGGTTAGCATTCCGGCATCTGAAAGGCAAAGGCTTACCTACTCTTCGTGCGCTCCGGAGGTCTTCACACTGCATTCCGGCATCTGAAAGACAAAAGCTTACCAACTCTTCGCACGCTCCGGAGGCCGTCGGCGCTGCATCCCGCATCTGAAAGACAAAACAAGGTGCGTTTAAAGACATTGGGGAACTTTAATACTCACGTGCCATTACTCCTTTCCACATCTAACCCAGTGGGTATCCCGGCACCCTGCAGCCGCTCCGAACTTGTACCTGCAAAATAAAAAGACAGTTAGAGCGCATCGTGAAGCTGGCAACAAGCGCTTACTTACGTGCTTCCAGGCGCTTCTATTCATCACACGGGCTCCATCTTCAACTCACTTCAGCCCGTCATCCGCCATCGCCGGAACCCTGCAAAACAAGAGACATCATTATTAAAGACTTTAAAGACATTTGAGTTACTCGAAACTTACCGTTCGTGCAGTAAACGACGGACAGCAGTCCTCTGAAGTCAAGAGGCCTGCGCTACCTATCCAGTGAAGAAACTGGTTACAGCACCCTGCCCCGAGGCAGATGGAGAGCTCGGCATTCACTTACCTAAGGTGAGAGCGTTAACCTGTGGGGGTCTACAGGAGAGGAGAAGAGGAAAGAGATAGGGACACCCCAATAACCCCAGTTCATTAACCCCGTATTTTCTATCTGCAGACATCTTACTCTGCACGTCAGGCATACAGGGCACAGAGGTCCAGCCCAAAGAGCCAACCGGGTGCTGCACATCACCTTTGAAGATACGGTAGTCGGCCAGTCAAGACCGGCGCCTCTGCGAGAATTAGGTGAGCGTTACAATATATTCTTCTGTCAAACACTGCCATCAGGGCATTTGCATGACGACCTTCATCACGATATCCCAACCTATGCTCATTTAAAGCTCTCACATGCTAATAACCTTCACCAATTTGAGGTGATCCATTAATGACTATTACTAAGTGCTGTAAGGTTGTACTATTAACAAGGGTTTATGAAACCGCTTGGGGCTGAAACTGGCACTTCATACATGACGTGTATAAATTGGGCAGCAATCATGCATGCTAATTATTGTTGACAAGTAGAGTTTCTAGGACACATGGCACTTTGTTTCATTACCACCCTCTTTTATTTGGCACACATTAACCCCAGATGGCGCACCCTGAACACACCGGGTGGTAAGTTTAGGGAAGAGTTCTCCTGGAATGAACTGATCATAATTTGTTATCATCTCATCCCTCTGCTCCTGCCCACCCCGCCTGTTAATATATGGTAATGTATATTGTTTGATAAATTGTTTTCTCTGTAATGATGTAAGCTTCGATGACAACAACAGCCTTGAGGACGACCGTTTGGTCGAAACACATGTCGGCTGTGGCTGTAGCACCAATAAACTACATCTAATTGTTCGGATGCTATGTGGACTGTCAATAGAATCGAAATTCTTTTTTTTATTGATGAATTGTTGACCTCAGGGTCTTTTGCCCTGTTTGGCAACATACAATCTTCTCCTTTGATATTGATGTAGGGATGCCCGGAGGACCTCGTATGTTGCTGCTGCTGCACTTGACCATTGAATAATGAACAAAGACTAAGCGCACCCCAGCTTGTTACTCCCCACAGTTTTCCTTTTATTATGGAGACTGAGGAAGGCTCTATAGCATTGTGTATATACTTGTATTTGTATTTATTTGTGGTGTAAGGTGTTATTGATTTATTTTGGTGTGAATTAGTGGTTGTTGAATTGTGTGGAGAATTTCGTTGGGTGTTTTGGGTGTGGTGTGAGAGGGTGACGTGGGAAGGGAGGGGTCATGGGAAGGGTGGACAATAGTGGGAGGGGGAGGATTGATTCCTCTGGATCAGTGTTTAGAAGGTGAAATAGCATTATGAGGTTAGACGCAGATACAACATGAGATCCCTGACGCCACTCAAATATGTGTACAGCACTTCCACTGTACCGGAACGAGTTGGTCGCTGATACGAGAGGCGGCTATATAAGCCCTGGCCCAAACAAGGAACAAATAATAGCGAAGTCTTGAGTCACATTTACACATATTTGGCGGCGAAATATAAGTGGAAGAAGTTGAAGAATAGAAAGGGCATTCTTGGGCTTTGAAGTATGGTAGAGGATTTGAAAGATGTCCCAGATGATCCCAAATGGAGCGAGGTAGTTACACCAGCACCTTGCATCCCCCCAACCACTCCTAGTGCCATGATGGTGCCCTATGAGCAACCTGCAATGATTGTAGCACCCACAAACCCCACAGCCCAGCCGCAAGCTACACCTGCAACCCTCACAGCCCCGCCACCCCCACAGGGGTGTTTCCCCATGCAAGCAGCTGAGAACATACTAACCCTAAGTACGTGCCTCATGCAACTCTGCAATAGCAAGCCCCTGCAATTTATGAAAATGTCCTACAGCCCCTAGCAGCAGATATTTTATTTAGAATTGACAGTACGGCAATTTGAGATGTGCATGTTGAAACAAGGGATGAGGGTTGCAATGATGAAGGGTATATGGGAGGGCGAGCATAAGCAGACATTTTAGATGGCACATCTTTCCAATCAGATGTTAATGCCAGAGTAGCGGAAGAGTGGGGGGTCCAAGTTAAGAGCACAACCTGTTCATATGGCAGTGGTAAAAAGGAAGCAATGGGGGTAGAAAGTTACTGGCAAAGCAGGTGGCAACACAGTTTCCATTGCTACACAAAGGCCCCCGGCACAGCACAGTATGTGCCCTGACCACACATACCTAGAAACAATTTGATTAAGGCATTGCCCTCACTCGCCACAGGAATGGGCAGGTGGATTTATGCGCTTGAGAAACAGACTGCATGTATTACATTGGCAGTAGGAGATATGAAAAGCTTGTTTGCTGAAGTATTGGACGATCAAGCAGATGATATTTGGAAGAAGGCAGGATATACAGGGGTACAAATAGGGGATGGCACTCATGATGGGGCACACTTTAACGATTGCCAGGCTAGAGTGTGAGCTGCATTGAGAACAGCATATCCCGACACAACAGACATACATTCAATAATGGTGCACACTATGAAGGAGGATGAAGCTCCAGCACAGTATATATTACAGATTGAGGAGATGTGGAGGGCAGAGATAGGGGAATTATGGGACAAGACACTAGCCATATTTTACCCCATGTTAAAGAAACGACTTCCAAAGGAAGTGCAGAGGGATTTAGATAAGGCAGTGGGGATTGAAGCAAAAGGATGGGCAGAGATACAGATGATCATAGTGAATCATTGTAAACAGCGGCAGCAGATTGAAAAGGAAGTAGAGGAAAACGCACACAAGGCAGAGGCGAAGTTAGTGCAAACGAAATTGGCAAAGTTGAGCATGGAAGGAGCTGTGATTACGGGGTCATCCGTACAGCAGGTGGAACAGAGGATGGCTCTGGTAGAAGACAGAGTGGCACTGGAATAGACCAAAGGGGGTACAAAGGGTATCCGGACAACTAAGGGTACCAGGGAAGGTACCAGGCTAGTTATCAGGGAGGTTACACAGGAGACTATCCGTGGGGAAGGGGAGAGTTTCAAGGGGCAGTGGAGGTAGAGGAGGAGCATTTGGCAAAATGGGACAGAGATTTGGTGGGTCAGGACTGTGTTCGTCATGAGGGAAGATGGGTCATTTTGCATGAGAATTTAATAGCAGGTAAGCTTATGTATAATCGCAGAGCGTATCCTAGTGGACCGGCAGCCTCAGTCATATATCAAATCAGTATGGAACGATAAACCCAAGGGTTCCTTATTGCTTTTAGCCTTCGCAAGCACCCCAGCAGATACAAAAGCCCCAGTATCAATATCAAGCACCAGCACCCCAGGAGTTGCCACCCTCAGCATCTAATGATGCACCAGTGTATGCACAGCAACAGACACAACAGCCAGCCCCACAAATGTGGGACAAAAATGCTTTGCCGCAAGGCACAGTGACAACATATACATGGGCAAGTGTGGTGGGCAGTAACCATATCGTATACCCACGGTTAAACACATATCCCGATTAGGACTGCCCACAGAGAGCCCCGATGTGCCCAGTCCTGTCAGTGTGAAAAATACGTACCCATCTTTGGGGTTTATATGGACATGCAGGGATTCTCTGGGGCATTACATTTGGCAAATCGATAGAACAACAGGGTAGGAAAAAGAAGCAACCTGTACTGTGACAAGTACAATTGATTATCAAGGTGAAAAACAAACTTACCACAATTCACAAAATATAATAGAAAACAGAATGAAAAAATCTATAATTTCATAAATATTAAAACCAAACGCATACAAGAATCCAAATCTACAAACATACAGATATTAAAAACACAGAGACTCAACAAACACAGTAACAATACAGTGTAAATAATCAAAAAGAATGTGCAAAAAAGTGATTCGTGGACTCACGTGGTAGGTATGGGCTGTACTCTATAAAGCCTACACACTGTTTATAAGCTCTATAATTTACGAACTTGAAGAGTTATTATGACTCGATGTAACAAATTTGACATTAAGCATCAGCCAACACTAAACACGTTTCTGTTCATAATCCCAATGTGATGAACATTCTTCAGGTGCAGTAAAATTGGGTCGCTTTAAAGGCAGGGAATCTAAAATGATCACCTCCAATAGTTGCTCTGGATTACACTTGGAGCTAATGTCTCATGCAGACACTTGACGTCTTACACACTACATGTTGCCAGGAAAAAGAAACAAAAATAGCCATTATTGCTAATCATTGGTTGGGTAATAAATGCCTCATCGATGCCTGAGGAAAGGGGAATAATACATGTGCCATACCATAGGATTGTATCAGTGAGATTCA
Organism: Ambystoma mexicanum; assembly: GCF_040938575.1. Classification (NCBI taxonomy): domain Eukaryota; kingdom Metazoa; phylum Chordata; class Amphibia; order Caudata; family Ambystomatidae; genus Ambystoma; species Ambystoma mexicanum. The sequence continues at coordinate 565,084,214 of NC_090936.1, read as the reverse complement.
ACGTCAAATCCACAATGAAGAGTGTTATAAAATCTTAACTGATGACCCGACATAGACGCTGATAAAAAGTATTGTTCTCAAAGTGACAAAAGCAGAAGAAAGACGGTGAATAAGCTAACAGGAAGCAGTTTTTCTAGTTAATAAGTCTACAGTGCTCAGGTTTGACTGTTTTCCCAAAATACACAAAACCCTTCAGAATAACCCAGGACGACCGATAGTGGCAGGGATCAATTTGGTCCTCAAACCTCTCTCTAAGTTTGCTGAGCATTACCTTAAGGTTTTTGTTTGTAACATGACATCTTATCTTAAAGACACCACTGATGTCATTCAAAAATGTGATAACATGGAGTTTGACCCAGAACGTAACTTATTGATTGGATTGGACATAGTTTCCTTCTATACCAATATTCTACAAAAAACCACAGTTGAGGCTATATAGGAAGTACCATTTAGTAGAACAGATGATGATCCTGTCCCTAACTCATTTATTATATGATGTGTGGATATGGCTCTCACCAAAAGCTATTTTTAATTTTTGGGAAATTTCCATCAACAACTCGAGGGTACAGCTATAGGGGCCACTTTAATCCTTTAATCCTTTTCACAACCACATCAGACTGATATGAAAACTGATATTTTGATTATCTGGGAAGGATCAATAGAGATGGCTGAAGGATTTTTTGACTGGCTTAACGTCCAGTACCGCCACCTTAAATTCTCTAAGAGTATAAGCAATGAGGTCTCCATATTTGTGGGACATTACCATCTTCCACAAAGATGGTCATTTACTGGTAAAACCATATCATAAACCTATGGATCGAAATTCACTTCTGTACTATACAAGCCACCATATTAAACATCTCAGGGACAATTTTCCCTTTGGACAATTCCTTTGATTAAAAAGAAATAGCAGTAATAAGAAGGCTTTGAGAATGAGACCAACCATTTTTCCACGAAATTGCGGAAACATGGCTATCTGAAGAAACTGGTGAGGAAAGCTGTGAAGAAGGCGTAAAACAACAATAGAGAAGCCTTACTAGAGACCAAAGTATCCAACACATCAGAGAATTGGTTGGTGTGTGTTTCAACTTGACCAGCTTGACCAAAATAAATATCAATATGCACTGGTAGGTGTTTGCTGCATCAAAGCATTGCTTGGAGCAACCCATTGTTGCCTACAAAAAGAGCCCTTCTATTGGCAACTGTGTTAGTAGAAGCAAACTTCACAACAAGACCTCTAATACTCCGACCTTTACTTCCAACTGGTATCTGGATTCTATTGTGGGACACTAACCCTGTGGCAGGTGAGTAGTATGTAACTTCACCAAAAATCCAAGGAGGGTAATATTGGGACCAGCAGACCTTGGAAACAGAATGGCCTTCAAAACTAGGATCATAGAACATAGGAGGTGCTTGAAAAGTAAGATTGAACAAGCACTTATGGTAAAACATTTTCTGAACAAAAATCAGACTGGGAAGATTTTGGAGGTGATTACGACCTTGGCGGTAAGGGGTTAACGGCGCCGCTAAAGGTTCCGGAGCATGGAACCTCTTACCGCCTCATTACAAGTTCTGCTTGCAGGACCCGCTAAGGACGCTTGTTTTTACCAGGCGTCCTTAACGGTCCCGCAAGCAGACCAGGATGCTAACAACGGGCCCGTTATTAATGTGCCTGTTGTTAGCATCCTCCCCATCCCCATTGAGCCCTATGGGGCTCGAATGGGAATGGTGATGGGTTCCTTGAATGAGGAATTACCGGGCCCTCCAAGCTCGGAATGGCCCGGTAATTCTTCATTCAAGGAACCCGGACCCGGTAAGGAGGTAGCCATGCTGCTAAGAGATATTTAAATCTTTAGGGCACCTGGCTAGGTCCCGATTTACCCAGGTGGGTATACGTATAATAAACAGAGATAATCGGGATGGGGAGATCCAAAACCAGAGACAAGTAGGTGCTAAACGTGTGTGTTTATTGTATAATCACACAGAAAGTGGTACGTGACTGCACAATTTATTTTACATTACTTCCGATAAGCACGAAAGGTGTTTTAGAGAGGACGGACAGAGTGGGTCACGCAGTGGTGACACAGGTGGGTGCAAACCTCTGGAATATCGAGGTCAGCATTACATTGAAAATACAAGTTTCCTCGCATATCGAGGAACAAAAACACAAGGTGCACACAACAATCTTGAAAGTGAACAGGTACAGGTAGTGATGCAGTTGTGATGAATGGTTCGACACAGGGGGTGACACAGGGTGTGTTTCGGCCAAAAAAGTGGCTGGGAAGTCGCCGTCTTTGTGCTGGCCTTCGTCAGGAAAGAGGCACCAGTAGTGGTGCTGTCCGTGGTGTCTGTGGGTAGAACAGAGCTATTAGGATCTCGGGTGGTGATTCAATAAGTACTTAGAGTATTTAATACGGGCCGAATAAATGCCCAAGTGATACACCATATGGAGTATCTTAAAAAACAGCTTACCTGCCGCCGGAGGGGAGCAGGTGGGTGCTGTCGGGGAAGCCGCGAGGAGTGCGGGTTGACCGGTGCGGTGTATGGCACAAGGTGGAGGGCTATGATTGCCTTCGAGCCAACGTGGTCAAGAGTCTCACGAAGCAGGAGTGGGGCGTAAATATACCCAAGTCTAGAAGGAAAATTAAAAAGGTTTTAGTAACCTGTGTGAGTCGAGTGTTTCGGGAAACATGGGCTAGCCCGCGTTTGGGTGGGGGGACTTACTGTGGTCTGGGTGGTACGCTGCCGTGCTGGACGTAGACTGGTGGGAGCCGGATGAGTCGGACACCGAGGGTGCCGTGGAGGACAGTATAAATAGCAGCCTGTGGCTAAAGGCAGACGAATGGGATCCCGCGGTCCCGGGGCGGCAGTCTGCTTGGGCCAATCCAACGGCTGTGCGCCGTGTTCCAATGGAAAGGCGGTACTACGTGTGTGATGTTGGGTAATGTAGTCCAGTGGGGGCAGGAAGGACATCGGCAATAGGAAGTTCGCACAGTAAGACGGGCATGCCACATGGAGGCTGAGACGGTCATGTGATGGCATAGTTACCGCAAAACACTGTGGATGGTACAACACAATGACTCTGGTGTGCAATAATCATCACAAGGAGAAACCATTATATCTCGAAGATGCACAGAGGGATGGTAACAGTGCACAAGCAATTCTCAAGGTAGAAAAAACATAGGTGTAAAATGTACACATTTAGATCAATCTAGTGTAATGGACACTAGTCCGTTGCCAGAGAGGGGACGTCGGTGACTGATGGCTAATGGCAGTTCTAAAAATGTTTCCATTCAACGGTTATATTGAGGCCGTCTTGGACGGAGTTCAATCTGTGGACCCACTTTTGCTCGAGTCTAGTGAGGGCAATGTTGATGTCGCCTCCTCGTCTTTGAGGCTGAAGTTGTTGGATCACGGTCCACGTGAATTCTTCATGGGTATGTTTCTTCTGGCTAAAGTGTTCGACCAGAGGTTTGTCCTCAACTTTGTTTTTGATGCAGGATCTGTGTTCGTTGATCCTTTGTTTGACTGGTCTGATGGTTTTGCCGATGTAAATCAGGTCGCAGGGACACTTGATAGCGTAGATCACGTGCTTACTTTCGCAGTTGGTGTGACTGTTCTGTTTCCATACTAGGTTCTTATGGATGAACGTTTTGCTGTTCGTGGTAAAACGACAGGCGACGCAATGTCCACAGCTGAAGTGACCCACCACTGGTGGAAGATTCCACAGCGTGGTGACTGGTTTGGTGGGTTCTAGGAAGGTGTGGACTAATGAGTCTCTAAGATTTCTGTTTTTCTTGAAGGCGAACAGTGGTTTCTTCGCCAGGGTACCTTCATTTTTTACCAGATGCCAGTGTTTGTTGATGGTATTTTTGATGAGGTTACTGACTGGGTTGTACGTGGTGACGCAGACAGTTCTATCGTTAGGGAGTCTTTCTTTAGTGGTTAAGCAGAGGGAGCGGTCGGTGTTGGCCGCTCTTTTCTTGGCTGTCTTGATGGACTTCCTGGGGTATCCTCTCTCTCCAAGACGTGTTTGCAGTTGTTGTGCATGGTAGTTGAATCTTTCTTTGTCAGAGCAGTTTCTCCGGATGCGCAGAAACTGACCGTAGGGGAGATTGTATTTTAAACCTTGTGGATGGTAACTGGTGAAGTGGAGAAGGGTGTTCCTGTCGGTAGGTTTTCTGAAGAGTTCCGTCTTCAGCGCATCTCCGGACCGGTAAATGTGTAGGTCGAGGAAATTGATCTCTTGGTAGTCCCATTCAATGGTGAACTTGATGTAATCGTTCCGTGCATTGAGCCATTGGTGGAAAGCTAGTAGTTCTTCAGAGCTTCCTTCCCAAATGAGTAAAATGTCATCGATGTATCGACGCCAGACCTTGATGTTTGGTCTGTGAGGAGACTCCGGCCTTCTACATTCTACCCAAAATCCACAAGCACCCCACCAAACCACCGGGCAGACCCATTGTCTCCGCCTGTGATTCACTGTTGGAACCCCTCTCTCTATATACAGATTTTTTTATGAAGCCGTTCGTAGGTAAAATGGCATCTTACCTCAAAGACAGTACCGAAACCATCAAGATTTTGGACTCCATACATCTGACTGCCCAGTCCATTTTGGTCACCATGGACGTTGAGGCACTGTATACCTCCATCCCACAAACAGAGGGCCTACAAGCCTTGGCGACTTGCCTTGAAAAACGAGCCAACACTTCTACCATACCTACTAACTTTTTGGTGGAGTGCATTCGGATCGCCATGGGTGAGAATTTCTTTCTATTCGGCCATCAAATGTACCAACAAATTAAAGGAGTGAGCATGGGCGCCACTTTTGCCCCGGACGTCGCCAATCTGTATATGGCACAATACGAAGAAGATCACATCTACTCTGACAACAATCCTCACAGACCAAACATCAAGGTCTGGCGTCGATACATCGATGACATTTTACTCATTTGGGAAGGAAGCTCTGAAGAACTACTAGCTTTCCACCAATGGCTCAATGCACGGAACGATTACATCAAGTTCACCATTGAATGGGACTACCAAGAGATCAATTTCCTCGACCTACACATTTACCGGTCCGGAGATGCGCTGAAGACGGAACTCTTCAGAAAACCTACCGACAGGAACACCCTTCTCCACTTCACCAGTTACCATCCACAAGGTTTAAAATACAATCTCCCCTACGGTCAGTTTCTGCGCATCCGGAGAAACTGCTCTGACAAAGAAAGATTCAACTACCATGCACAACAACTGCAAACACGTCTTGGAGAGAGAGGATACCCCAGGAAGTCCATCAAGACAGCCAAGAAAAGAGCGGCCAACACCGACCGCTCCCTCTGCTTAACCACTAAAGAAAGACTCCCTAACGATAGAACTGTCTGCGTCACCACGTACAACCCAGTCAGTAACCTCATCAAAAATACCATCAACAAACACTGGCATCTGGTAAAAAATGAAGGTACCCTGGCGAAGAAACCACTGTTCGCCTTCAAGAAAAACAGAAATCTTAGAGACTCATTAGTCCACACCTTCCTAGAACCCACCAAACCAGTCACCACGCTGTGGAATCTTCCACCAGTGGTGGGTCACTTCAGCTGTGGACATTGCGTCGCCTGTCGTTTTACCACGAACAGCAAAACGTTCATCCATAAGAACCTAGTATGGAAACAGAACAGTCACACCAACTGCGAAAGTAAGCACGTGATCTACGCTATCAAGTGTCCCTGCGACCTGATTTACATCGGCAAAACCATCAGACCAGTCAAACAAAGGATCAACGAACACAGATCCTGCATCAAAAACAAAGTTGAGGACAAACCTCTGGTCGAACACTTTAGCCAGAAGAAACATATCCATGAAGAATTCACGTGGACCGTGATCCAACAACTTCAGCCTCAAAGACGAGGAGGCGACATCAACATTGCCCTCACTAGACTCGAGCAAAAGTGGGTCCACAGATTGAACTCCGTCCAAGACGGCCTCAATATAACCGTTGAATGGAAACATTTTTAGAACTGCCATTAGCCATCAGTCACCGACGTCCCCTCTCTGGCAACGGACTAGTGTCCATTACACTAGATTGATCTAAATGTGTACATTTTACACCTATGTTTTTTCTACCTTGAGAATTGCTTGTGCACTGTTACCATCCCTCTGTGCATCTTCGAGATATAATGGTTTCTCCTTGTGATGATTATTGCACACCAGAGTCATTGTGTTGTACCATCCACAGTGTTTTGCGGTAACTATGCCATCACATGACCGTCTCAGCCTCCATGTGGCATGCCCGTCTTACTGTGCGAACTTCCTATTGCCGATGTCCTTCCTGCCCCCACTGGACTACATTACCCAACATCACACACGTAGTACCGCCTTTCCATTGGAACACGGCGCACAGCCGTTGGATTGGCCCAAGCAGACTGCCGCCCCGGGACCGCGGGATCCCATTCGTCTGCCTTTAGCCACAGGCTGCTATTTATACTGTCCTCCACGGCACCCTCGGTGTCCGACTCATCCGGCTCCCACCAGTCTACGTCCAGCACGGCAGCGTACCACCCAGACCACAGTAAGTCCCCCCACCCAAACGCGGGCTAGCCCATGTTTCCCGAAACACTCGACTCACACAGGTTACTAAAACCTTTTTAATTTTCCTTCTAGACTTGGGTATATTTACGCCCCACTCCTGCTTCGTGAGACTCTTGACCACGTTGGCTCGAAGGCAATCATAGCCCTCCACCTTGTGCCATACACCGCACCGGTCAACCCGCACTCCTCGCGGCTTCCCCGACAGCACCCACCTGCTCCCCTCCGGCGGCAGGTAAGCTGTTTTTTAAGATACTCCATATGGTGTATCACTTGGGCATTTATTCGGCCCGTATTAAATACTCTAAGTACTTATTGAATCACCACCCGAGATCCTAATAGCTCTGTTCTACCCACAGACACCACGGACAGCACCACTACTGGTGCCTCTTTCCTGACGAAGGCCAGCACAAAGACGGCGACTTCCCAGCCACTTTTTTGGCCGAAACACACCCTGTGTCACCCCCTGTGTCGAACCATTCATCACAACTGCATCACTACCTGTACCTGTTCACTTTCAAGATTGTTGTGTGCACCTTGTGTTTTTGTTCCTCGATATGCGAGGAAACTTGTATTTTCAATGTAATGCTGACCTCGATATTCCAGAGGTTTGCACCCACCTGTGTCACCACTGCGTGACCCACTCTGTCCGTCCTCTCTAAAACACCTTTCGTGCTTATCGGAAGTAATGTAAAATAAATTGTGCAGTCACGTACCACTTTCTGTGTGATTATACAATAAACACACACGTTTAGCACCTACTTGTCTCTGGTTTTGGATCTCCCCATCCCGATTATCTCTGTTTATTATATGCTGCTAAGAGAGGCATGGTTACCACCTACCTCGTAATGATCCCCTTTGAGTGGACAGTGCTACAAATGATCAAGGGACACAATCCACAAGCGAGAGAAGATAAACTGTTTAATGTGAACAAGAGCTGATTTTCCCGACTAAAAGTGACACTAAGGGACTCAATGGGGCTGTGAAGTAGCATGAAATCAAGTAATTGGGCGATACCCACAAGTTCCTTTTCAGTGCATTATATATATTATACCTTTCTTTATATATTTTGGTATGGCTCATGTGTGGGCCATTAGATACATTTCATAGGCCAAGCATGTGGAGTGAGTAGGGTGTGAGCCTTGGTAAATATCTGTCCTTTTACTTCTACTTATTAGGTTTTCACCCTTTCCCAAGATGGCCACTTGGTTGTGATTCAGATACTTCTATTTAGGCAGCTAGAGTGTTTCAATGGTGACCCTAGTATTCACTTATGGGACCCGGCACGCAAGACAGTGCACCCTACACTTAGCAAACTCCTCCCTTTATGGTAAGCTCTCATCCTCCATGTTTACCTTTTGTAGGAATTTTTATTCCCTGAAGGGCTATGAGGACCCCTGTCTTTAGAAAGATGTTGCATACTGCTCCGTGTCCCGCGATGGTTGCTTAGCAACCATGTACGGCACTATTTGTTGGCTCATACCACCATGTTGTTACTAAGAGATCATACATCTAGTTTCTACGGTCCCAAAGCCCTATTGCTTTTATTAACTTTAGATTTATCCACAATTTACTGAGACAGAGGTCTTTCTCTTTCCCAGCAGGGCGCTCATCCTTAAGAGACCAGAGGCGTGTGTGAATGCTTTACACGTGGCTGCCTTTTTAGTTTTCTGGGACTGCCGACTCTATATTACTGCTGAGTACCGATCTCTACTAACCTAGGTGAGTGGAGACTGTGCACATTGGGAGACGCTTTTAGAACATAGCGTGTCTTTATTTTCCCAGAATGTTAATCTGGGTTTTTGGATTTCTGTTGCAGATTCTCATATTTTTGAATTGAGAAGTAGCTTCCTGGCATATATCCAATTGGAGTCCCCACAAGATTTAGTCAACCTGGTGTATTGATGTGATATTAATTTATGTATGGCACCATAATGAACTGTGCCTGAGGTTTTGAGAATGAACATGTTAGGGTGGCTGGTAGATTGTAATACATTTGTGTGTTCCCACAGATTGCTCACGGCTATGGCTTAAGATAGGAGGTCCTTCCTATGTTACTCTACTACCCCACTGTTCAGATGAGGTATATTTTGGGGAATATTCCCCTTTACTCAGGTATAGTCGAGGGGTTATTAACTATTCCTCACCAATATTAGCACAAATGGCTATTTTTGTTTCTTTTTCCTGGCAACCAGTAGTGTGGAAGAAGTCAAGTATAATGCCTAAATAATAAGGCACCATATTACTTGACAGAAAGAATCATCAGAAAATCATCAAGTAGACCCACTAGAATAGCCAACACTAATTGTCTCCTTGTACCACATTTCAATCTCTCCACAAGTAAATTGTTCCAGCCATACACCACATGTAAATAAACGTAACTGTCTTGGATATTACACTTCTCCCTGTACATTGATGCACTATTATATATGTATATATGTTCTTATGTCTGTATACCCTCTTCTGATGTCTGTGTATAATGATGTGCACTTATACCACAAGTAACATGCTAAATGTTTGTCTTTTATACTATGCCTGTAATTCCTCTCACTATGTCTGTATACTATGATCTGTACTTATACCACATGTAACCAAGCTAAATGCCTTCTTGTATCCTCTGCGCCCTGATACCCTTGGGTCTGGCGCACACTACAAATAAACAAACAAAAAAGTATCTGCATGAGACATTAGCTCTGAGTTTAATAAAGAGTGACTAAAGGCAGTCATTATTTTACATTCCCTGCATTTAAAGTGACCCAATTTTACTGTTCCTGAAGAATGTTCATCACATTTGGGATTATGAATAGAAACATGTTGAGTGGTGGCTGATACTGAATGGCAAAGGCCTTATGTACAAATTCTGTTACATTGAGTCATAATAACTCTTCAAGATCATAAATGATAGACCTTATCAACAGTGTGTAGACGTTATAGAGTACAGCCCATTCCTACCTTGTGCGTCCACAAGTCACTTTTTTGCTATTTTGCACATGGTATTTGATTATTTACACTGCATTGTTACTGTATTTGTTGAGTCTCTGTGCTTTTAATATCTGTATCTTTGTAGATTTGGATTCTTGTATGTATTTGGTTTTAATATTCATGAAATTAAATATTTGGTATTCTGTTTTCTATTATATTTTGTGAATTGTGGTTAGTTTGTTTTTCACCTTGTTAATCAATTGTATTTGCCACAGTAGAAGTTGCCTTCTTTTTCCTACCCCATTGTTCTGTCAAATTGTTTTAGTGACCAGGAAGGGGTTAGGACCGCATGTTATTTTCTAAACTGTTGCGACCCGGTGTTTCTTTTTTGTTTTTGTAATAAATTTGGATGATTTACCCGTACAGGTAGGTAACCAAGAGGTATTAGTGCCACTGTTGTTCTCGAGGTGACACCAGTGAACTTGTTGAGAAGGGATCTGTTAAACAAATTGAACATGACTATTTCATCCTCAAATGGAATCTATTATCTATTATGCCAAGGTCTTGGCGATAACAAGAGTGTTGTTCAGTGATGGTGCTATTAGGGGAGTACCCCTGCACACAGATGTGTTTATGTATGGAGTAACAGTGTTGTTATGTTGAGTGCCAGACGTTCAAAACAAGCCATGGAATGTGCCATGAGAATTTTTGTTCAGACCAGTTGTGCTCCAAGACCATGTCCCAGGTACGATTATCATGCTAGATTTGGAGGGAGTGCTCATCGCAGATTACAAAATAGTGCTTATAGGGACAGATGAAGAGGGAGGTGAATGGTGAACAGTTCTGTGTATTGACCTTGTTCAGATAACACAGTCTCACAGTGCCAAAGTCAATTGAATTAGCGTGAGCTTCCAAAATTGTGAATTTATTCATTAAAGTCCAATATGTCCAGCCTGACACTGATTGTGTTATCTAAACAATTTACCCCTGTGGTGTACTCAGGCAAAGTACCCAATCTTCATCAGTCACCTGCAGCTTTCGTCTTTCTCTTTTTGTAGTGTCAACCAGCAAGCGCAGTGGACTCTTTGTGACTTTTGCCAAAAGCATTAATTTATTGACCCTGTTCAGACATTGAGTGGGGTACTGGGTGGGCAGTTGTTGGAAGATGCCGATAATGGCAGTGAAATGATACTGGAGGCGCATGTTCCTTGACAAATAATGATTCAGCATAGTAATGTACGATGTCCTGTACTTATTGCCAAGAGCATGCCTGCACATTTACAAAAGCACCTGTTACAGGTCCCAAGTACTTTATGGATGGATAACCCACGTGACGTAGGGCTCTTGAAGAGCATAGGAGCAGTACACATTAAGCTAAAGCCATGAGCAGTGTTGGCCAGAGGTTGACGGAATCCATTGTCAAGAGAAGCAGAAGAGGGAATATTTGAGACAATGTTTGCACTTTGGCGGCAGTGCATGATAGTACCCCCAGAGTCCCTGTGTAAAACGGTGATATAAATTGTGAAAAAAAGCAAGGGGGTGAAGTTGGAGGTTCCTGTTGGTAGTTGACAAAACATCGTAGGTACTGTTCCAGGGAGGCATTGATCCGTTCTGTCTGTCCACTGGTTTGCGGGTGGAACCCTGAAGACATAGCTCTTTCTATTCCCAACCTCACACAAAGTTCTTTCCAGAAGCGTGAGGCATACTGGGATCCCCTGTCTGATATGATCTTATCCGGTATTCCATGCAAGCGCAAAATCTCTTTGGGGAAGACGGAAGCCATTTCAGCGTCCGTAGGCAGACTAGCTAAAGGAGTGAAATGCTATCCACTGTCACCATGATGCATGAACAGCCCTCAGATGGTGGTAAATCGACAATAAAGTCAGTAGATATTATGCTCCAAGGTCTTTTTGGTGGAGGTTCCTGTTGAAGATATCCTACAGGTTTCTGAGTGCTGTATTTAGATCTACAACAAATTGGACACGACAGCACGTAATCAGTGACTTCTTTTGCCATAACAGGCCACCAAAACTGTCGTCTGAGCAGATCGAAGGTGTTCTTTACTCCCCTATGACCTGCCACTGGATTGTCATGGCACCACCTCAGGGCACACCGCCTGGATCTAGAATCCAGCAGAAACAAACAATGCTTGAAAAAATACAAACCATCTTGCTTATGAAGGGTCTTTGAAGACCTATTCATGGGTGGTAAGCCTAGGTCACTTGTGGCTCTGTGTACCTCTTCAAGGAAAGAATTCACAGAACAAATAATCCTCTTTTGAGGCAACATCAGATTCAGTCGATTTTCCGGGATTGTCCAAGTATGGGCTTCTGGAGAGAGCGTCTGCGAGCAGGTTTTTGTGCCAGGTAGATAAGTCAACATGAAATCATACTGGGAAAAGAAATGTGCCCCCCGGGCCTGACGTGAGTTGAAGCACTCCATGCATTGAATTACCTTGAGGTTTTTATGGTCTGTTCTCAATTCAAAAGGGTGTAAAGCCCCCTGGAGAAGATGTCGCCATTCTTCGCATGCGACTTTCATAGCTAGCAATTCTTTATCTATCACCGAGTAGTGAGTTTGGCTAGTAGTCAAGGTTTTAGATACGTATGCCACAGGGTATTCGATGCCATTATGTTCCTGTAACAATGCTTCGCCCAAAGCCGCAGCAGAGGCATCAGCTTCCACAACGAATGGTCGACCTTGATCTGGCTGGTGTAGGACCGGAGCGGAACAGAAAGCCTCTTTCAACTGTTGGAATGCCTTATTAGCCTCGTTGGACCAATAAAAAGGGGAGGATGATTTCTGCAACAGTCTGGTGATAGGTAGAACTTTATTGGAGAACTTGGATATGAACTCGCGATAGAAATTGGCTAGTCCTAGGAACCTCTGAATTTCCTTTACGGAAACAGGGACTGGCCAATGTAGGATGGCTTCTACTTTTCGGGGATCCATCTGGATACCTTCGGCTGACAGAATAAACCCAAGGTATGGGATCGTGGAAGCCTGAAAAACCCATTTGTCCGGGTTGGCTTTCAAATGATTCTCCTTCAGCCTTTGTAGCACCTGATGAAGGTGTTTTCAGTATAGTTGTGAGGTTTGTTGAAAATATCAATCTATCGTCAAGGTAGACAGTGGTGCACTGAAACAAAAGATCCGAGAATATACGGTCCATGGAACATTGAAAAATGGATGTGGCGTTCACCAGGCCAAAAGGTATCACCCGGTACTCAAAGTTCTCAAAAGGCGTCCTGAATGTGGTTTTCCATTCATCTCCAGATCGAATACGTAGTAGATGATAAATTCTTCATAGGTCAATTTTGGAGAACATCATGGCCCCTTGTACCGCTTCTAACTCATCTTTGATTAAACGCATTTGGTATCTGTCTCTGAAGGTAACTCGGTTTAGGCCCCCGATAGTCAATGCAAGGTCTTAACTCACTGGTATCTTTCTTAGGGACAGAGAACAATGATGCCCAAGCTGGGGAACAAGATGGTTGGATTAAACCATTGTGCAGGTTGGAATCAAGGTACTTCCTAAGTGCATCCTTTTCCTTTAGCGAGAGTGAAGACATGTGCCCAAAGGGAACCATTACCTCTGGAATAAGGTCAATGGCACAGTCTTCGGGTCTATGGGGAGGCAACTCCTGAGGTTCTTTATCCTGGAACACTTCACTGTACTGACAAAGGTCAGTGGGAATAGTATATATTCCCAAAGTACTAGTAACTTGAGTAGGTTCAGAAATTGCTTGAATCATGGTGTAATTAGTTTCTGGTAAACATGCCTTGAGACAGTAGTCGGATGAGAAGGACATCTGGTTACTCTTCCAGTTTATTGTAGGGTTGTGTTTGCGTAACCAGGACACCCCTAGTATCACTGGGAAATGGGCCACCCTGATGAGATCAAATTGAATAGTTTCGGTATGTTGCAGAAACTTCATAGTCATTGGGGGTGTGGTGTGAGTTATAAGACCTGAACTTAAGGGTTGGCCGTCTACTCCTTCGACCTTCTGGTCTTCTTCTTTTTCTAGGCGTTCGATTCCGGTCTTATTGGCCCACATAATATCCATGAAGCACCCGGCAGCACCGAAATCCAGAAGAACCAGAACGTCAAAGGTTTCTCAGCAAAGACACAGTTGGATGGCCACTACCATGAGGTGATTGTCTTCGGTAGAGGTGACGGACATCACTGACATTGAAACGTAGGGACCAGAAAATCCCCCTCGGTAACTCGTCCCTGCTAGATCCGAGGAGGGGCGTTATCCGACCGCCGTGGTGGGACTTCAGGACAGTCTCTTAGAAGATGTTGGTTTGAACCACAGTACATGCATAGGTTATTGTCTCTCCTTCTTTTGCATTCATCGGGGGTAAGAGGACCTCGTGTGGTACCGATCTGCCTGGGTTCTTCTTTGGTCCTGTGAGTTGAGGAGGAGGTGGGCATGCAGGGTTCAGAGGATTCCAGAAGATTCTGGCCTTTTCGCCGTGCGGACCGTCTCTTGGAAAGACGGAAATCTAGCTGTAGAACTGTAGACCATAGTTCTGCCAGAGTTGCGGGTCTGGGTACCCGTGCCAGTTCATCCTTCAATTCTTCTCTGAGACCATGCTGAAAAATGGTATACTGAGCTGTCTCTTGCCAACCAGCCTCTGCAGCGACTCGTTTGAAGCGAGAGATGTAGGACAACATGTCAGTGCTACCCTGACGGATATCCAATAACTGTTCGCTGGCAACTAGAGCAGTCTCTTGTCTCTCAAACGCCTCTTTGAAATGGACTGTAAAAAACGCTGTAGTCCTGTAGCAGTGGACTGGCGCTAGTTACCAATGGGGTAGCCCAAGCTAAGGTGTTTCCGGTTAGATTTGATATCAGGAATCCTATACGGGCCCGGTCAGAGGCATATGTTTGGGGTAGGAAGGTGAAGTGTATGATGCATGCCTCCATGAACTCCTTGAACTTGTGAGGGTAGCCATCATATTTACCGGAGGCCAGAGACATGGGAGGAAGTTCAGTGTCTGCTCTGTCTTGGCTGTCTATCCGCTGCTTAAGAACAGAGTTTTCAGCCTTCACAGCCTGAAGTTCTTACGAAAGGTTATGTACTGCAGTGAGAAGTTCCCGGACCTGCTCAGCAGTACCCATGTAGGTTTTCTTTGGCGTTTCAAACTGTCAAACTCAGGACTGGGCTTCTCAGAGTCAGAATTTACATCTAGCACCCCCTCCTCCTCACCTGTATCTTCCGAAGAGGATTTGTGTCTTCGCCCCTTTCTCCTTGATGATTTCTTTTTTGTGTAGAGAAATGGTCTTCCGCGGGTGGAAGCCACCCTGCCAACCTGGTAACATAGGAAAGCAAAGGACCTCCTCCTGAAGAAACCAATGAGAGAGGAAAAAAGCAAATGCTAAAAACACCTCTCTTTGATATTGTATCTTGAGTGAAAAGTTTGGTGGTTAAAGGATATCCAGGTATAGTAGTGAAGTTGATGGTCCGGAATCCGGGTCAGTAGACCAAGGAAAGGCAGAGAACAGAATAGCAACGCAATAAAGAGGGAGGAGCAGTGATATGATGAAACGAAGGAAAACAGCCAGAGCCGATAGGATTATAACTAGAAAAGAACAGTGGAACACGAGAGGAGAGAGGAAAAGCAGGGAAGAAGGGAGGATAAGTGGAACGCTACAGACGAGAGGGAAAGCAGGTAAGAAGGAAGAATGGACCGGAATAAAGCCGGTCACAGCAAATCAGCAAAAATGCCAGAAAAAACACAGCGCGAGTAACCGGAGCAAAATGCAAAAGGTTGTGACGCGCCAACCAAAACAAATGGGCGTGGTTAAATACGGAACTAGAAGAAACAGAAGACAGAAAGACTAGAGCGGATACACAGGAAGTGTCAGGAAAAAGTGGAACATTCTAATGGCGGCGTAGTCGCCAATTGTACCATAGACGCCAGGGAAACCTGCGTGAGTGATGCATGACACATGGACAGGGGAAATGGTGACATGTTTTGCAGAATTGAAAAATGCTATAAGTAATGCCCCAGTATTGGCAACCCCTGATTGCAAGAAGGAATTTCACCTATTCTCACATTCAAACGGACATGTGATGACTGCTGTATTGGCTGAGCAATCAGCCTTGGGGCATAAGCCCCTAGCATATTACAGTGGTAATTTAGATTCAGTAATGCAGGGTCAATCCCCTTGTGAACAGGCACTGGATAAAGCAGCCTTTGCTATCGATAAAAGTAAAACCATCACTATAGGGTGCTCAGTTACATTGTATGTAAAACATGCTGTTATCGCCATACGGGAACAATCTAAATTCACATTAACCACACAGGGCCTCCGCCTATGAAGTAATTTTATCCAGCCCATCCATTCATACCGTAAAATGCCGCACAGTGAACCTGGCCACGTTTATTGCTAAAACTATGGAGGAATGGAAGGAGGTGCATGATTGTGTGACATATGAAGGACCAGAAGATGATTTAATTCGGGCATGGGAGAACGCAGTGGAGGAGGGGGAGGTCCTTTTAGTTGATGGTTCATCGATAATGATCAGAAAACTGGCCAGAGACACACAGGAGCAGTGGTGGTGCATCTTGTAGATGGGGAATATGAGATTATTCTTCAGAAACAATTATAAACACATTTTTCTGCTCAGACAGTGGAACTGACTGCATTAATTTAAGCATTAGAAGCATCTCAGGGGTGTTTGGTGACTGTTTACTTTGATTCGGTGTATGGCAACATCGCTGTACATTCAGGGTTAGAAAAGGAGGGAGTTTTGCAGGTCTTATGGTACTCTTGTGGAATTTGCAGCCTTATTGGAAAGATAAATGTATGCACTGCCCCGCCCCTCCGTGGCAGCGGTAGTTAAATGCTCTGCCTACACTCAAAATAAACACCCAATTTCACTCTGCAATGATGCTGCAGACAGGGCCGCCAAAGAAGCTGTGCATCTAAGAGACCCATATTTTCGCTGCATATCCTGAGTTGGCAAATCACCAATTACAGTTAACAATTCCATATACTGCAGTACTGATTACACAAATAATTAAGTTGCAGGGACAGGCACCCAAAGAGGAGAAATATTTATGGGTAAAGAGGGTTTACACGGAGTCCCCGGTGGACCTAATATGGAGACAAAATATTAGGTAGTTATGCCACAAGAGTTGCTAATGGTTGCTTTTGAGTAGTTGCACTACCCAGCACATATTTTGAAACAGCACATAACTGCAGACATTTCAGAGGACTGGTTTGTCCCCAATTTGCAAGAATTACTCAACAGGTTTGTGGCACATTGCACAATATGCCACTTCTACAATACTGGCCAGACACTCAGGACACAGTGTGGCACATTTCCCCGTCCCACTGGGCTGCTGCGGGAGCTTCACATTGACTATGCAGATATGTCTAACAGGTGTAGTAATTACTGTTACCTTATTGTTGTGTTATGCCCGTTCTCCCGTTGGATTTATGCTGGTCCCTGTACACACCCAGATGCAAAATGTATGGCAAAATGTCTTGTTTGCAAGGTATTTTCTCATTCAGGGGATGTGTCAGGGCCTAAAACCTGACAATGGAACTCTCTTTTTCAATGATTTATTTAAAGAGATAGCCTCTCTGTTGGGGATAAGACATAAGATGTGCGCCATATACCACCAACAGGCCAACAGGATTGTTGGAAAGATAGAAGGGCTCTTCAAAAGTAAACTATCTAAGTTATGTGTAACATTAAGGAGTAACTGAGCGCAATGCCTCTCTGTGGCTTTGTTTAGCCTGAGAACGCAGCCCAGCAAAGACCACCACTTGTTCCCGCACTAGATAGTGACAGGGAGAAGGATGCAGGCACCTCTTACTCCTACACACACAAAATCAGATGCTCACAGGGCAGCAGGAGTTTTGGGGTAGGAGATATTTGCATGAATTAACCAAGTGCATTAAAGTGCTTTCTCGACATATTGCTCCTGAAGAGAAGATGCAGTAGCCACAACACTGACTGATGAACTGAACTTGCCCCTGTTAAACCTGTACAAGGGAGATAGGATTTTTATCTGCAATTTCGTTCGTGGCTGGAACCAGCAGAGTTTCCATGGGCCCTTTACTGTTGTATTTGCTGAACCTTTTGTTGTTAGGTGAAGGAGTTGTGTTACTTGGTCCACCTATCCGATGTTCGGAAGGCATGCAATACCGCTCAACCTACTAATGGGGTCGACCCAAAGTATTGACACAGAATAATGCTGCACATTACAGAATGGTGCTTTTGTCCTATTAAAATTGAACTGGCCCAGTTATTGACCCACCATGAGTTGTATTGTGCATAACGTGCCCTATTGATTTACTATTGAACACCATGTTCCCTTTTTAACATAGTGACTCATTGACAGTTCCTTTTTAGATATTGAAGTTCAATGCAGTAGGTTTTTTCTATAATAGTGGGTTTGCTATTGTTTGCATGGATGTTTGCTTTTTCTCTCCTTCTGCAGGTGCAACACTACAAACGTTGTGTACTATATATAATATATATGTTATGATGTATATGTTGTTTTTTCTTTGCAGGTTGTATATTGTTCTTATGTGATTATTTTATATGGTGGGGCATTTAAAATGGGGATAAGGGATTATGGAATGTTTTTGAGAACAAAACGCACTTGGGGATAGCACAAATTAGGAGGGAAACTGAGGATGAGATAGAATGCAATCAGTATAAGAGTGTTATATTTGACACTGTGGCCAGTGTGCACCACCTTGAATCAGATAACTTGTGGTATAATCAAATGCACGATATGGGTAGGGAGAGGTCAAACGAGAGCTGCTATGCATGCTCTTTGATATCTCATGCAAAGGGCACACCCAAGTTGTTTATACCTCAAGAAATGCTGCCCAGTGCCTAGTACATTTAACCCTGTTCAGAGTACAGTGTATTTTCCAAGGGTACACTGTCCAGGTGGTAATCATGGACAGGGATGATGAAGAATGTGCCAAGAAGAAAGCACAGGTGTGGTGCAAGGTGTGACCATTGCTGACATTGGAAAGAACATTGTTTTTGAGCAATAGGTGGGTGGCAGGAGTAGTGAGCTGTACAACAGGGGGTTTACTGGGGTTTCCTGAAGACGTAGTGAAACACGTGATTGAAAACTGGGTTAAAATATTGGTAAAATATGTGCCAAAACCGACATGGATTGAACTAAGTGAAAGACCAGCTGAAATACAGAGTACTCTTTTTGTTAACAAGGAAATTGCACTGTACCCATAGGAACAAACATCCTTTGCAATAATACTTTATTCATCCCGATCTAACTGAGGGCACAGCAGCATTGATGGACGTGTAGTGGGTATGTTGACAATATGCATACTTACACCTTGCATCATCATGGAGGGGGTTATGCTTACTGACCACCCTGAATTCTGCAGTTCTAGTAGCTCCTGACTCTCATGAATCAGTTATAAATGCGCTGGGCCCAAAACCAACTAAGCCCCCACAATTGTTAAGCGTGTTCTTCGCTCACTAGGAGGTCATCGTCAGAAGAGATGCAACTACCTGTCCAATGTCTCTGCTGAGAAACTAAAGGCAATCCTGGATGAATACTGGTTGTTCACCAAGACAGAAACCTTTTTACATCCATTCTGGTGCCCGGTATCCAGATTGCAGCCAATGCAAAAGGGCTGCAGATCACTAGATGGGAAATGATTCAAATGGCGAACCAGACAGAACAGGGCCTTAAATCAATAAGGATTGAGTTGAGAGCCCTTAGGCTTATGACCCTCCGGAACCGATATGTTCTGTATTTACTTACAGCCATGGAAGGAGGCGTCTGTAAAAATAATTGGACTGTCTTGCTGTACATACAACCCCCAAAGGATGCTGACAACGGATTGTTGTCCCATGACATAGGGACCCTCTACAACTAAATGATTGCTATGGAGAAAGAAGCTGGAGTGCCATGTTTCCTGGGACCCATTGTGGTTAGAGATAGCTGTAAAAATGTTGGGTCCTATTGTAGTATATTTATTAGTACTTTTTTGCTTGTGTCAGATGATCCTGAGATGCTGCACAAAGACTTTGCCGAAGAGTGCCATGATGATGATGTTGATAAGGGTGGCTAAAAGCTCCTCCTCTCGCAAAACATAAGTACACCCAGACTGATAGGTGGGATGGGGTTGTTAGGCCACGAATGGTAAAGATAGAGCAGCCTTTGGAACCCCCGGGGACAATGAACAAACCCCAACCAGACCCAGAGAATTGTATTGAGTGTTGGGTCGAACTATCTGGCGACGGATGGTGCTGTTTCATGATTGGCACCCCAGATGAATACGTTTACATCATGTGTGTAGGGTATGGATACCTAGAGAAGATTCTGAAGGGTTGGTTTATGTAGTATTAACTAAAGGGTAGAATGTTGGGGTGCATGTACAGCGTCCCAGCCAGGCAAAAAGGTTCAAGTTGAGGAAAACCTATTAGAGAGCAACCTTGTGGGAGCAGAGTGAAGGTTGTGCGATAGACAGTGTATATACATTGTCTTAGTTAGGTCTGATACATTTAGCTACCCACAATTAGCAACATAGAAGGAGCAACAAATATATTAATGCTGTGGTTGTAAAGAATATAGATAGGGATGCATTATAGGCCTGGTGTTTAGTTGTATTATTAGTTTGTATTGATGTGCGATATGGGGGAAGAGCAGACATAGGTGAAAGATGGAGTCAGTAAGGTAGTGTGTCATAAGCAAGGTCAGTGTGGCAAAAGTGATAGAAGTAACACCATTTTGGATGTTATGGCTTGCACATGATGAACAGATAAGAATACAAGCCTTGGTGTGAAGCTCTGTCTCTGTTAGTTGAGCTCCCAAATATCCCTTTTCCCGTTCCCCAGCAGAGAAGCCGAGGTCAGGGGTAACCATGGGGCACAGATAAACACTATTGGTATCTAGATGCTTGGCCTGGACGTGAAGGGAACTGAATGTAAGTTCATAAAAGAGCTGGAAGGTATGGGCCCTTTTAATGACAACTTCATGAGAATAGGGCATGAGACTCAGTGATGCCAATGAGCTAGGCCAAGATTTAGAACACTACTGCCCTCACTGCAGGGCGGTCCTCCCATATGAATTACACTTAGGCACATAATTTAAACAAAGAAATCCTCAAAATTCAGACTCAAGAGTTGTGCCCTCATTACGTCATTCCTGGGCACCTGAGGTTCGGAGGAGAAAAGGGGGAGCCGTGTCTGGAATGTCTTGTGATTCGATTCGAGACAGGAGGAGCAGAGGTGTTGCCAATACATTTAGTACAAGGTTGGGGTGCAGTTCATGTGCACCATGGCATCTGGGTTAATGAGGAAGCCTATTGTCTCATCAAAAGCAGGGTTGGTCTTGCCACGGTTCTTTGATTGCGTCTGGAACAGGAGGGTGCAAATCACGTGATTGGTCCCAAATTTAAGAACCAATTGATAAGAACACACCAATCATACTTCTGCGTTTGACCGTGATGATGTGGGGGACCACATGTCTAGGAGACAGAGGTAGTGCAGATGTGGCAAATCGGTCAAGGAACTATAGGGGCTTATCAATGTTCTACAGGTGGTAATCAATGAGGGTGGTGGGGTTATGTTGTACTCATTATTATGCATAGTATTGTTAATTTGCGGTTTTCGCACTATATAAGGTGTAACGTCTTGAGATAAGATGAGCTCTGTGTCAGTTGGGTTCTACAGAACTGTCTGAGACCCTTTTTGAATGTAATAAACCTTGTTTTCCCTTGCAAAGAGGTTCATTGATTATTTTGGTTGTTTGGATTGTTTTTATTCTACGCTTTTTTGGGCTGCCACCCTTTCACATTTCAAGGCTATACAAAATACTGGGAACTGTACCAACACTATATGCTTTCTGCATTCCCTCCAGTGAGTATCCCCCTGATGTGCATGCAAAGCTCTTTATCAGGCCCAATTTACGTACATCCTTGGTTTGAGCATACTGTTTAATCAGATCTACGGAACACCCCGAGCTCAACAAGGCACCCAGATATACATAAGAGGGAACCACCTCAATCTTCTCATTTTCCAATTAACATTTGCATATCTTCTTTCTTTCCCCACAGTCATGATTTTTGTTTTTTGCTTGTCCAATTCAGGGCCATTGGCCCAAGAATATTCATACAAGGCAGTCAATGAACGTAACCCGATTGGAGTACTGTCCAAAAGGACTGTATCCTCGGCATACATCAGCCAGGCAACCAGATGGGAACCAATCCTAGAAGGTGAGTTTCAACAGTTTGAGATTTTTTTAGGTAAATCAGCGAGATATGGTTTAATAAGCATGTGTGAGAGAATTCACCCTTGCTTCAAACATTTCTCGGAGGGAAAAAATGTAGTCGTAAGGCCAGATTGTTTCAGCCTTAATGCAACATAAGTCCCTTGATGGAACTGCTTTAACAGGAAAATTACCTTTGAATTTAAATCCCAAAAGGAAAGCTTACCCCATGACCTGTTTCCATCAATGGTGTCAAAGGCCTTTGTGAAATCAATAAAGGCAATATATAGGGACGTTTTCTTTAGTATAGTTCTCTGTACTAAATATTTAAGAGTCCAAATATGCTGGTCCGTTCCCATCCCCTTCCTGAATCCTGATTGCCTCACTGACAAAATCTCTTTCTGGTAGGCCCAATCATGTACTCTCTCAATAAAAGTGAAAAAAAAATCTAAACAGGGGAATGCAGCATGGCGAAAAGCCTATCATTTGCTGGATTCCCCCGGTCACCTTTCTTGAATGCAGGCACCAGTAATGATTTGTTTTTTCGAGAGGGGGGGCTCATAAGATCCCACAAGATATTTTGAAAGAGATTGAATAAAAGCGGTGCCCACATGTCTGATTGAGCACGAATGACCATATTGTATAGGAAATCAGGACCATCATTAGAGAAATGAAGAGCGTGACTTTAAAAAGGCTTATGAAATAACAGGTAAGTACCAAAATTGTAGTTCTTTGTCCACAGTCCGCCGAACCTCTTATGGGTACAGAAAAAATGGCCAGGGGCAGGTGAATATCCCCACAGTCAATTTAGGAGAGTTTCAGGGCAAGTCGAATGTTTGATAGGAATCAGTGGGATTACAGTGAAAGGGCCATCTGCTTTTTTGAGGTACCCCAGTTCCACGCCAAACAAATCCAAAGAGCACCAAAGTAGACCCGAATGAAGAGATCCAGAGGTTGGAGGTCAACACAGAAGCCCAGAAGGAAGCTCCAGCAGAGCAGGAGGACCCTCTAATTGATGTTTATGGGAAATGCGGTTGAGACTTGCCTGCAGAGACTCTCGACCCCAGCCCAGACAGACCCTTGATGAGTATTCGGAGTAATCATTCTCCCAAGGACCCAGAGGTAAATACTCTTTTGGTGAAACCAACTCCAGTAACACAATTAAACCCGGAAAGTACACGACTTCTTTTTCCAGTTTTTTCCAATTTGCAGTATTCAGTGCTCACAGGATTGCACTTTGAGTCAGCAATGATACAGACAACAAAGGAAAGGAGCAAAAGGTGAAAAACTCAGCAAAGAAGATTCAGGGAAGACATCAGAACCGGAGAAGATGTCTCTGTGGCTCAGTGGAAAAAGGATGAAAGCACAACAACAGAAAACAATCCCAGCATGAAGAGACCCTGGATTCCCCAGGGTTAATATCTGGTTGGGTGTTAACTCTGTCTAGGCGACGGCAGCGACACAGACAAATTGAAGGTGCTATCAATGGGTTACAGCAGTAAACCACCCATAAATGGCTCCAGTGAGGAAGGCTCACTGCAAAAAGGGGTCCGCCAGCCCAACAGCTACTGTAGAAGGCTGGGGCAATGCATTGGTCTAAGGTCAAACCTTTCTGGTTTTCCAGTAAGACTGCTACTTAGCGAAACCCACCCCCACAAGAAGTGTGAGGTAGCGCTCAGAGACATCCACTGGCAAATAACCAGTCTAAAACAATATGAAGGTTTCCAATGTGCGCTCACAAAGAGCACACATGTAGAGAGCTGCCATTTGAAGGCCACCTCTTGGTTGCACTGAACAAAGGGAGACTTAGAAAATAAAATATCTAAGAGTAGAAATTAAAATTGCACATTGGTACCCCAAGGGCTGCCAAATAGGTACTTTGAGCTGCCAATGTTATACAATGGCTGGTAATCCTGGTGAAGACAAAACTAATGTACACCCACCACCAACCTGAGAGGAAATGGAGGGCTTCTTGTTCATCCTCTGGCAAACTGGCCTGTCGCCTGCTCCAAAGGCAATACCGACTCTGTCTTCACCAAGAAGAGAGTACACATTCAAGCTTGTGAATCTGCGGTATCTAACAACTCGGTCAAACTCTTTAAAAACTGCAAGGAGCTGGCCTACTCTGCAGCAGTCTCTACCCTCCAGTTGCCTCCCAGGCTCTTTGCAATGCCCTTGCCTCTCACTTTATCTCAAAAACCAAGGACAGCCTGACCACTGTGTCCACCTCCTCTAAAACCATCAAGGACCACATAGACACCCTCACTCTGGCCCTTGCTGATTTTTGCAACCACTCCTTTGCCTCAGGATCCTTCCCTGAAAGGGGCCCCTAGGGGTCCCTCGCGTTATGGAAACAAGGCAAGTCAAGGCAAGTCACCACACACGATAGATACGCCAGAAACGAGGTTGTATACCCAAAGCTACGGTTTATTGCAAAGCAAATAGTCTCAGTTTGCCAACTCGGTCTCACGCCCCGCGACGTGTATCTCTAGACCTCGAGGGATGCAAGAGAGCGAATTACGTACATCAGTTACATATATACAAAATGCATATCATACATTCAGCTGTGACATGTTTAACACCCCCCTTTATTGGGTTTCTTTGAACTCGGTTTGATGATGGATACTTCCGACGAATATGACACCTTCAAATATCTATTCTAGTAACAATATGCAACCTTGCAAGTGCAGAGGCATCTTTTCTTTGTTGAACAGAAAACAGTGCTTCTGTTCTTGTAAGCGAGCTACATACGGGGGAAGAGTCACATTTCAGACCTTGCTATCTATGAGGTGCTATTCGTGTCCTGGGAGCCAACACGTTCTACAGGGCTCGGAAAAGGGGGGCTGTAAAAGAGCATAATTCAAGCCTTTAGCTGCTTTATTATAACATATTCTACCATATAACGAGACTGGCTGGCAGCTGTGAAATGATTAAATGCCCTGCGGCTCTGCTTCAAGGCTACATTCGGGAGGGAGCCGGGCATTCTTCCGGGACCAGGTAGCTGCTCACACTGCTACCCTCCCTCAATGCCTCCGGGCCACCCCTTGCACTGGGGTCTGCATCTGTACCCATACATTCCCCCCTTTTTCTTCGTGTACTTATCAGACCTACCCTGTCTGCTGCCTTAAACCCAACACTTGCCAATTGCTGCCTGCACTACCACTGTTTGTTGTCTTTATTATTTATTTATTATTATTTATCTGTTTCTCCTTTGCTCCGCACTTTCCACTTCTCCCCCTTCCATGCACTTTACCCCTCGACCTCTTCCATACACTTGCACGTTCTCAATGTCACTGGGCCTAGTAAGATTGTTGTTTTGTTCTCCCCTGTTCCCCTCCCTTGCCTTGTCACACTCTGAAACACTTGTGTACAAGTGCAATAAAAATAAAATATCAATATCAATATGAAACTACTCCCTAAAACAAATGTAGGGTATGGTATAATCACCCTAAAGCAAAAATAAAGTGCCTGAGAGGCACCCAATGTGACTGTGCACTTTAGGGTTGACCCAATACTTTGTACCTTAAGTAAGGAAAAAAGGGTTGCAATTGCAGGGGGACTGCAGGACAAGTCACTATGGACAATAAAAAGAAGCCAGTGATTCAAAAAAACAAAGGGAAAAAATCAAAAAGTTGAGGAGTATTCGAAAGTGGCCGTAGGAGCACCCAACAAAGGAATTCTGCCTTAACACACACACAAACTGTAAACTATAACACCAGGTAACTAATGCCTTGTAAGTTAAGTCACTTGGTTATTATCCTGGTAAACTCCCAGTAAAGGCAGAATAACCTTTGGGGTTCCCTAACTATCTTGGTTGTGGGATAGTCTTTGCAGACTATATGTCCTACAACTACCCTTAGAAATTGTCTTTCTCTTGGGAGAGGGGATCTGTTCTCAAGTACTATGGGGCAGATGAGAAATACAAAGATGCAATCTTCCTTTATTCAGGCATATGGTGCATTCCACAAGCAAGCTCCAAACTATTCAACCACTTCAAAACATCCATACCTTCCTCATACATACTGACTAAATTCTTAGGTAGCTTCGGCTGTGGGAGAGGCCCTGAACTGGAGTTTGGGGATGGAGGATTATCTAACCCTAATCTCTATAATTCAAGCTCGTGAACTTTAATTGTCTCCTGCTCGTAGTGTTTTGCCTCTTTCTCCTTAGCAGCTAGTTCTTCCTCATACCTGTTTAGGGTCACTTCCAGAATGTTGTACTCCGTATCCTGTTGGGACATTTTCAGCTCCAACTCCAGGGTTCTAACTCTGAGTTTCTCCTTTTCTAAAGAAAAAGAGGATTCCTCAGTAGGGACATATAGAGTACAGAGGAGGAGGATGGACCATTTCTTTCTCTGCAGCAGAAATCTCAACCAGGTGTTAATTTCTCAACATTCATCATGTGCAGAGTCTCACTCCTATGGAATTTCGTTCTAAGGTCTGAAAACTGTCAGTATCCTATAGAGAAACCCAGCTACCAACAGGTAAGCAGAAAACAAGCTTTGCCTAAAGGGACAGTTAACTGACTGGAATGTTATTTAACCTGTAAGTTTGCTAGTCATCTTCACATGGAATATTAAACCCAGAATCTCTTCAAAAGAACCCAAGGGAAGTTCCCATTCACAAAACAGAAATAATCTACTGTAAAGACTGGAGGGGCTATTTGTACTCCTGCCCTCTATATGCAGAGTTGAAGCACAGAGCACCCCAGCCAAGATTCTCTATTTGGTGGCAATGGACAAGCAATCAAGGCTTAAGCTTTCAGGAGGTGATGCAGGCTGGTTCTTGGTTACAGTGTAGTCCCCAAGCCCCCAACAAAGGAATGTCAACACACTATGTTAGTGATAACACAGCTCTTTATATAAATAAGGTTCAGAATATATACCCAAACAATGACACACTTTGTGCATTGGCAATACTAAATATACCATATCTATGTGGTACCACAGTTAACTCTTGATTCCATTAAAATGCACCGTCTCAATGGCATACAAATAAAAATAGTTAGTGAATCAACAATAGGCATATGGAGGAAGACAAGTTGGGTTAAACAAATGACAGAATACTTTGCCCTGTTACCACTAGACACAGTTCTGTATGAGGATTATGCCACTTGGGCAACCTGCAAATAAAGGGTATCACAAGTCCAGTCAATATATTGTTTAAGATAGTCTTGGTTTCTTCTAAAAAGGTTCTACTACCCCATTGTACCTAGTTTAGCAGAGTTCATTGAGGTGCCGTCGACAAATCCCTCTTGAGTGAACTCCCTTTAAGGCAGGAGCCATGGGTCATTGAGATTCCTCAAAGAAACGGTGAACAACAGCGTCGAGGATGCAGTTTCAGCCTTGGCGGTGCTCGTCAACGATCTGTTGTGGACGTGCTGCAAAAACGAGGCATACGGTGCAACTCGATGACGATAGTTTATTGCCGCAAAGCAGAGTTAATGAAGAAAGTAGGCCCAGCAAGGGAGTCAATTTGTCAGCGTTGGATTCAGCGATCGGGACTCGACCACGGCTGGCTTTCGGATCTTCGCCGGAGTCTTTGAGGACTTCGGGTGGTGGGAAACCCACTGGCAGATTTTCCTCAGGTTTGTCGGCGACCTTGACTTTCTCCGGCGGGACAAAGCGTCTTAGGCAATGGAGCATTGTGGCTCCGGACGAAGAGTTTACAGTGGTCCTCCGAACCTCAGTCGACAGTTCTTGTCGCTGACCGTGTCAACGTCCTGGCGCTTTACTTCAGGATTCCTCGGCGGTCCCCATCTCCGGTTGGCAGCCTTTCGAGGACTGACTTCCAGGGAGCCTTGGTGAAGATTAGCTGGTGCATGATGGCAGCAAAATCTTCTTCTTCTAGCTGCGCTTCAAGGTAAGCATCACGTTTCCATTTCAGCTTCTGAACGATTCTAGTCAGTGAGAGGCCCCCAGATATACAGTGCTGTCTATCATTCACACTGCTGAGCCAAGCTCAGACAGCCAATCATTCAGAAGGGCATGCAGGCAGGAAGCCAATCAGGATCACAGTGCATTCAGGCCATTCTTCTCCATCCAGACACTCACAACAACGAATGTGGATTGGGGCAAGCACCCAGCCTTTCAGCACACCACGCTGCATTCATACCAGTTTCGGGCAGGGCTGTCTCATTCATCGTGTCACACACTAGAAACCAGACACCCATAACATGAAATGTATATTGGCCACACACTCCATTCACCCAGGTCCCACCCCAAGGGTGTACCCACAACATACAGTCATTGGGAAGGCTCCAGCCAGTCTGACCTGGACTTCCCCACAATACCGTATATGAAACTTCAACCCAACAGCCAGTCAGGGGAAGGGACAGAGTCAGGGCTTCTCAGTTCTTTGGGAAAACAAGTTAACAGGTAATAGAAACCAAGAGGCCACAGGGGCCATCTTGTGTCCTATCAGGAATCAACTGATTCCAATGCCAGGGCCTGGGTATCCCAAAATAGAGGATACTTAGAGCACGTGTCAAATTCAGCATGGAGCTGCCACCAGCCCATACCATGCTCTGTCGGCCACACACAGGTGCCCAAAAACATACACTAGGGGTACAGGGTTGTACGCCCACCCATGGGTGCCCTAAGGTTATCCCAAGGGTCTGTTCACCACAACCAAAAAGAGGAAGAGCTGCACTGCCAGGAGTCCCACATGAACTCCTATGCAGAAAACAACACATAACATACATTAAAAAGGAGTACAGGACAAGGACATGCATGCCCTGTCCTTACAATTCATTTCCAGCATCACGGTCGACCCCCTCTGCCCAGACTGAGGTTAGGGTGCTCTAATCTCTCATGAGATTGACACCCTCCTCCAGACGGTCAACATACCTTCTGGAAAGGCCATCTGCATTATCATGACCCTTCCCTGGACTATGTTCAATGGTGAAGTCTAGCCCTTGCAGGCTAATGGAACACCTGAGCAGTTTCGGGTCTTCACCCTTCATCTGTATAAGCCATTTTAAGGGCTTATGGTCTGTTTGGACTTTGAAGGTAGACGCCATAAAGTAGGGCCTAAAACACCTAAGGCTCCAAACTATACTGAAACATTCCTTTTCAACAGTAGCCCACCTAAGTTCTTTACCTTTGAGTTGCCTACTGATGAATATGATAGGATGTTCCCTCCCTTTGTCATCTAACTGGGACAAGACAACTCCAATTCGGGTGTCATAGGCATCAGTCTGAACAATAAAGGGTTTGCTGTAATCAGGCGCACACAACACAGGTACCCTACACAGACTTTCCTTCAAGCAATCAAAGGCCCTCTGACTGTCTTCAATCCAATTAACCTTCCTCAGTTGTTTGGCCGAAGTCAGAGCTGTCAGAGGGGCAACTATGGTTCCATAGTCCGCCATGAAGTTACGGTAATACCCAGTGAGGCCCAAAAATGTTCTCACCTGGGTTTGAGCACTGGGAGTCTCCCAGTCATGTACATCATGTACCTTAGAGGGGAGAGGTTGGATTTGACCCCTTCCTACCTCAGGACCAAGATATGTGACTTTCCCCTGAGCTATCTGGCACTTGGTGGACTTGATAGTGAGGTTAGCCCTTTTCAAGGCCTGCAACACCTTATCCAAATGAGTCAAATGCTCTTCCCTGGTGGAACTGTAGACAGCAATGTTGTCTAAGTACGCCACACAAAAGGCCTCAAGTCCACTGAGGGCATGGTCGACTAATCTTTGGAAAGTGGCGAGTGCGTTCTTCAAACCAAAAGGCATGACTTTAAACTGATAGAGTCCCTCAGGTGTTGAGAACACAGTCTTTTCCTTGGCATAGTCTGTCAGAGCTATTTGCTAATAGCCTGAGGTATGGTCAAAGGTGCTTACAAATTTGGCAGCACCTATAGTGTCCACGACTGTCCACGAGCTCATCAGCCCTGGGCAATGGGTGCGCGCATTGACCCATCTGTAGTCCACACAGAACCGCCAATCTTTGGTACCTGCCGGGGAACTTGCCTTGGGGACAAGGACCACTGGACTGGACCAGGGACTGGTTGAGGGTTCAATAACACCCATATCCAACATCTTGGCGATCTCAGCCTGGATGTGGTTCTTAACTGTGTCTGACATTCGGTAGCACCGGCTTTTGACAGGCACACTGTCACCAGTGTCAATGTCGTGCCTGCACCACGGGGTGAGGCCTGGTGTCAGTGAGAACAGAGGGGCATACTGCCGGAGCAAAGCCCTACATGCCCTATGCTCCTCTAGTGCCAGATCTGGAGAGAGATGCACTCCCTCCACTGAGCCATCCTGAGGGTTGCTATGCAGAAAATCAGGAAGGGGCTCACTCTCATCCTTTTCTTGCTCTGAAGCTAGTAAGAGACATGAGACTTTTGCTTGCCTGTGGAAAGGCTTGAGCCTGTTGACATGGAATACCTGAGGGGCTACTCCAGGGACTCCCATGTCAACCAGAGAGTTGACTTTGCTCATCTTGGAGATTATCCTGAAGGGTCCAATCAACTTGTCTGCCAAAGCTCTAGGCTTGGTAGGCTCCATCACAAGGATCTCCTGTCCTGGAGTCCAATCCACTTGTGATGGTTTAAGGTCATGCCAGTAATTGTTCAATTCCTGGCTAGCCTTAAGATATGCTGTCGCCTGGCCCATTATCTGTGTCATCCTCTGTCTGAGGCCTAACACATAGCCCCCCACTTGCTTGGCAGGACCTGGAGGGGTGGCTTCCAAACCTTCTCTGATTAAGACAAGTGCCCCCCTTACAGGATGTTCAACGAAGAGTTCAAAGGGGCTGAAATCAACAACCTCATGAGGTACCTCTCTGTAAGTGAACAGCATGTGTGGCAGGAGGAGTTCCCATTTCCTCCTTAGGGGCTCTTCCAAAGCACCCAGCATGCCCTTGAGAATTTTGTTAAATCTCTCAACCAGACCATTGGTCTGGGGATGGTAGGAGGTGGAAAATGTGTAGGTTACTCCGCACTCTTTCCACATCGCTTGCATGTAACTCGACATGAAGTTGGATCCTCGGTCAGAGACCACCTCTTTAGGGAATCCAACTCAGGTAAAAATGCCCAGGAGAGCCCTGGCAACCATATTGGCTGTAACTGCCCGAAGGTGTATAGCCTCAGGGTACCTGGTGGCATGATCTACCAGGAACCAGGATGAACTGATGTCCGCCTGAAGTGGAAGGGTCAGGGGGACCAACAATGTCGATGCCAACCCTCTCAAATGGTGTGCCCACCACTCGCAAAGGCTGCAGTGGGGCAATGACACTGTCTCCAGTTTTGCCAGACAACTGACAAGTAAGGCAGGTCTGGCAGTGGGACTCCACTCCTACTCCCATTCAGGGCCAGTAGAAATGTGACAAGAGCCTTTGCTTAATTTTCTTGGTGCCAAGATGACCAGCTAAGGCCACCTCATGCACTAACTGCAACAGGAAGGGCCTGTAAACCTGGGGTACCACCAGCCTCTTGAGGGCACCAGGTTCAGGTTTAGTGGGCTCACTACAAAGGAGCTCACCCTCCCAATAAATCTTAAATGACATAAGCACTTCACCTTGTGCCTGGGCCTGTTTTCTCAGACCCTCGAGAGGGTGGCACTCTCTCTGACCCTTCCAGAAGCCTCCCCTTGAGGTTCCCCTCTCAGCCAGCAGGCATTGAAGGTCAGGGTGATCCTCTCCCGCTGAAGGGTCTTCTGGCTCTTCTCCCTCAGGAGTTGAGTCTCAGGGTACCACTGGAACTAGCCCATCTGGAGCCTGAATCCCAGTGGTTGCTGCTGAAGCAGCAGGAAGAGAAGGAAGCCCCTTTGCAGAGGTGGCCTTCTTACTCTTCTGTCTCGCCTTGGGTCTCCCCTTTGGCTTGGGTACCTGACTCGCAGTCAGACCCAGTGCACCTGTGACCTAGTGACTGTAGCAGCAGTCAGGGGTAGACCATCAGAGATCAACCCCAACTCCACTAGATCATTCCTGAGCAAAATGTTAGCAGGTACATTGTCCTGAACCAGGACAGGAAGCTTTGCTGTCTTGTCTGAAATCGTGATTGTGACTAGGGCAACAGGAGATAATTTGGGAGACCCACCATCTAACCTGGTAGTTCTCAGAGAAGCACCTACAAAGTCCTCTGGCATGAGCAGGGTCCTGTCTACATTGTCATGCTTGCCCCAGTGTCTCTCAAACCAGTAGAAGGCTGGCCATTCAAGAGGACACTTCTCAAAAATCTGCGAGTGTTTTGTGGGATTGTAGCCAGTATTTCTGCATACTGGTCCCAGGCCCCAAGGGACACTAGGGAAATCTCTGCAGGAGCACCAAATGTGATTCCTGTAGAGTAGGGTAAGACAGTGGCTTCCACCTCAGTCATGAAGTCCCAGGCACTTGGAGTCAAGGCTGTCAGCCTGACCTATCAGGCTGACAGCCTGGACTCAAAGTGCCTTACCTTTACACTTGGGTCACCCTTCTTGTGGTCCAGAGGCCCACAGTCCCAACAAGGGCCAGGAATGTGAGGTACTGTACTGGGTTTACAGCAGGAGGACCACTACTCTTACTTACTAGGACTTATCTCCACTAGATGTTTGGGTCTTACGAGAGGAAGGTTTTGGTTTAGCCGACTGTGATTGCTTTAGGGATTTTTCAGACTTCTGAGCGGCCCCCTTTTCTTTGTCCTTGTCCTTCCCACTGGGTTCCTTAGGGGACACCCGGTGGGAGACTCACTGGTCAGCCAGCCTGGACAGCCTAAAGAAATCCAAAATGTTCTGGTCAGCAACATAAGGACACAACTCTGGTGAACAGGCTTCAGAAAAATGCTCAAAAAGCAATAAGTAGGACAACTGAACAAAGGTTTTCACCTTGTAGCCATCAATCCATCCCATCATGTTCATATGTGCAGCAATCACCCAGTGAATCCAAGACACATTCTCTCTTTTCTTATATTCACTGAACCTTTTAAGGTATTGGGTAGGTGTCTTGCCAACTTTGGCAATCAAAGCAGATTTAATGCACTCATACTGACCCCTTTCTTCCACACTCAGTTTCAGAATACAGTCATAACCAGTCTGAGGTACTCTTCCTAAGAAACACTTAGCCCAATCTCTTTTATTAACATCATTGATTCCACAAGCCCTTTCAAACGCTTCAATCCATTGGGGGATATCAGAACACTCCACATACTCGCCAACCAAATCATTCGTAAACCTGGTGGCTGGGGACCTGACACTCTCAACTGGTTTGGCTGAAGTCTCCACTCTAGCTTTCTCTAGCTGGATTCTCTGACATTCAGTGTTCTTATTTTTAATGTCAAGATCCCTATCGTTGAGTATCACTTGCTGTGCCAACTCCTCCTTCTTAAGTTCACCTTCAGTTTCCAAAGTTTTATATTCAAAGGCCAATTTCATCCTCAATAATTAAAGTTCCAAGGAATCCCCTGAAGAAACATAGCTGGGTTTTGGAATACAGGCAGGAGGAGTGGTGGCGCTCCCCGAAACAGATTCAATAACAACCCCAGGGGAAGGGGCCTCAATGGTTGCATCCCCTCTTCATCAAGAGTTTCACCATCAGTCTGGAAGTCCACCAGGGCAGCTATCAGCTAAGTCCTAGACTTATCTTCAAAGTCTAACTCCCTGGCTTCACAAGCACTCTGGAGAGCCTCTAAGCTCGCCCTAGTCAATTTACTATTGACAATAGATTCCATTGCTTATAATATAGTTATCTAGTACACAACTAAACCTCAATTTAACAAAGTGTAGATATTTTGTAGGTGGGGAGGTTACACACTGATTCCTAAAACCATTAGCATCCCACCGCTGCCACCAGTGTAAAGACTGGAGGGGGGTTAGATGTACTCCAGCCCTCTATACGGCAGAGTAGAAGCACAGAGCACCCCGGCCAGGATTCTCTATTTGGTAGCAGTGGACGAGCAAACAAGGCTTAAGCTCTCAGAAGGTGATGCAGGCTGGTTCTTAAGTACAGTGTAGTCCCCAAGCCCCCAACAAAGGAATGTCCACACACTATGTAAGTGATAACACAGTTCTTTATATAAATAAGGTTCAAAATATATACCCAAACAATAACACACTTTGTGCTTTGGCACTACTCAAATGATAAATGTACAATATCTATGTGTTACCACAGTTAACTCTTGATTCCATTAACATGCACCAACTGCTGACAGTCTCAATGGCATACAAATCAAAATAGTGAATCAACAATATGAATAGACAAATGGAGGACGAAAAGTAGGGTTAAACAAATGGCAGAATACTTTGTCCCGTTAAAACTAGAAACAGTTCTGTGTGAGGATTCCCCCACCTGGGTAACCTGTAAATAAACAGTATCAGAAGTCCAGTCCATGTATTGTTTAAGATAGTCTTGGTTCCTTCTAAAAGGGTTCTACTACCCCAATGTACCTTGTTAGGCAAGATTGGATGCAGTACCCTTTGGATGCACTACAACAACCCTGACCTCCTGGCAATAGGAACCCAACCTTTGGTATAGGTCTTTACTAAACAGGTTGGTAGAGTGTTGAGCAGCCAGGCTTATCTCAAGAGGGGTCAATGTGAGCTGTAGGGGAGTTACACAGAGATTCACAGTGACAAGTATTCAAATAAACTCTTACACACAAGGTTTCTTGAGTAAACAATTATTAATTTATTTACCAGTCGGTTATAGCAAGCCTTCTTCAGAAGGGAGCAATAGAAAACAACACACACATATACTTCAAAAATACACACTCTTAGTTATCTAAATCAGCAAATACCCATTTGGGATTCCACACAGGCACTACCTGCACCCTCAAGAGACTTCAATAGCTAGGGTGCTGTTGGCATTAATATATCACTGTTGCATTTAGGATATTCTTGGGAGTAGTGTTAAAGAGAAGAGAGTTCAGAATAAAACAAGTATTCATACAGTTATTCTTAAGTAGGTAAGTACAACACCCAATGCAAAGATAGTTAACCCTTTCCTGGAAGGAAGGCAAAACACATAAGCAGAAGTGAGAAGAGAAGTTAGCAAAAGTCAAGGTGAACTGAAGCTCGTTTTGCAAGTAAGTAGAAAGTCTTTTCCAATGTTTAAAAAGTCTTGGTAGAATTAAAAAAAAACAAAGTAGTGCCACAAGCTGATTAGGCTTGTGAAGTAAAGAAGCTGTTAGCAACTCTACACATGTAACCAAGCAAGTCTCCAATGAGGACAAGTGACTACACAACAAGAAATAAGTTCTCTTAGACTTTACAACCTCTAGGTGAAAAAAACGTTCATCAGATGACTGCTGTTCCTGTGCAACTCTGCAGATCTCGCTGTTCCTGGGCCTCTGTCGTGGGGACAAGAGGGAGGACTTCTGGGGACTCTTGTACTGCAATGGGACGGTCACTTCTCGCAATCGGCAAACTAGTAGCTGTTCGTTGTTTCAGCTCCTCGCGTCTACCGCAAATAGCAACACTGCGATTCCTGGCTCTCGAAGTTGGGCTTTACTTGCGTCTGGGGTCCTGCACTCTGTTGAGGGGGCTCAGGCTCGGTTAGTCCTGCTTCCTGGGAGCCCAGAGCTCTTGGCCAGCTTAAAAGCAATGCACACAAACTGGTGTTCCTCTCCCTGGCTATCCGGTTCCAGCAGCGACTGCAGTGGATACTCAACCAGCTTTGAGAGGATGTCCAGGCGGCTTACTTTGGAGTTGTTTGGTCCCACCAACTCAAAGGGAGAATTCGCCCTTGCAGGAAGTTCTCTGTCAATAGGAATTTGGAGTTTCAGCACAGCAGCAGGGCTTCACCGGGCAAACCAATGGTCCAGGAGTTACAGCAGGCATCCTCTTCAAGTTCTTCTGCCAGTGGTCAACTCTGCCTTCCAAGCCAAAAAGCCTCGCCTTTTATGCAGCTTGCTCCCATTCATTCCAGCCCAGCTGTCAGCCCCCCAGCCAATCACCTAAGAATGCATTCATGTCTCCTAGGAGACTAAGCACAGGGAGTTGCGGGCACCTCCCTTGCTTCCTGCCCCCGGCAGACACCCTGGAGCCGGAAGCAGGCTTCACTCGTAAATCCCGCCAAAGGCAAAATGAACAAAGGGACCAGACCTAGTTTGGCACACAGAGTAAATCTCAAGAAAGACCTTTCGACAAAGAAATGGCGAAAAAAGAAGACCGGGACCATTTTGCAAAAATGGCACCCACGGGGTCCTTTATCGTGGCTGCGAACGCAACCTGCTGTAAAATCCCATAATGGTAGTAAAAAAGTAAACCACTGCCACCAGCCATAGTGAGGAAAGGGTAACATAAAAATGTTACATGAGAAACTAGACAAAGGGGATACTAAGTAACCCATCCAGCACCCTATTGTAAGATAGTGTGTGCTGGGTCTAGAAAGTTACAAATGTAAGTAAAGTCACTTTCACTTTACTGCTCTTGGAAACAATAGTTTATCCCAGAGAAGGTATTTAAACCTTTGGGAAATCTGAAAGACTTCCCTGTGTCACTGCACTGAAGGTGCTGTGTGACACAATGTAAAAGATGATGCCTATGGAGTTTGTCAGACTCCACAACCAAAAGAAACACAGTGTACAAAATCAGATAACAACACATGAGAGAGTGGAAAAAAGGGTCTCACTCTCTATGAGTTAAAAAAATCAAGTACTCAAAATACAGCAAAGTTGCTGGGGGTCTCTAAGGAAGATGGAATTAGCACATTTCTGAGAATTTTCCCTAACATACCTGGTTTAGTAGAGTTCTTCGATGGGCCATCAATGGATCCCTCTTGAGTGAACTCCCTTTAAGGCAGGAGCCACTGGTCCTCCAGATTCCTAAAAAAAATGGTGAACAATGGCATTGAGGGGGGAGCTTCGGCCTTGGCGGTGCTCGTCAACGATCGGTTGTGGATGTCCTGCGAACATGAGGCGTGTGGTGCACCTCAATGACGATAGTTTGTTGCTGCAAAGCAGAGTGAATGGAGAACGCAGGCCCAGCAAGGGCGTCGGGGCATAGGCATTGCCGTCAGCGATCAGGACTCGACCACGGCTGGGTTTTGGATCTTCATCAGCATCTTTGAGGACTTCGGGTGGCGGGAAACCCACCGGCGGATTCTCCTCGGTTCGTCAGCCACCTTGACTTTCTCCCGCGGGACAAAGCGGTCGACGGTGATGAGCAGGGGGGTCCTTGATTTCAAAGTGTCTTAGGCAATGGAGCGTTGCAGCTCCGGTCAAAGAGGTTACAGCGGTCATCCGAACCTCGGTCGACGGTGATGGTCGTCGACAGCCTCGACATCCTGGCCGTTTTACTTCAGGATTCCAAGGCGGTCACCGTCTCCGGTCGGCAGCCTTTCGAGGACTGACTTCCAGGGTGTCTTGGTGAAGATTAGCTGGTACACGATGGTTCCTCATAGCTCGGGAAGAGGTCTCCTAGCCAGGTCCTCTCTTGGATCAGTTCTTGGAGACAAAACAGCTTTCGGATTGTGTCGAAGGAAAGTAGCAGCAAAACCTTCTTCTTCTAGTTTGGCTTAAAGGTAAGCACCAAGTTTCAACTTCAGCTTCTGAATGATTCTAGTCAGTGAGAGGCCCCCAGATAAACTGTTCTGTCTCTCATTCTCACTGCTGAGCCAAGCTCAGGCAGCCAATCATTCAGAAAGGCATTCAGGCAGGCAGGCAGCCAATCAGGCTCACAGTGCATTCAGGCCATTCTTCTCCATCCAGACACTCACAACAACGAATGTGGATTGGGCCAAGCACCCAGCCTTTCTGTACACCACACTGCATTCATACCAGTTTTGGGCAGGGCTGTCTCATTCATTCTGTCGCACACTAGAAACCAGACACCCATAACATGAAATGTATATTGGTCACACACTCCCTTCACCCAGGTCCCACCCCCAAAGGTGTACCCACAACATACAGTCATTGGGAGGGCTCCAGCCAATCTGGCCTGGACTTCCCCACAATACCATATGTGGAACTTCCACCCAGCAGGCAGTAGGGGAAGGGAGAGAGTCAGGGCTTCCAAGGTCTTCGGGAAAACAAGTTAACAGGTAATAGAAACCAAGAGGCCACAGGGGCCATCTTGTGTCCTATCAGGAATCAACTGATTCCAATGGCAGGGCCTGGGTATCCAAAAATGGAGGATACTCAGAGCACCTGTCAAATTCAGCATGGAGCTGCCAAATTCAGCATGGAGCTGCCACCACCCATAGGTGCCCAAAGGGCATCCCAAGGGTCTGTTCACCACAATCGAAAAGAGGAAGAGCTGCACTGCAAGGAGTTCCACATGGACTCCTGTGCAGAAAACAACACAGAACACACATGAAAAACGAGTACAGGATAAGGACATGGAGGCCCTGTCCCTCCAATGCATTTCCAGAATCACACCTACCAACAGGTAAGAGCACACATGTGTTGTTGTCAGTGACCCACAGGACAGTGAGGTAAGTTACTCTGCACAGAACAATTTACATTTAAATAATTAAAACAGTGCTTGCATTTCAGAATAAAATCCAACACTATGGAAACCACTTGGCTGTGCAGGCATCAAGGTTGTCGGAGTATTCAGCTCCCTGCCTGCGACCTGAACGGCTTATTCAAAAGACTGGAAAATACCCAAAGATAGTCAAATCACATGAGCAGAAATTCAGAATGCAATAGTGATACTAAAGCTTGAAACTTCACTGGGCTGTGAAGGAGTCATGTCCTACTTCAACAAGAGGTTTGTATACGAGTTGGCCCACTTCCTACAAAATCTATTTAATTCTATCCTAGAGTGTGGCAATGTCCCTGATTCCTTCCTCAAAGTGACAATAGTGGTGATTCTTAAAGAAGGAAGAAGTGATGAATTGTAGTTCTTACAGGCCGTTTCATTGCTAAACAACAATGTGAAAATATTTGCAAGTATTCTGGCAGGAAACCTTGGTTAAATTCTTCCTAGATTGATCCACCCAGATGAGGTGGGCTTATCCGCAGGAGACAGGCTGTGGACAACATCTGCACGACTCTTGATCTGATAGTGCCCCGGAAAGGATAAGAAGCAGACAGCCTAGTGCTGTCCCTGGATGTAAAAAAATAATTTGACAGGGTATGGTGGAAATTCTTGTTTATGATCCTTCAGAAGGGGTGCATTTGGCCCAAATGGTCTGCAAGAGTTGAGGCCCTATACCGCACAGAAAGAACCTTGGTCACAGTCAATGAAGTGTCGCCAAAGATGTTTCAATTGGAAAGTTGCACCAGGCAGGAATGCCTCTGTTCCCGCTCCTGTTTGCTCTTATTATTGAGCCCCTGGACATTGTCATCAGAGAAGATAGTATGATTAAGGGATTCCAGGTGGGATTTTTTTTTTTTTTAATTAGCCCTATTTGCTGACAATATTCGGGTGTGCATTGAAGACCCCATGACATCTATAACCAATTTACTCAGTCTTCTCATGAAGTTCGTACCCTGCCAGGCTTCAAGATGAACCTAAACACATTTGTAACCCTATCCCTATCTGAAGGCACTGAAGAAATTCAGCACTTACACGATCGAAGTTAATCATTCCTGTATTCAACACCAGGGTGTAGAGGTGAACAGTAAGATAGAAGGCCTCTTTGCGGTCACCTATCACCCTCTATGGAATAACATTAAGGAAGAGATGACCCACTGGACAAAATTTGTGTTATCTTGAGCAGGAAGGCTAAGCTCCATCAAAATGAAGGTACTCCCTAGAGATGAAGAAGGCTCTATTGGCCTGCCCATAAAATGGGAGGAAATGCAGGATCATGTACAACACACTGACCTGAGCAAAGGAGGCGTAAGGGGCCAGATTCCCACACCGAGGAAAATATTTTAAAGCAGCCCGTTTGATGTTCATAATGAACCATTTGAAACACAATCATACTAGAAAACTAATGGGTGGTCCTTGAGAACAAGGTCATGGCCTCAGTCACTATCAGGGAATGGTTGTGGCTCCCTATGAGTAAGATCCCAAAAATATTCTTGACCATCCTGTGCTGAAAGTGTTATTGGACCTATGGAATGAAGGTAGACACATGATTCGGGTGTCCACTTGGCCATCGCCCCTTAGCTGCAAATTATGTCCTATTAGAGATCAGATTAATGAGCCCCTGAGATTTCAAACATGGTATGAGGCAGGGACCGGGAGGGCGGGACAGCTACGGCTTGAGGGCTTGTTTGTGAGTGTAGACAAGATGTAGGAAGCACAGAGCATCCCATCAATGTCACCATTTATGTTTCTCCAACTGGCAAGAGTACTTGTGGATCCCAAGTGAAGCAATAAACAGAGAATGGAACTATGCCCATTTGAGAAAGTGCTAGACAGTGTGCACCAAAAGCCTCATTACGAAATTGCATCTTGCTCTAATGGAGACCCACATGTTAAATGAGATCACAGTTAAGTGACACTTTGGCACAGATTTAGCAAGAGACTCAACAATAGAACAATGGTCACAACTCTGTCAGGAGGGTCTGGAGATCATCAAGTTCCATGAAATATAAAATGCACAACTTAAAATTGATAAATAGATGGCAATATTCCAGCATAAACTATCAAACATGTACATTGGGTCAAACCCCACTGCTGGAGGGGTTGCAGATCCATTGGATCGAACTGGCACATATGGTGGGAATGTCTGCACGTTCAGACATACTGGATAGAAGTGTTGGCATGGATTAGGGACCTAGACGGGAGGACGAGAGTGCTCTGTCATATTCTAATCCTATTCAGGTTAACAGAGGAGGAGGACTGCTTCAGAACTTTGCCACTATTCTACGCAATTTGGTCCTGGCAGCCAGTGCATGTCTTGTGATACACTGGAAATGGTCATACCTGCCCACGCAACAGGAATTGGCAAGGAAAGCAAAAGACATATACAATATGGAGAGCCTCACTGCTCTGTTGTAGTTAAACCAAGAAGTGCGTAATATGAGTGGTCTGCCTTTCTGGAGACATATAGTAGCACACACCAGATGGGTGATGGGGAGAGGTGTAATATCTATATTTAAAAGTAAGGCCACGGAAAGAAAGGATACACTCGTAGCCCTGAGAGAAATACGATACAACACCTGGTTCGACATTGGGTATCACGGTTGACAGTGCTGAAGGGGGGTATAAGGAAAATATTGATCAAAGAAAGGAAAATATTTGTAACAATAAATGATGAAACTGATATGGGGTAAATTTCACTTCAGTTGTTTTGTTGTAAGATGTGAACTACCCGACAGGTCCAAGATTTTAGTTTGGATTTTCACATGGTGTGATCAGCTTGAACCCTTCATAATTATGTTGAGACACTATTGAACTAATGTTGTTGTATTACGAAAATGTTCAATAAAAAGAAATTTGAAAAAACACTCTTGTACATTTGTTCTTGCAACACATCAGAACCTACTTGTAGATAAATGCCAATTTTGTCAACAATTACAGGCAAAGGTTAGTGCACACAGGTAAGTATGCCGTTGTGCTCCCACAATGAATTTACACAGGGTTGGTAGTTTTTAGCCAGAAACTAATGTGCATAGGTAGATAGGTTCTGTAGATTCTTGCGTATATTTCACTGTGTCCTAGGTACCATGCATTTCACTG
The DNA here is from genome assembly GCF_040938575.1 of Ambystoma mexicanum. Lineage (NCBI taxonomy): Eukaryota > Metazoa > Chordata > Amphibia > Caudata > Ambystomatidae > Ambystoma > Ambystoma mexicanum. The sequence continues at coordinate 565,042,984 of NC_090936.1, read as the reverse complement.
TTGTCACCATTATGTTAAGGCAGTTATTGTAACTCCTTCTGCTGAGGAAATTATAAACATTGACCTTAACGAAGGCTAACACACCTGGCAAGAAAGTGAAGACAAACCTTCCTTAATGGTAAGTAACAAACAGATCGTCAGGGCTTACCTCTCAGCGA